>NC_069500.1:745732047-746098714 GCF_027579735.1 Bombina bombina
ACCCTTACATTCCATAGATATCAAGTTGCTATCTTGGAAAGTTCTGTTTTTGGTTGCTATTTCTTCTGCTAGAAGAGTTTCTGAATTATCTGCTTTGCAGTGTGATCCACCCTATCTGGTGTTCCATTCAGATAAGGTTATTTTGCGTACCAAGCCTGGTTTTCTTCCAAAAGTCGTTTCCAACAAGAATATTAACCAGGAAATAGTTGTTCCTTCTCTGTGCCCAAATCCAGTTTCAAAGAAGGAACGTTTGTTACACAATTTAGATGTAGTTCGTGCTTTAAAGTTCTATTTAGAAGCAACAAAGAATTTTAGACAAACCTCATCCTTGTTTGTCGTTTACTCTGGAGGACAAAAAGCTATTGCTACCTCTCTTTCTTTCTGGCTGAAAAGCATTATCCGATTGGCTTATGAGACTGCTGGACGGCAGCCTCCTGAACGAATCACAGCTCACTCCACTAGGGCTGTGGCTTCCACATGGGCCTTCAAGAACGAGGCTTCTGTTAATCAGATATGTAAGGCAGCGACTTGGTCTTCTCTGCACACTTTTGCCAAATTTTACAAATTTGATATTTTTGCTTCTTCGGAGGCTGTTTTTGGGAGAAAGGTTTTGCAAGCCGTGGTGCCTTCTGTTTAGGTAACCTGATTTGCTCCCTCCCTTCATCCGTGTCCTAAAGCTTTGGTATTGGTTCCCACAAGTAATGGATGACGCCCTGGACCGGACACACCAATGTTGGAGAAAACAGAATTTATGCTTCCCTGATAAATTACTTTCTCCAACGGTGTGTCCGGTCCACGGCCCGCCTTGGTTTTTTAATCAGGTTTGACATTTTTTTCTTTTTCTTTATACACTACAGTCACCACGGCACCCTATAGTTTCTCCTTTTTCTCCTAACCGTCGGTCGAATGACTGGGGGGCGGAGCCAGAGGGGGAGCTATATGGACAGCTCTTGCTGTGTGCTCTCCTTGCCTTTCCCTGTAGGGGAGGAGAATATCCCACAAGTAATGGATGATGCCGTGGACCGGACACACCGTTGGAGAAAGTAATTTATCAGGTAAGCATAAATTCTGTTTTTGCAGACTATCAGTTTAAAAATTAGGAAACATATTTAGGAAGTTATTTGTTCTTACCTGGGGTATAGTCTTTTTCTTCAAATTGACTGCTTTTTCATTAATTTTCGCGGGCAAAATTCATTCTTGGCGGTAAATTGAAGGTAAATTCCTAATTTCCAGCGTCTTCATTGATGCCAGGTTTCCTTGCACAAGGTTGCGTCTGCCATGACGCGAGTTGCGTCATTTCTGGATGTTGTTGGTGCCAAAAAATGGCATTTTGTGTTGTGTGTCATACTTGGCACCAAATAATTTAATTATTTAAACCCCACTTCCTATATGCTCAGAGGGCTATGCTGTTTGCATTTTGTTCCCATTCCTGAAACTGCCATATAAACTTTATATGTTGTTTTTTTCTCTTACATTTGCAAGATATCTCAATCTGATCCTGTCTCTGAAACCACTGTTGGAGCCATGCTGCCTGATAACAGTTCTACCAAAGCTAAGTGTATCTGTTGTAAATAAGCGGAGATTATATCTCCAGCTGTAGTATGTAACAGTTGTCATGATAAGCTTTTACATGCAGAGAATGTATCCATCAGTACTAGTACAATGCCTGTGGTTCTTTCAACATCTAATGTACATAATATCCCTGTGAATATTAAAGATTTTTTTGCTGATGCGATTCAGAAGGCTTTGTCTGCTATTCCACATTCTAATAAACATAAAAGGTCTTTTAAAACTTCTCATAAGATTGATGAAATTTCAAATGACCGGCAACATACTGAATTATCCTCCTCTGATGAGGATCTATCTGGTTCAGAAGATCCTACCTCAGATATTGACACCGACAAATCTACTCATCTCTTTAAGATGAAGTATATGTGTTCCTTGTTAAAGAGGTGATGATCACTTTGGATATTGAGAAACTAGTCCTCTTGATACTAAAACTAATAAACGTTTAAATTCTGTTTATAAACCTGTGGTTACTCCAGAGGTTTTTCCAGTTCCTGATGATATTTCTGATATAATTTCAAAGAAATGGAATAGGCCAGGTACTTCTTTTATTCCTTTTTCTAGGTTAAAAAACTTGTATCCTTTGCTAGCAGTTAGGTTGTTTTGGGAAAAAATCCCCAAAGTTGATGGGGCTATTTCTACTCTTGCCAAACGTACTACTATTCCTATGGAAGATAGTACTTCTTTTAAAGATCCTTTAGATCGGAAACTTTAATCTTATCTAAGTAAAGCTTATTTATTTTCTGGCTAAATTCTTAGGCCTGCTATATCCATGGCTGATGTTGCAGCTGCATCAACATTTTGGTTGGAAAGCTTAGTGCAACAGGAAACAGATCCTGATTTGTCTAGCATTGTTCGCTTGCTTCAACATGCTAATCATTTTATCTGTGATGCTATTTTTGATATCATAAATATTTATGTTAAATCTATGTCTTTAGCTATTTTAGCAAGAAGAGCTTTGTGGCTCAAATATTGGAATGATGACATGGTATCTATGTCTACATTACTATCTCTTTCCAAGGTAACAATTTATTTGGTTCTCAGTTGGATTCAATTATTTCAACTATCACTGGGGGGAAGGGCGTTTTATTTTTACCACAAGATAAAAGATCTAAGGGTAAATCTAAGCTTCTAATCGTTTTAGCTCTTTTCGACAAAATAAGGAACAGAAAGGTTCCAATTGGAAACCTTCCTCAAGTTGCAATAATTCCAAGCCTTTTAAGAAACCAAAGCCAGCCCCCAAGTCTGCATGAAGGTGCGGCCCTCATTCCAGCTCAGCTGGTGGGGGCAGATTAAAATTTTTCCAAAACATTTGGGCAGATTCTGTCCAAAATCAATGGATTCAGATCATTGTCTCTCAAGGGTATTGAATAGGTTTCAGAGTAAGACCTTTTTGTGAGAAGATTTTGTTCTCTCACACATTCCAGCAAATTTAGTGAAGGCTCAGGCTTTTCTGAAGTGCGTTTCAGATCTAGAGCTTTCAGGGGTAATCATACCAGTTCCGTTTCAGGAACAGAGTCTGGGGTTTTATTCAAATCTATTCATTGTCCCAAAAAAAGAAAAATTCATTCAAGCCAGTTCTGGATCTGAAAATTTTGAATCATTTTGTAAGAGTGACAACTTTTCAAAATGGTGACTATAAGGACTATTCTGCCTTTTGTTCAGCAAGTTCATTATATGTTCATGATAGACTTACAGGATGCATATCCTCATATTCTGATTCATCCAGACCACTATCGGTTTCTGAGATTCTCTTTTCTAGACAAGCATTACCAATTTGTCGCTCTTCCATTTGGCATAGCCACAGCTCCAAGTATTTTTTCAAAGGTTCTTGGTGCCCTACGCTCTATAATCAGAGCGTTTCCTTATTTGGATGATATCTTGGTACTAGCTCAGTCTTTACATTCTGCAGAATCTCACATGAATCAACTAGTGTTGTTTCTTCAAAGACGTGGTTGGAGGATCAATTTAACAAAAAGTTCCTTAATTCTTCAGACAAGGGTAACCTTTTTAGGTTTCCAGATAGATTCAGTGTCCATGACTCTATCCCTAACAGACAAGAGAGGATTAAAATTGGTTTCAGCTTGTCGAAACCTTCAGTCTCAATCATTCCCTTCAGTGGCTATGTGCATGGAATTTTAGGTCTCATGACTGCAGCATCGGGCACGATCCCCTTTGCTTATTTTCATATGAGACCTCTTCAGCTTTGTATGCTGAATCAATGGTGCAGGGATTTATACAAGGATATCACAATTAATATCCTTAAAAAGGGGCCTCTTTTGTTTGTCCAACCTGGACTGTGATCACAACAGATGCAAGTCTTTCAGGTTGGGGAGCTGTCTGGGGGATCTCTGACAGCACAAAGGGTTTGGCAATCTCAAGAGGCGAGTATACCAATCAATATTTTAGAACTCCATGCTATTTTCAGTGCTCTTCAGGTTTGGTGTCTGTTGAAGAGAAAACCATTCATTTGTTTTCAAAGAGAAAACAGTTATCGCAACAGTGAACTAAAAAAGTCTGGCAGAGAGATATGCAGGTGAAATCGTAATTTATTACATATCACATAGCGTACATACAATATACAGGCACAGCAAACAGACCCCGCTGACGCGTTTCCCGCTTCACAAGCGGTTCATCAGAGCTGGGAAAGAAGTGTTATAGGCAGCTGTTAAATCTAAGGTAACAAATCTGAATAGCCAATCAGCAAACAGAAGTCTCACCTTTGACTTAACCTTTTACACTCCATAAACTTCCAAGTTTTAACTTTCTTACAGCAACACAAAAAATGTTACAAAATCACTATAAGCATCACATAATAGTATTACATGTTAAAACTAAATAGAACAACTCTAATAAAATGAGTTAAATCAAAGTTAGGAATATCGGAACCATAAGAACAAAATGTTATGCAAAAGCTGTTACATTTAAATAACATATATCACACAAAAGTATCCAAAAAGATTTAAAAGTTAAATGCAAACTTTGTTATATTACGGCAATTGTGAGTACATGACACAATGTTGCAACTCAGCAAAAGGAAAAAAGGAGAAAAACACTGGATCTGGATTATAAAAGATCAGTCCATGTATAGTAACTACTAAATTTAAAGGAACTATTCGTGAAAGGACATAAAACTAAGCATCTATAAATAATTTAATGTCACTAATTTTATTTATCCCTAATGGGGAACCTGTTTTGAGGGTATAGATCCAATAAATTTCTCTTTTACTTAAGATCTTGTATCTGTCCCCTCCTCTAACATTAGTTTTAACCTGTTCAATACCTTGAAACCGAAAATACCTGAATTTATCAATATGTTCAAAAAAATGCTTGGCCACTGAAGTTTTAGGTACCTCCGCCTCTAGGGACAAAAGATGTTCCCTAATCCTGTCCTTTAAGCCCGTAGAGGTGAGACCCACATATTGAAAATTACAGTGTAAACAAGTAATAAGGTAAACAACAAAGTTTGAGTTACAATTAATGCGTCCCTTGATGTTATATACTTTACTGGCAACTTTTACATGGCCTCACATCACATTTATAAAAGCCACATTTCTTAGAAAGCCAATTGCTAGTTTTACCTGTCAATGTTGTAGTGTTAATGTTGGAGTGTGAACTTAAATTCTTGTTAATTCTATCACCTATAGTGTCTGATCTATAGGAGATAAAATTACAATTTTTTGACAACAACCTCAAATCCTCATCAATATCTAGAAGGGGTAACCTTTTCTTAATGATGTTACATATAGCATCATATTGGTTGCTATATTTAGTTATAAAATTGACACTATTGCTACCCTGATTTCTGGCATTATTTCTTAATTTCTGTTTATCCTTAAGTAGTTTACTTCTATCAAAGCCAGAAACCAAAGTAGCAATATCATTTAGCTCCCCTAAATTATAACCTCTGTCCACCAAACGTAAAGTCAGATCTCTAGCATGTTTCCAATACATAGCCAAAGAGCTACAATTGCGCATTAACCTGATGTACTGTCCCTTAGGGATCCCCTTTTTCAGATGTTTGGGATGTGATGAGTCAGCTCTGAGAATAGTATTCCCAGAGATATCTTTCCTATATACTTCAGTGACAATAGATTCATCTTTGTGTTCTATTAGTACATCTAAATACGGTATGTTATCTCTAGAAGCATTATAGGTAAAACTTAAGTTATTGTCATTTAAATTGAGATCATCAACAAAATTCTTCAAGTTATTCTCTTCACCTCCCCAAATTAACAAAATATCATCGATATATCTGGTGTATAACTTGATATTATCTTTATAGAGGTTCTCATTTCCAAAGATCTTTCTAGTTTCAAAATCTGCTAGATATAAATTGGCATACGAGGGGGCAAATTTTGCCCCCATCGCTGTCCCTCTAAGTTGCAGATAGAACTCACCAATATACATAAAGTAGTTATGATGTAATAAGAATGAGATCGCTTCTAATATAAATTCAATTAATCTATCATCATACCCAGAATATCTGACAAGCATTCTTTGTATAGCACTCAATCCCTGTTCATGCGGTATGCATGAATATAAAGAAACTGCATCTATTGTAGAAAAAACATAACCCTCCTTCCATTCAAACTGTTGAATGGATCTAAGTAAATGTTTAGTGTCTCTCAAAAATCCAGGTAACGATTGAACTATTGGCTGTAATTGAGCATCTACCCATTGGCCCAATCTTTTCCCCAGGGAGCCAATAGCTGAAATTATTGGTCTCCCTGGGGGATTGACCAACGACTTATGTATTTTGGGTAAGTACTTGAACACTGGTATTCTAGGATGTTCAAAAAAGATTGAGTCAGCTATTTTAACAGTGAACACAGCATTTTCTACTCCTAGATCTAATAAATGTTCAAGTTATTTAAATGTAACAGCTTTTGCATAACATTTTGTTCTTATGGTTCCGATATTCCTAACTTTGATTTAACTCATTTTAGTAGAGGTGTTCTATTTAGTTTTAACATGTAATACTATTATGTGATGCTTATAGTGATTTTGTAAACATTTTTGTGTTGCTGTAAGAAAGTTAAAACTTGGAAGTTTATGGAGTGTAAAAGGTTAAGTCAAAGGTGAGTCTTCTGTTTGCTGATTGGCTATTCAGATTTGTTACCTTAGATTTAACAGCTGCCTATAACACTTCTTTCCCAGCTCTGATGAACCGCTTGTGAAGCGGGAAACGCGTCAGCGGGGTCTGTTTGCTGTGCCTGTATATTGTATGTACGCTATGTGATATGTAATAAATTACGATTTTACCTGCATATCTCTCTGCCAGACATTTTTACTTCACTGTTGCGATACCTGTTTTCTCTTTGTGACTTTGCCGAACAGGGGTGTGGAGAGCCCCAAGTAACAGTGTTAGTATTTGCAGCCCAACCGGAAACACACGGATATTCTATGAGGCCCTGGATTCAAGCCCTGTATGCATACTAATGCCCGGTGGATACATGTTTGCATTGAAACCTGCAACACGATATTAGGAGTTTACACCACACCGAGAGGGTTAAAACCTGGTGAGTCCTCATTTGATTAACTTTACTTGGATATTTTACAGTTTGTGAGGTGACATCCACATTAGTGGGACTCATTGACAGAGTCGGTTTCACCTTTGAATATTCATTTTACACAAAACATACAGCATTAATTCTGAGCAGTCTTTTTCTCTTTAAATTTCATTTGTTTTCAGACAAACAATATCACAACTGTGGCATATGTCAATCATCAGGGTGGGACTCAAAGTTCCCTAGCTATGAAAGAAGTATCTCAGATACTTTCTTGGGCGGAATCCAGCTCTTGTCTATTTTCTGCAGTACATATCCCAGGTGTAGACAATTGGGAAGCAGATTATCTCAGCCGTCAGACTTTACATCTGGGGGAGTGGTCTCTCCATCCAGATGTGTTTTTTCAGATTGTTCAGATGTGGGGTCTTCCAGAAATAGATCTGATGGCTTCCCATCTAAACAAGAAACTTCCCAGGTACTTGCTCAAGTCCAGGGATCCTCAGGCGAACTGGATGTGTTAGCAGTTCCTTGGTTTTATCCACCTGCTTATATCTTTCCGCCTCTAGTTCTTCTTCCAAGAGTGATCTCCAAGATCATCATAAAACAATTGTTTGTGTTTCTGGTAGCACCAGTATGGCTTCACAGGTTCTGGTATGCGGATCTTGCCCCGGGCAAATAAACTGTCTTTTAATGTGAATACAAAAATGTATTCTACTTTTATATACGAAATTACACCTCTTAATATTTAAATCGGATCTACTTGAGATACATGATATTCATTATTCACGTAAAGAATTGTTTCTGATTTTAAATAAACTGCAAAAAAAGTTTTAAAATAAATTAGAGCACTAGTAAACCCGGTTATAAATTAATCATACAGTTGTATACCGGACACGAAATAGAAGCAATATACGGTTATATAGTATTATCTATGCTAATATAAAAGTATTGTTTTTAGGTTTTATGTTATGCACATGAATTTTTATGCTCTGAGTGATTGAATGAAATCTAACTGAATAAATGTAATTATTTTAATTAATTAATAAGATATTTGTCTTTTATTATCAATTATAGTTCACTTTAAGTTTACTTCATGATTTATTATACTTCATGTTCTAATTCACACCAAAGAAAGATATTATAAAATACACAATTAGAATAATACTCTAGGCAAATTAAGACTGAGATAATCTATTTTAGTCATCTCAGACGCACTCCAAAATACAACCCATTCTAATTCCAGATGTCCAGTTGCCAACCTCTGCCACTTCCTTTAAGACCAGACCTTCTGTTTCAAGGACCGTTTTTCCATCAGGATCTCAAATCGTTAATTTTGATGGTATGGAAATTGAACACTTAGTGCTTAGTTATAGAGGTTTCTCTGACTCAGTGATTGATACTATGTTACAGGCTCGTAAATCTGCTTCTAGGAAGATTTATTATCGAGTTTGGAAGTCTTATATTTAATGGTGTCCTCATAAATTCTCCTGGCATTCTTTTAGAATTCCTAGAATTTTACAGTTTCTTCAGGATGGTTTGGATAAAGGTTTGTCTGCAAGTTCCTTGAAGGGACAAATATCTGCTCTTTCTGTTTTATTTCACAGAAAGATTGCTAAGCTTTCTGATATTCACTGTTTTGTGCAGGCTTTGGTCCATATCAAGCCTGTCATTAAATCAATCTCTCCTCCTTGGAGTCTTAATTTGGTTTTGAATGCTTTACAGGCTCCTCCGTTTGAGCCTATGCATTCTTTGGATATTAAATTACTTTCTTGGAAAGTGTTGTTCCTTTTGGCTATTTCTTCTGCTAGAAGAGTTTCTGAATTATCTGTTCTTTCTTGTGAATCTCCTTTTCTGATTTCCCATCAGGATAAGGCAGTTTTGCGGACTTCATTTAAATTTTTACCTAAAGTTGTGAATTCTAACAACATTAATAGGGAAATTGTTGTTCCTTCTTTGTGTCCTAATCCTAAGAATTCTTTGGAGAGATCCTTACATTCTCTGGATGTTGTAAGAGCTTTGAAATATTGTTAAAGCTACTAAAGATTTCAGGATGACTTCTAGTCTATTTGTTGTCTTTTCTGGTCCTAGGAGAGGTCAGTAAGCTTCTGCCATTTCCTTGGCATCCTGGTTAAAGCTTTTGATTCATCAGGCTTATTTGGAGTTGGGTCAGGCCCCGCCTCAGAGAATCAAAGCTCATTCTACTAGATCAGTTTCCACTTGATCGGCTTTTAAGAATGAAGCTTTAGTTGATCAGATTTGCAAAGAAGCAACTTGGTCTTCTTTGCATACATTTACTAAATTCTACCGTTTTGATGTATTTGCCTCTTTGGAAGCAGTTTTTGGTAGAAAAGTTCTTCAGGCAGCTGTATCAGTTTGATTCATCTGCTTATGTTTTAAGTGTTTTCTTTTCAATTTTGAGGATGTGGATTTAATTTTATCAACGTAAAATAGCTGTTGTTATTTTACCCCTCCCTCTCTAGTGACTTTTCTGTGGAGTACCACATCTTGGGTATTACTATCCCATACGTCACTAGCTCATGGACTCTTGCCAATTACACAAAAGAAAACATAATTTATGTAAGAACTTACCTGATAAATTAATTTCTTTCATATTGGCATGAGGCCCAACCTTTTTATGGTGGTTATGATTTTTGGATAAAAAGCATAATTTTATTTCCAGTTCCTTTTTTTTGTATGCTTTTTTTACTCCTTTTTCTATCACCCCACTACTTGGCTATTCATTAAACTGAATTGTGCGTGTGGTGAGAGGTGTATTTATAGGCATTTTGAGGTTTGGGAAACTTTTCCCCTCCTAGTAGGATTGTATATCCCATACGTCACTAGCTCATGGACTCTTGCCAATATGAAAGAAATTAATTTATCAGGTAAGTTTTTATATAAATTATGTTATTTGGTCCTGGTCTGGTGGAGATCATTTCCAAAATTACGGATGGAAAAGGATCTTTCCTTCCTCAGGACAAGAAGAATAGACCTAAGGGTTGTCAGAATTCAAATTTTCGTTCCTTTCGTAATTTCAAAGGACAGAAATCTTTCCCCTCCTATTCCAATCAGTAACAATCCAAGCCCTTATGGAGGTCCATTCAGCCTTGGAATAAAGGGAAGCAAACTAAGAAGCCTTCCACTGATTCTAAATCAGCATGAAGGGTCTGCCCCGATACCCTTTTGGATCAGGTGGTGGGCAGACTCTCTTTTTCGTCAGGCTTGGATATGCAATGTCCCAGATCGTTGGGCTGTGGACATAGTATCCCAGGTTTTTTTTTATTTTTTATTATTTATTTATTTATAAAACAACAGCGTTAACACTACATTTTGTAAC
Source organism: Bombina bombina (assembly GCF_027579735.1). Classification (NCBI taxonomy): domain Eukaryota; kingdom Metazoa; phylum Chordata; class Amphibia; order Anura; family Bombinatoridae; genus Bombina; species Bombina bombina. Next base: position 745,742,461 of record NC_069500.1, read on the forward strand.
GTGATAAGTATTAAATTACATACTTATTTTACCACGCAGGGTAATTAATATGAGACATTAAAAAGAGAAAAAAAAAATATTTGCGTTGTAACAATTACATAAATAAAGAAACAATATATTTCCATCTCCTGTCAAGTGTTAAATTAAACTTTACATCCTTTAAAAAAACAAGGTTATGCTGAATCAAAACATAAATATAAACAGTTGTTAGACCTAACCTCAGGCACTTGGGGGGAGCGTCAACTTTACAAGTGACTTTACTACAAATTCATAGTAGAATTAACCGCTGTTGGTAGTTTGTTTTATTCCCCATACCCACCCAAAGAAAAAAAAAAGGAAGAAAGAAAATGAACAATACATCAAAACATCCATGAAGCACCCTTCTCTCTCGCCCCGCCTAACCTCCTTCCCCTTCAAAGGAATACTACCGTTAACAAGAAAATTAACCGTTTTTACTGGGGCACGCTTATGCCCATTCAGTGGGCAATCTACCTGACTGTATCCAAATATCAAAGAAAGTTTTTTTTTTTTTTTTTTAAATAAAGGATATAAATTGTTGCAGTGGCATGGGATACATTTTCATTATACCCAACCATTTTTGAAGATACTTCTCCAGTTTCCCTTCCAAGAAGATGTCACTAGAATATTGTTCCATAATAATTATATCCGCAATTAAAGCTTTATAAGTTTGAAAGGACAGATACCTGCCCGATTTCCAGTTTAACAAGATTAAATTACGGCCGGCTAAGATCAATGTATTGATTGTCTTTTATTGTTTATTTTTTGCATAATTACACATGAAGAAAATTTCTTGGGAACTTATCGTATATTGCTCTTCTAAACTTAAGGATAGCCAGAAATTCACCTTATTCCAGAATTGTTTAATATTTGGGCATCTCCAAAAACCGTGCATAATATCTGCATTCAGATTGCCACATTTCAAGCAGATATAATTATTATCAGTTGGGTACCATTTTTTAAGCTGTGCTGGGGTAATGTATCAAATTAAGAAGTTTGCAGTGCGATTCTCTCCATGAAATTGTACTAGTTGCTTTTTGCACTAATCTGAAACTCTCCTGAATCTCTTCAAGGGTAATAAGAGGGAAAATTATTTTCCATTTCTTTAGTAGCTCTTCTAGACGTATCTGACCAGCCTTAGCAAGTAGCATATTGTACATGAAAGAGATGGACATGTTGCCTTGCTTATAAACATTAATTGCTGAGTTGATATCTTCCAGCTTCCAGTCTGATTTATTGTCCTCCCATAATTCCCTAAACATATGTCTCAACTGTAAGTATGCAAAGAAACTATGTTTATGGATCCCAAACTCTTTCTGTAGATCCAAAAATGATTTAGCCATATCTAGCGTATCATCCCTAATTTGAATCACATCCTGCAGCCCTTTACTGGACCCATCCTTAAAAATACTAGAGGAGATTCCACTTGGGAAGTTTGGGTTACCACAGATTGGGAGATATTTAGAGGCTTTCCACTTAATGTTTAATTCATCACATAATTTGTGCCATGCCAGGATAGGATTCAACAACGTCCCCGTCTGTGCCCCGTCTGTGCTCTTTTTCAGTAATCCAGTCTAGGATATATTTACTTTGCGTGACTAAATTATAGTATCTAAGGTTTGGGCAATGCCAGGCCAGCTGCAGACGTCTGCAAAGACAGATTATATGTAGATATTCGTCTACGCTTTAACTTCCATACAAACCCTGCTGTAATGCCATTAAATGATAGTATATCTTTACTCTTAATCAGAAACGGGAGATTTTGTAATAAATATAATAGTTGTGGAAAGAAAATAGTCTTGACCAAGACCACCCAGGCTGACTGTGAAATTGGAAGTAACAACCACTTTTCTACTTCTCTTTTATACTTACAAAAGTAGGAAGTAAAATTTAGGTTATACCAGGCCGCGGGATCCTTATGCATTTTAATCCCTAGATAATTTATTGAATCCACTGACTTAAATGGGTATCTAAAGCTTGGGGGCTCATTTTGCCCGATTCATAAAATTTTGGGTTAATTTTATAGCCTGAAAAGGACCCAAATTGTTTTGCCAGGGTCAGGAACTGCTGAATTGAATGATCGGATTCGTTCAAAAATAAGAGAAGATCATCCGCATATAGAGTGAGAACCATTTTCACCTTACCAACCATTATCCCCGATAATTCTTGTCTCAATTTAATCACAAAAGGCTCTAATGCCAAGTTGAACAGAAGGGGAGAGAGAGGACAGCCCTGACGTGTGCCCTTTTCTAGAATGATGTCTTGGAACAATTCAGAGTTAATAAAGAGATTATAGATAATTAGCAAGAGTCCATGAGCTAGTGACGTATGGGATATACATTCCTACCAGGAGGGGCAAAGTTTCCCAAACCTCAAAATGCCTATAAATACACCCCTCACCACACCAACAATTCAGTTTTACAAACTTTGCCTCCGATGGAGGTGGTGAAGTAAGTTTGTGCTAGATTCTACGTTGATATGTGCTCCGCAGCAAGTTGGAGCCCGGTTTTCCTCTCAGCGTGCAGTGAATGTCAGAGGGATGTGAGGAGAGTATTGCCTATTTGAATGCAGTGATCTCCTTCTACGGGGTCTATTTCATAGGTTCTCTGTTATCGGTCGTAGAGATTCATCTCTTACCTCCCTTTTCAGATCGACGATATACTCTTATATATATCATTACCTCTGCTGATTTTCGTTTCAGTACTGGTTTGGCTATCTGCTATATGTAGATGAGTGTCCTGGGGTAAGTAAGTCTTATTTTCTGTGACACTCCAAGCTATGGTTGGGCACTTTGTTTATAAAGTTCAAAATATATGTATTCAAACATTTATTTGCCTTGACTCAGAATGTTCAACTTTCCTTATTTTCAGACAGTCAGTTTCATATTTGGGATAATGCATTTTAATTTAACATTTTTCTTACCTTAAAATTTGACTTTTTCCCTGTGGGCTGTTAGGCTCGCGGGGGCTGAAAATGCTTCATTTTATCGCGTCATTCTTGGCGCGGACTTTTTTGGCGCAAAAATTCTATTTCCGTTTCCGGCGTCATACGTGTCGCCGGAAGTTGCGTCATTTTTTGACGTTATTTTGCGCCAAAAATGTCGGCGTTCCGGATGTGGCGTCATTTTTTGGCGCCAAAAAGCATTTAGGCGCCAAATAATGTGGGCGTCTTATTTGGCGCAAAAAAATATGGGCGTCGCTTTTGTCTCCACATTATTTAAGTCTCATTTTTTATTGCTTCTGGTTGCTAGAAGCTTGTTCTTTGGCATTTTTTCCCATTCCTGAAACTGTCATTTAAGGAATTTGATCAATTTTGCTTTATATATATGTTGTTTTTTCTCTTACATATTGCAAGATGTCTCACGTTGCATCTGAGTCAGAAGATACTACAGGAAAATCGCTGTCAAGTGCTGAATCTACCAAAGCTAAGTGTATCTGCTGTAAACTTTTGGTAGCTATTCCTCCAGCTGTTGTTTGTATTGATTGTCATGACAAACTTGTTAAAGCAGATAATATTTCCTTTAGTAAAGTACCATTGCCTGTTGCAGTTCCTTCAACATCTAAGGTGCAGAATGTTCCTGATAATATAAGAGATTTTGTTTCTGAATCCATAAAGAAGGCTATGTCTGTTATTTCTCCTTCTAGTAAACGTAAAAAATCTTTTAAAACTTCTCTCCCTACAGATGAATTTTTAAATGAACATCATCATTCTGATTCTGATGATTCCTCTGGTTCAGAGGATTCTGTCTCAGAGGTTGATGCTGATAAATCTTCATATTTATTTAAAATGGAATTTATTCGTTCTTTACTTAAAGAAGTACTAATTGCTTTAGAAATAGAGGATTCTGGTCCTCTTGATACTAATTCTAAACGTTTAGATAAGGTATTTAAAGCTCCTGTGGTTATTCCAGAAGTTTCTCCTGTTCCTAATGCTATTTCTGCAGTAATTTCCAAAGAATGGGATAATTTGGGTAATTCATTTACTGCTCCTAAACGTTTTAAGCAATTATATCCTGTGCCGTCTGACAGATTAGAATTTTGGGACAAGATCCCTAAAGTTGATGGGGCTATTTCTACCCTTGCTAAACGTACTACTATTCCTACGTCAGATGGTACTTCGTTTAAGGATCCTCTAGATAGGAAAATTGAATCCTTTCTAAGAAAAGCTTATCTGTGTTCAGGTAATCTTCTTAGACCTGCTATATCTTTGGCTGATGTTGCTGCAGCTTCAACTTTTTGGTTGGAAACTTTAGCGCAACAAGTAACACATCGTGATTCTCATGATATTATTATTCTTCTTCAGCATGCTAATAATTTTATCTGTGATGCCATTTTTGATATTATCAGAGTTGATGTCAGGTTTATGTCTCTAGCTATTTTAGCTAGAAGAGCTTTATGGCTTAAAACTTGGAATGCTGATATGGCTTCTAAATCAACTTTACTTTCCATTTCTTTCCAGGGTAACAAATTATTTGGTTCTCAGGGTAACAAATTATTTGGTTCTCAGTTGGATTCCATTATTTCAACTGTTACTGGTGGGATAGGAACTTTTTTACCACAGGATAAAAAATCTAAAGGTAAAAACAGGGCTAATAATCGTTTTCGTTCCTTTCGTTTCAACAAAGAACAAAAGCCTGATCCTTCATCCTCAGGAGCAGTTTCAGTTTGGAAACCATCTCCAGTCTGGAATAAATCCAAGCCAGCTAGAAAGGCAAAGCCTGCTTCTAAGTCCACATGAAGGTGCGGCCCTCATTCCAGCTCAGCTGGTAGGGGGCAGGTTACGTTTTTTCAAGGAAATTTGGATCAATTCTGTTCACAATCTTTGGATTCAGAGCATTGTTTCAGAAGGGTACAGAATTGGTTTCAAGTTGAGACCTCCTGCAAAGAGATTTTTTCTTTCCCGTGTCCCAGTAAATCCAGTAAAAGCTCAAGCATTTCTGAAATGTGTTTCAGATCTAGAGTTGACTGGAGTAATTATGCCAGTTCCAGTTCCGGAACAGGGGATGGGGTTTTATTCAAATCTCTTCATTGTACCAAAGAAGGAGAATTCTTTCAGACCAGTTCTGGATCTAAAAATATTGAATCGTTATGTAAGGATACCAACGTTCAAGATGGTAACTGTAAGGACTATCTTACCTTTTGTTCAGCAAGGGAATTATATGTCCACAATAGATTTACAGGATGCATATCTGCATATTCCGATTCATCCAGATCATTTTCAGTTCCTGAGATTCTCGTTTCTGGACAAGCATTACCAGTTTGTGGCTCTGCCGTTTGGCCTAGCTACAGCTCCAAGAATTTTTACAAAGGTTCTCGGTGCCCTGCTGTCTGTAATCAGAGAACAGGGTATTGTGGTATTTCCTTATTTGGACGATATCTTGGTACTTGCTCAGTCTTTACATTTAGCAGAATCTCATACGAATCGACTTGTGTTGTTTCTTCAAGATCATGGTTGGAGGATCAATTTACCAAAAAGTTCTTTGATTCCTCAGACAAGGGTAACCTTTCTGGGTTTCCAGATGGATTCAGTGTCCATGACTCTGTCTTTAACAGACAAGAGACGTCTAAAGTTGATTGCAGCTTGTCGAAACCTTCAGTCACAATCATTCCCTTCGGTAGCCTTATGCATGGAAATTCTAGGTCTTATGACTGCTGCATCGGACGCGATCCCCTTTGCTCGTTTTCACATGCGACCTCTTCAGCTCTGTATGCTGAAGCAATGGTCCAAGGATTACACGAAGATATCTCAATTAATCTCTTTAAAACCGATTGTTCGACACTCTCTAACATGGTGGACAGATCACCATCGTTTAATTCAGGGGGCTTCTTTTGTGCTTCCGACCTGGACTGTAATTTCAATAGATGCAAGTCTCACAGGTTGGGGAGCTGTGTGGGGATCTCTGACGGCACAAGGAGTTTGGGAATCTCAGGAGGTGAGATTACCGATCAATATTTTGGAACTCCGTGCAATTTTCAGAGCTCTTCAGTTTTGGCCTCTTCTGAAGAGAGAATCGTTCATTTGTTTTCAGACAGACAATGTCACAACTGTGGCATACATCAATCATCAAGGAGGGACTCACAGTCCTCTGGCTATGAAAGAAGTATCTCGAATTTTGGTTTGGGCGGAATCCAGCTCCTGTCTAATCTCTGCGGTTCATATCCCAGGTGTAGACAATTGGGAAGCGGATTATCTCAGTCGCCAAACGTTGCATCCGGGCGAATGGTCTCTTCACCCAGAGGTATTTCTTCAGATTGTTCAAATGTGGGAACTTCCAGAAATAGATCTGATGGCGTCCCATCTAAACAAGAAACTTCCCAGGTATCTGTCCAGATCCCGGGATCCTCAGGCGGAGGCAGTGGATGCATTATCACTTCCTTGGAAGTATCATCCTGCCTATATCTTTCTTTCATGTAATTAACAAGAGTCCATGAGCTAGTGACGTATGGGATATACATTCCTACCAGGAGGGGCAAAGTTTCCCAAACCTTAAAATGCCTATAAATACACCCCTCACCACACCCACAAATCAGTTTTACAAACTTTGCCTCCAAGGGAGGTGGTGAAGTAAGTTTGTGCTAGATTCTACGTTGATATGCGCTCCGCAGCAAGTTGGAGCCCGGTTTTCCTCTCAGCGTGCAGTGAATGTCAGAGGGATGTGAAGAGAGTATTGCCTATTGAATGCAGTGATCTCCTTCTACGGGGTCTATTTCATAAGGTTCTCTGTTATCGGTCGTAGAGATTCATCTCTTACCTCCCTTTTCAGATCGACGATATACTCTTATATTTACCATTACCTCTACTGATTCTCGTTTCAGTACTGGTTTGGCTTTCTACAAACATGTAGATGAGTGTCCTGGGGTAAGTAAGTCTTATTTTCTGTGACACTCTAAGCTATGGTTGGGCACTTTATTTATAAAGTTCTAAATATATGTATTCAAACATTTATTTGCCTTGACTCAGAATGTTCAACTTTCCTTATTTTCAGACAGTCAGTTTCATATTTGGGATTATGCATTGAATTATCATATTTTTCTTACCTCAAAAATTTGACTTTTTTCCCTGTGGGCTGTTAGGCTCGCGGGGGCTGAAAATGCTTCATTTTATTGCGTCATTCTTGGCGCGGACTTTTTTGGCGCAAAAATTCTTTTCCGTTTCCGGCATCATACGTGTCGCCGGAAGTTGCGTCATTTTTTGACGTTATTTTGCGCCAAAAATGTCGGCGTTCCGGATGTGGCGTCATTTTTGGCGCCAAAAGCATTTAGGCGCCAAATAATGTGGGCGTCTTATTTGGCGCTAAAAAATATGGGCGTCGCTTTTGTCTCCACATTATTTCAGTCTCATTTTTCATTTGCTTCTGGTTGCTAGAAGCTTGATATTTGGCATTTTTTCCCATTCCTGAAACTGTCTTATAAGGAATTTGATCTATTTTGCTTTATATGTTGTTTTTTCTCTTACATATTGCAAGATGTCTCACGTTGCATCTGAGCCAGAAGATACTACAGGAAAACCACTGCCTGCTGGATCTACCAAAGCTAAGTGTATCTGCTGTAAACTTTTGGTAGCTATTCCTCCAGCTGTTGTTTGTAATAATTGTCATGACAAACTTGTTAAAGCAGATAATATTTCCTTTAGTGATGTACCATTGCCTGTTGCAGTTCCCTCAACATCTAAGGTGCAGAATGTTCCTGATAACATAAGAGATTTTGTTTCTGAATCCATAAAGAAGGCTTTGTCTGTTATTTCTCCTTCTAGTAAACGTAAAAAGTCTTTTAAATCTTCTCTCTCTACAGATGAATTTTTAAATGAACACCATCATTCTGATTCTTTGGACTCTTCTGGTTCAGAGGATTCTATCTCAGAGATTGATGCTGATAAATCTTCATATTTATTTAAGATGGAATTTATTCGCTCTTTACTTAAAGAAGTACTAATTGCTTTAGAAATAGAGGATTCTAGTCCTCTTGATACTAATACTATACGTTTGGATAAGGTTTTTAAAGCTCCTGCGGTTATTCCAGAAGTCTTTCCTGTTCCTAATGCTATTTCTGCAGTAATTTCCAAGGAATGGGATAAATTGGGTAATTCATTTACTCCTTCTAAACGTTTTAAGCAATTATATCCTGTTCCGCCTGACAGGTTAGAATTTTGGGACAAAATCCCTAAAGTTGATGGGGCTATTTCTACCCTTGCTAAACGTACTACCATTCCTACGTCAGATGGTACCTCGTTTAAGGATCCTTTAGATAGAAAAATTGAATCTTTTCTAAGAAAAGCTTATCTATGTTCAGGTAATCTTCTTAGACCTGCTATATCATTGGCTGATGTTGCTGCAGCTTCAACTTTTTGGTTGGAAACTCTAGCGCAACAAGTATCAAATCGTGATTCTCATGATATTATTATTCTTCTCCAGCATGCTAATAATTTTATCTGTGATGCCATTTTTGATATTATTAGAGTTGATGTTAGGTTTATGTCTCTGGCTATCTTAGCCAGAAGAGCTTTATGGCTTAAGACCTGGAATGCTGATATGGCTTCTAAATCAACTCTACTTTCCATTTCTTTCCAGGGAAACAAATTATTTGGTTCTCAGTTGGATTCTATTATTTCAACTGTTACTGGTGGGAAAGGAACTTTTTTACCACAGGATAAAAAATCTAAAGGTAAAAACAGGGCTAACAATCGTTTTCGTTCCTTTCGTTTCAACAAAGAACAAAAGCCTGATCCTTCGTCCTCAGGAGCAGTTTCAGTTTGGAAACCATCTCCAGTCTGGAATAAATCCAAGCCTGCTAGAAAGGCAAAGCCTGCTTCTAAGTTCACATGAAGGTATGGCCCTCATTCCAGTTCAGCTGGTAGGGGGCAGGTTACGTTTTTTCAAAGAAATTTGGATCAATTCTGTTCACAATCTTTGGATTCAGAACATTGTTTCAGAAGGGTACAGAATTGGTTTCAAGATGAGACCTCCTACAAAGAGATTTTTTCTTTCCCGTGTCCCAGTAAATCCAGTGAAAGCTCAAGCATTTCTGAATTGTGTTTCAGATCTAGAGTTGGCTGGAGTAATTATGCCAGTTCCAGTTCCGGAACAGGGGATGGGGTTTTATTCAAATCTCTTCATTGTACCAAAGAAGGAGAATTCCTTCAGACCAGTTCTGGATCTAAAATTATTGAATCGTTATGTAAGGATACCAACGTTCAAGATGGTAACTGTAAGGACTATATTGCCTTTTGTTCAGCAAGGGAATTATATGTCCACAATAGATGTACAGGATGCATATCTGCATATTCCGATTCATCCAGATCATTATCAGTTCCTGAGATTCTCTTTTCTAGACAAGCATTACCAATTTGTGGCTCTACCGTTTGGCCTTGCTACAGCTCCAAGAATTTTCACAAAGATTCTCGGTGCCCTTCTGTCTGTAATCAGAGAACAGGGTATTGTGGTATTTCCTTATTTGGACGATATCTTGGTACTTGCTCAGTCTTTACATTTAGCAGAGTCTCATACGAATCGACTTGTGTTGTTTCTTCAAGATCATGGTTGGAGGATCAATTTACCAAAAAGTTCTTTGATTCCTCAAACAAGGGTAACCTTTCTGGGTTTCCAGATAGATTCAGTGTCCATGACTCTGTCTTTAACAGACAAGAGACGTCTAAAATTGATTACAGCTTGTCGAAACCTTCAGTCTCAATCATTCCCTTCGGTAGCCTTATGCATGGAAATTCTAGGTCTTATGACTGCTGCATCGGACGCGATCCCCTTTGCTCGTTTTCACATGCGACCTCTTCAGCTCTGTATGCTGAACCAATGGTGCAGGGATTACACGAAGATATATCAGTTAATATCTTTAAAACCGATTGTTCGACACTCTCTAACGTGGTGGACAGATCACCTTCGTTTAATTCAGGGGGCTTCTTTTGTTCTTCCGACCTGGACTGTAATTTCAACAGATGCAAGTCTCACAGGTTGGGGAGCTGTGTGGGGATCTCTGACAGCACAAGGAGTTTGGGAATCTCAGGAGGTGAGATTACCGATCAATATCTTGGAACTCCGTGCAATTTTCAGAGCTCTTCAGTTTTGGCCTCTTCTGAAGAGAGAATCGTTCATTTGTTTTCAGACAGACAATGTCACAACTGTGGCATACATCAATCATCAAGGAGGGACTCACAGTCCTCTGGCTATGAAAGAAGTATCTCGAATTTTGGTTTGGGCGGAATCCAGCTCCTGTCTAATCTCTGCGGTTCATATCCCAGGTGTAGACAATTGGGAAGCGGATTATCTCAGTCGCCAAACGTTGCATCCGGGCGAATGGTCTCTTCACCCAGAGGTATTTCTTCAGATTGTTCAAATGTGGGGGCTCCCAGAGATAGATCTGATGGCCTCTCAGCTAAACAAGAAACTTCCCAGGTATCTGTCCAGATCCCGGGATCCTCAGGCGGAGGCAGTGGATGCATTATCACTTCCTTGGAAGTATCATCCTGCCTATATCTTTCCGCCTCTAGTTCTTCTTCCAAGAGTAATCTCCAAGATTCTGAAGGAATGCTCGTTTGTCCTGCTAATAGCTCCGGCATGGCCTCACAGGTTTTGGTATGCGGATCTTGTCCGGATGGCATCTTGCCAACCATGGACTCTTCCGTTAAGACCAGACCTTCTGTCGCAAGGTCCTTTTTTCCATCAGGATCTGAAATCCTTAAATTTAAAGGTATGGAGATTGAACGCTTGATTCTTGGTCAAAGAGGTTTCTCTGACTCCGTGATTAATACTATGTTACAGGCTCGTAAATCTGTATCTCGAGAGATATATTATAGAGTCTGGAAGACTTATATTTCTTGGTGTCTTTCTCATCATTTTTCTTGGCATTCTTTTAGAATACCGAGAATTTTACAGTTTCTTCAGGATGGTTTAGATAAGGGTTTGTCCGCAAGTTCTTTGAAAGGACAAATCTCCGCTCTTTCTGTTCTTTTTCACAGAAAGATTGCTATTCTTCCTGATATTCATTGTTTTGTACAAGCTTTGGTTCGTATAAAACCTGTCATTAAGTCAATTTCTCCTCCTTGGAGTTTGAATTTGGTTCTGGGAGCTCTTCAAGTCTCCTTTTCTGATTTTTCATCAGGATAAGGCGGTGTTGCGAACTTCTTTTGAATTTTTACCTAAAGTTGTGAATTCCAACAACATTAGTAGAGAAATTGTGGTTCCTTCATTATGTCCTAATCCTAAGAATTCTAAGGAGAAATCGTTGCATTCTTTGGATGTTGTTAGAGCTTTGAAATATTATGTTGAAGCTACGAAATCTTTCCGTAAGACTTCTAGTCTATTTGTTATCTTTTCCGGTTCTAGGAAAGGCCAGAAAGCTTCTGCCATTTCTTTGGCATCTTGGTTGAAATCTTTAATTCATATTGCCTATGTTGAGTCGGGTAAAATTCCGCCTCAGAGAATTACAGCTCATTCTACTAGGTCAGTATCTACTTCCTGGGCGTTTAGGAATGAAGCTTCAGTTGACCAGATCTGCAAAGCAGCAACTTGGTCCTCTTTGCATACTTTTACTAAATTCTACCATTTTGATGTATTTTATTCTTCTGAAGCAGTTTTTGGTAGAAAAGTTCTTCAGGCAGCGGTTTCAGTTTGAATCTTCTGCTTATGTTTTTTGTTAAACTTTATTTTGGGTGTGGATTATTTTCAGCAGGAATTGGCTGTCTTTATTTTATCCCTCCCTCTCTAGTGACTCTTGTGTGGAAAGATCCACATCTTGGGTAGTCATTATCCCATACGTCACTAGCTCATGGACTCTTGTTAATTACATGAAAGAAAACATAATTTATGTAAGAACTTACCTGATAAATTCATTTCTTTCATATTAACAAGAGTCCATGAGGCCCACCCTTTTTTGTGGTGGTTATGATTTTTTTGTATAAAGCACAATTATTCCAATTCCTTATTTTATATGCTTCGCACTTTTTTTCTTATCACCCCACTTCTTGGCTATTCGTTAAACTGATTTGTGGGTGTGGTGAGGGGTGTATTTATAGGCATTTTAAGGTTTGGGAAACTTTGCCCCTCCTGGTAGGAATGTATATCCCATACGTCACTAGCTCATGGACTCTTGTTAATATGAAAGAAATGAATTTATCAGGTAAGTTCTTACATAAATTATGTTTTCCGCCTCTAGTTCTTCTTCCAAGAGTAATCTCCAAGATTCTGAAGGAATGCTCGTTTGTTCTGCTGGTAGCTCCGGCATGGCCTCACAGGTTTTGGTATGCGGATCTTGTCCGGATGGCCTCTTGCCAACCGTGGACTCTTCCGTTAAGACCAGACCTTCTGTCACAAGGTCCTTTTTTCCATCAGGATCTGAAATCCTTAAATTTAAAGGTATGGAGATTGAACGCTTGATTCTTGGTCAAAGAGGTTTCTCTGACTCTGTGATTAATACTATGTTACAGGCTCGTAAATCTGTATCTCGAGAGATATATTATAGAGTCTGGAAGACTTATATTTCTTGGTGTCTTTCTCATCATTTTTCCTGGCATTCTTTTAGAATACCGAGAATTTTACAGTTTCTTCAGGATGGTTTAGATAAGGGTTTGTCCGCAAGTTCTTTGAAAGGACAAATCTCTGCTCTTTCTGTTCTTTTTCACAGAAAGATTGCTATTCTTCCTGATATTCATTGTTTTGTACAAGCTTTGGTTCGTATAAAACCTGTTATTAAGTCAATTTCTCCTCCTTGGAGTTTGAATTTGGTTCTGGGAGCTCTTCAAGCTCCTCCGTTTGAACCTATGCATTCATTGGACATTAAATTACTTTCTTGGAAAGTTTTGTTCCTTTTGGCCATCTCTTCTGCCAGAAGAGTTCCTGAATTATCTGCTCTTTCTTGTGAGTCTCCTTTTCTGATTTTTCATCAGGATAAGGCGGTGTTGCGAACTTCTTTTGAATTTTTACCTAAAGTTGTGAATTCCAACAACATTAGGAGAGAAATTGTGGTTCCTTCATTATGTCCTAATCCTAAGAATTCTAAGGAGAAATCGTTGCATTCTTTGGATGTTGTTAGAGCTTTGAAATATTATGTTGAAGCTACGAAATCTTTTCGTAAGACTTCTAGTCTATTTGTTATCTTTTCCGGTTCTAGGAAAGGCCAGAAAGCTTCTGCCATTTCTTTGGCATCTTGGTTGAAATCTTTAATTCATCTTGCCTATGTTGAGTCGGGTAAAACTCCGCCTCAGAGAATTACAGCTCATTCTACTAGGTCAGTTTCTACTTCCTGGGCGTTTAGGAATGAAGCTTCGGTTGACCAGATCTGCAAAGCAGCAACTTGGTCCTCTTTGCATACTTTTACTAAATTCTACCATTTTGATGTATTTTCTTCTTCTGAAGCAGTTTTTGGTAGAAAAGTACTTCAGGCAGCGGTTTCAGTTTGAATCTTCTGCTTATGTTTTTTCGTTAAACTTTATTTTGGGTGTGGATTATTTTCAGCAGGAATTGGCTGTCTTTATTTTTTCCCTCCCTCTCTAGTGACTCTTGTGTGGAAAGATCCACATCTTGGGTAGTCATTATCCCATACGTCACTAGCTCATGGACTCTTGCTAATTACATGAAAGAAAACATAATTTATGTAAGAACTTACCTGATAAATTCATTTCTTTCATATTAGCAAGAGTCCATGAGGCCCGCCCTTTTTTTGTGGTGGTTATGATTTTGTATAAAGCACAATTATTCCAATTCCTTATTTTATATGCTTTCGCACTTTTTTATCACCCCACTTCTTGGCTATTCGTTAAACTGAATTGTGGGTGTGGTGAGGGGTGTATTTATAGGCATTTTGAGGTTTGGGAAACTTTGCCCCTCCTGGTAGGAATGTATATTCCATACGTCACTAGCTCATGGACTCTTGCTAATATGAAAGAAATGAATTTATCAGGTAAGTTCTTACATAAATTATGTTTTTGATAGATTGCGTATATCATATTTAAAAAATTCCCCTTAAATCCAAAACTCGTTAATGAAAAAAATAAATTATCCCAATTGATGAGATCGAATGTTTTTTTAGCATCAATCGCTAGTAGCACCAAATTAGATCTCTTTTTATGTTCTTTACCCTTATTTTCAGACCAGAAAACTTCTAAGACCATAAACACCCGACGAATAATTTTAGATATATTTCTACCTGGCATAAACCCAACTTGATCTGGGTGGATTAAATTCCCTATATAAGTTTTCAATCTATTTGCTATAATAGACATAACGATTTTATACTCACAATTTAATAAGGATATTGGTCTGTATGCGGACAGGTTTTCTGGGTCTTTATTCTTTTTATGAATCAATGTAATTGTTGATGCCGAAAAATATCTAGAGGGCTTTTTGTTTTTGATATAGTATAAATTAAAAAGATTCACTAAAGTATCTGGGATGTGCTCTTGTAAAATTTTATATAGTTCAATCGGGAGTTGATCTGGACCGGGGGTTTTACAAGTTTTAGCTATTTTAATCTGCTTTATCACTTCTTCCAATGTAATTGGAAGATTTAATAACTCTAAGTCTTGTTCAGAAATCTTTGGAATTTTAAGGTTGTTCCAAAAACTATGTTTATTACGTATATTAATTTCTTCCCCCTTATATATCTTCTGATAAAATTCATAGAAGGCTTCTTTTATTTCACTCGGGTTAGTGACACTTTTACCTAATATTCTGATTTTATGGATTCTGTTACTGCTTTGTCGATTTTTAATCAGGGTTGAGAGGTATCTAGCCGATCTTCCATAATTCCTGCGGTATTTTGCTCTTGATTTTAAATCTTATTGTATAGTTTTATGTTTAATAAATAAATCCCTTTCCTTTTTCTTTTCAGTGTATTTGTCCCAAGCTAATTTAAAAGCATTTTTTATGTAAGACTCATAGGCGTTTCTGACTTGATTCGTTAGCTGAATTTCTTTGACCCTGCTTTTCCTTCACTATTTACATAAATATGCTCTTATTTCTCCCCTAATAAAAGCCTTAAATGCTTCCCAGAAAATTTCAGGTTTGACCATATATGCATCGTTATTATACCTGTACTCGTTCCACTTATTTATCAACCAATTGGTAAACTGTAGGTTATTTATTAAATAGGAGGGAAAAGACAGCCTAGAAAAATTAGGGCCAGAATCTGGTCCAGTCTTTATCAACAATGAAATAACTGTGTGGTCTGTAATGACAATATCCTTAATATCTGCCCTTACAACTTGGTTTAATGCAAGTTCTGAAAGCAAAAAAAAATCTATACGCGAAAGTGTACTAAATGTTTTTGATTCGCATGTATATGCTCTAACATCCGGGAATTGTGCACGCCATACGTCTGTTAGCCTTAAATCCATCTTAAAATTAGAAAGAATCCTGTTTTTCCCTTGTTCGCATTTATTTGTACATTTGAGCCTATCCAGTTGGGGCCTGGGCGCTATATTGAAGTCTCCACCCATTATAATTTTCTGGTTACTAAAATACATCAGTTTAGACTTCAAATGATCCCAAAATAATCTATCTGGTTTATTAGGACCATATACATTGCATAGTAACATTTTTACTTCATGAATTAATACCTCTAAAATAAGATATCTCCCGTTCTGGTCTATATCTTGGGAGAGGATATCGCGCTGCAAACTCTTATTAAATAAGATCGCTACTTCCCTTTTCCGCCCACAGTATGGTGAACTTATTATGTTTCCCACCCACTTAGATTTTAATTTTAATGCTTCCTCCGGTTTTATATGCGTCTCTTGCAAGAAGACAATTTGTGGGTTAAGGGAATTTAGATATTTTATTATTGACTTTCTTTTGATAGGTGATGTTATCCCCCCCACATTCC
The DNA here is from genome assembly GCF_027579735.1 of Bombina bombina. Lineage (NCBI taxonomy): Eukaryota > Metazoa > Chordata > Amphibia > Anura > Bombinatoridae > Bombina > Bombina bombina. The sequence goes on from NC_069500.1 coordinate 745,758,306, forward strand.
AGGATAAAAAATTAAATTTATTCATATTCATTTTATAATACTAAGATAAAAGTAAGACCTGAGAGCATAACTTCGCAAAGAGTTAGGTGGGAGGAAAACATGGTGGAGGGGCGAGAGAAAGAAGGGAAGAGAACAAAAAAAAAAAAAAAAAACTCACACACATACACCATTCATAAACTCCAGACACCATTCCTATTTCTTATCAGCATAGGCCAAGAATACTAGTATTCTATTCCTTCTAACTTAATGTAAGCTCTTTGCATAATGATTGTGCAGCTTCAGCTTCTGTAATTACTTGAGTGATGCCATTCACTTTAATAATAATTTTTGCAGAGTAGACTAGTCTCGTTTGGAATTTGGCGTTAATAAATTTGGTACAAAATGGGGCCATTATTCTTCTTTTGGCTGAGGTTTCAGCAGAGAAATCCTGGAATAACAATAGCCTGTGTTGATTAATTTTACACTCCTGCATTTTGCGGTAACTTTGCATTATAGATATCTTGTCTTGGAAGTTAAGGAATTGTATTATAATTGTTCTAGGTCTAGGTGGTCCATTAAGATTTTCCCTAATTGGTCCTAGTCTGTGCACCCTTTCTATTTGAATAGGGGGTTGGTTAGGTAAACCCACACACTGTGGGAGAAGCACTATATTCTGTATTTTCAGGCAGGCCCACTACTTTAACATTATTACGTCTGGACCTGTCCTCAAGGTCTTCAATCCTGGCCTGTAGTATAGACATTTTCTTTTCATGCTCAGTTATCATTATATCTTGACTATTTACTTTATCCTCTAAGCTAGATATTCTAAGCTCTGCTTCATCGAGATGATTAGAAAACTGCCTAACTTCTGTCACAAGACTAGACAACTCCAATTTAATCTCTGCAAATTGTGGGGTAAATAAATCAGACATATGTTGCAAAAGTTGCTTACTCTCTACCGATATAGGTAGGGATTCCTCATGGGAGCTTAAACTACTCCTCGGTCCTTTTTTATCCTTTGATTTAGGCGGCATAGCTGAAGGTGTGTAAGGGATAGGGGACAAGAATTTGTCCATTGAGTGAAACAAGAACAAGCAGTAAAAACCTATCAAGGTTGGAAAGGAAAGGTTGTGAGGGGAGTGAATCGGGAGCCTACGCGGCCCACCAATGAGGGTGTGTATATATCAGATATCGATGGTCTTGTGTGATGAACGTGTATCATGAGCCGTAATCAATCCAAAGAAAGGAGAAAGTGAGTGAAAGTGAAAATGTTTAGTGAAAAGTGTCTTCTATAGCTATGCCGACACTCTTTTTGTAGACTGTATTATTGTACAATTTAGCTAACAATTCTTCAACAATACTTTCTGCAACCAATAATGAGATAAAAAGGGTCACACTTCAGCAATATTATACTTCTTATGCACATTTTTAAGTGTCTGGCCCACCAGACTTTACATATACCATTGCTATAACTTTTTTGTAGCAGCCTGTGTCTGTATTAGAACCTACTATTGTATTCTGTTATATAATATTTTTTTGCATAGTTATTTTCTACAGCTATTGAAAATCACAAGAGGATTCACTCTTCAGTAGTCTTCACAGGAATATTAACACTTATTTCTCTTAATTGGTGTATTCAGTCCACGGATTCATCCTTACTTGTGGGATATTCTCAATCCCTACAGGAAGTGGCAAAGAGAGCACACAGCAAAGCTGTCCATATAGCTCCCCTCAGGCTCCGCCCCCCCAGTCATTCTCTTTGCCGCTCTAACAAGTAGCATCTCCACGGGTGGGTAAAGAGTATGTGGTGTTAGATTTGTAGTTTTTATTTCTTCAATCAAAAGTTTGTTATTTTAAAATAGTACTATTTACTCTGAGGCAGAAAGTGATGAAGATTTCTGCTGAGAGGAAAAAGATTTTAGCATGTTATAACTAAAATCCATGGCTGTTCCCACACAGGACTGTTGAGTACAGGAGAACTTCAGTTGGGGGGAACAGTTTGCAGGCTTATACTGCTTAAGGTATGTTCAGTCATTTTTTCTAACAAGACCTGGTAGTGCTATAAGACAGACAGATATCCCATGAGGGAAGGTAAGCCATTTTCTGAGACACAGTATAGAATGATGGCTTCAGTTTAGGGCTTTAATACTGGTAGACACTGTGATGGGCTAAATCGATTTTTTAAGCTTTTTTAAACGTTGAAAACACTTTTTGGGGACTTTTATTTTTACGCCTGGCATATTATAAGACAGCTAATCTGACGCAGTTGATTTGCAACACAGCTCCACGCAGCTTTATGTGCAGAGCCTTTAGAGTACAAGAGGACTTCAGGGAGGCTTAATTTACACCTGCAAATAACCCTAAAGGAAGGTAAAGCCACAGCAAAGACTGTGGCATAGTACTGTAGTGGGTTAAACCGGGTATTTACTTAATTTTGCTCCGGTTTGGGCATTAAGGGGTTAAACGATTTGAAAACTTGTGTGCAATCATTTCAAGGCATTAGGATCATGTGGTGAAAATTTCATTAAGATCGGATGTTTTCTAATGGTTTGGTAAAAAAGTGTGTGCCTTTTTAATATTTAAAGAGACAGTAACGTTTTTTCAAAAAGTATTTTTTTCAATATTCTAGTGTTGTCTGAGTCTGTCAAACATGTCTGAGCCTTCAGACAGACCTTGTTCTTTATGTTCAAAAGCCATGGCAGTACCCCCATTGCATTTATGTTTAAAGTGTGCAAAAACATCTAAGCATTTTAAGGATCATCCAGTGACAATTAAAAATGCTGCCCAAGATGATTCCTTAACGGAGGGTAATGAGGATAGTCCTCCTTCCTCCCCCATGTGTCTACACCAGTTACGCCCGCGCAAGCGATGCCTAGTACCTCTAGCGCATTGGCCCCTATTACTTTACAGCAATTAGCAGCAGTAATGGATAATTCCCTTGCAGCATTTTTATCCAAACTGCCTGTTTTTCCAAGAAAGCGCGATAGCTCAGTTTTAAATACAGATGATGAGCAATCTGAAGCTTTGGATAATTTATCTGTAGTACCCTCACAAAACTCAGAGGTAGCAGTGAGGGAAGGGCTGTCTGAGGGAGAAATTTCTGACACAGGAAAAGTTTCTCAGCAGATTCAGATTCCTTAGCGTTTAAATTTAAGCTGGAACACCTCCGCGTCCTGCTTAAGGAGGTTTTAGCTACGCTGGATGATTGTGACCCCATGGGGGTCCCTGAAAAATTGTGTAAAATGGACAGATATTTAGAGGTCCCTGTATACACTGAGGCATTTCCGATCCCAAAGAGGGTGGCGGATATTGTGACTAGGGAGTGGGAGAGACCAGGTGTACCCTTTGCTCCCCCACCTATCTTTAAGAAAATGTTCTCCATAAACGACCCTAGGCGGGACGCGTGGCAGACGGTCCCTAAGTTAGAGGGGGCTGTTTCAACACTGGCCAAGCTTACAACTATACCAATAGAGGACAGTTGTGCTTTCAAAGATCCTATGGATAAAAAATTGGAAGGATTGCTGAAGAAAATTTTTGTTCAGCAAGGTTTTCTGCTTCAACCAATTGCCTGCATTATCCCGGTAACTACTGCAGCGGCTTTTTGGTTCGAGGCCCTGGAGGAGTCGCTCCAGAGGGAGACTTCATACGATGAGGTCATGGATAGAATTCACGCTTTAAAGGTGGCTAATTCCTTTATCACTGATGCCGCTTCCAATTGGCTAAACTAGCGGCGAAAAATTCAGGTTTTGCCATCATGGCGCGACGAGCGCTTTGGCTCAAATCATGGTCGGCGGATGTGTCGTCCAAAACAAAACTGTTAAATATTCCCTTCAAGGGGAAAATCCTTTTCGGTCCAGAGCTGAAAGAAATTATTTCAGATATCACTGGAGGTAAGGGCCATGCCCTTCCACAAGATAGGCAGTTTAAGGCCAAAAACAAGGCTAATTTTCGCTCCTTTCGTAACTTCAGGAGCGGACCTGCTGCAACCTCTGCTGCCGCAAAGCAAGATAACGCTTCCCAGCCCAAGGCAACCTGGAGACCCTTGCAGGGCTGGAATAAGGGTAAACAGGCCAAGAAGCCTGCTCCTGCTACCAAGACAGCATGAAGAGGTAGCCCCCGATCCGGGATCGGATCTGGTAGGGGGCAGACTTTCTCTCTTTGCTCAGGCTTGGGCAAGAGATGTTCCGGACCCCTGGGCATTAGAAATAGTTGCACAGGGGTATCTTCTAGAATTCAAGGACTCTCCCCCAAAGGGAACTTTCAGGCCAATCCCGGATCTAAAAATTCTAAACAAATTCTTCAGAGTTCCGTCTTTTAAGATGGAAACCATTCGGACAATCTTGCTGATGAACCAGGAAGGTCAATATATGACTACCGTGGATCTAAAGGATGCGTACCTACATATACCTATCCACAAAGATCACCATCAGTTCCTAAGGTTCGCCTTTCTGGACAAACATTACCAGTTCATGGCCCTTCCTTTCGGGTTGGCCACCGCTCCCAGAATTTTCACAAAAGTGCTAGGGTCCCTTCTGGCGGTACCAAGACCGCGGGGCATTGCAGTAGCACCTTACCTAGACGACATATTAATACAGGCGTCGTCTTTTCACAGAGCCAAGGCTCATACGGACATCGTTCTGGCCTTTCTAAGGTCTCACGGGTGGAAAGTGAACGTAGAAAAGAGTTCTCTGTCCCCGCTCATAAGGGTTCCCTTTCTGGGAACATTAATAGACTCGGTAGAAATGAAAATCTTTCTGACAGAGGTCAGAAAGTTAAAACTGTTGAATACTTGCCGAGTTCTTCATTCCATTCCTCGGCCTTCTGTGGCTCAGTGCATGGAAGTAATTGGTTTAATGGTTGCGGCGATGGACGTAGTCCCTTTCGCCCGAATCCATCTCAGACCACTGCAAGTGTGCATGCTCAAACAGTGGAATGGAGATTACTCAGATTTATCTCCTCAAATTCAAATGGACCTAAAATCCAGAGACTCTCTTCTCTGGTGGTTGTCCCAAGATCACCTGTCTCAGGGAATGAGTTTCCACAGACCGGAGTGGATCATTGTCACGACCGATGCCAGTCTGGTAGGCTGGGGTGCGGTCTGGAACTCCCTGAAGGCTCAGGGACTATGGTCTTGGGAAGAATCTCTTCTCCCGATTTTTATAACATTTTGGAGCTGAGAGCGATTTTCAACACGCTGCAGGCGTGGCCTCAACTAGCAGAGGCCAAATTCATCAGATTTCAGTCAGACAACATCACGACTGTAGCGTACATCAATCATCACGGGGGAACAAAGAGTTCCCTAGCAATGAAGGAAGTATCCAAGATTATCAAATCACTCCTGCCATCTATCTAAAATTCACATCCCAGGGGTAGACAACTGGGAGGCGGATTTTCTAAGTCGTCAGACTTTCCATCCAGGGGAGTGGGAACTCCATCCGGAGGTTTTTGCTCAGCTGACCCAGCTTTGGGGCATTCCAGAGTTGGATCTTATGGCGTCCCGCCAGAACACCAAACTTCCCCTTTACGGATCCAGATCCAGGGATCCCAAGGCGGCATTGATAGATGCTGTTAGGGGTAATATGAACCTGACGGCAGTCATCTTGTTCCTCGCAGCCATCTTGTGATGATTAGCATCCATTTTGTAATGATTAGACTTTTATTATACTTGGTTATTATGTAGTGAGAACTATGTGCATGTTATGATAGTTTCCTTAGCTGTTCGGCCTTGTCAATGTACTCTGGCTGTACGCCAAGAAGAAGATAATGTCAATAAGATGGTTCAGAAACCTTGCTGTCTCCGCAGATGTTAGCCTATTATGACTATGTAATTCTTGTTATGAGAAACTAATTTTCCAGCTTCACATTGTACTTTGCTCTATATAACTGTGTAAGATGACGCGGTCCTAACGTGTTATCCCCTTAACCCTGTATGCTGTTATAAAAAATGCTTGCACTGTTCAATAAACAGAATTGGCTTTAGATCATATTGCTGCGTGGTCTGAATCATTCTAAGGGGCCCTTATCAGATAATCTACATATGCCTCAGGTGGTACACTGGCCCCGTGGCTTTGGCCTGACCTGACACTTACCCCCCTGGGGAAACACCTAACAATTTTGATATCAGTTTGTGGGATTCGCCGTGGGTAAGTATGAGTGCTTGTACCATGCTTTCCTTCTGTGAATCTGAACCTAAATTTAGTCTGGTAATAGGTGTTGATAATATATGATAAAGGGTTAAAGGGGTTCCTGTGGTTGAAGCACAGGTTTGCGGAGGTTATAGTCCTGCCGGCAGTTGTGATACCCCTCCAGACAGGTGTAGAGTCCTGTGCTGGGATACGACAGGTATTGTGAGTCCTGTCTGTGATAAGCGCACAAGAAATATATGAATGCCAGTTGACGTGAGGATATTTTAAGATAAGCTCCCCCGGGCAAGGTGGCAGTGAGTGAGTCTCACGTGTTTTAGAGTTTCCTATATTCATTCCCATGATAGAGTTTTGTTACCCACCTGAAGCTCATGTTGATATCTGATGCTTGCTTTTGCTGCTATATAAAATGAGGCTGTGCGTAGAAAATATTAAGTGGCTGTGCATGTTATTATTGTGGCTATTATTGTGTTGAGAAATGGGCTTATAGATAAGAATGCACAGAGAAAATCACATGTATAAGGTAAAAGAAAAGGAGAGTTAATAGTTTCTGCAAAAGACAGAAATATTTTTTTTAAAACACTGTCAGTGAGTACTGCTGTGTGATAAATAGAGAAATCTCTGTGTTAAAAAAATGTAGCAGGCAAAGAAGGGGGGCCACCACTGAGCGCGCACATAGATCAGAAGAAAAGAAACTGTTACAGCAGCTCCGTTTGTAAGACTTTTTGTTTGCTTGCAGTAATGAAAAGGAAATTTGGGAAATTTTGTATATTGAGATGCATAATGTGTGATGGTCTGTCGGTTCTCACTGTGGTATGAGTGTAACAGATTTACTTTAAACCAAAAACAGAATGTATTATTTGAAAATGATTGTCCCAAGCCGTGCAAAAGTGGCCATTTTGCGGGGTTTTCGGAATAAAATACATTTTGGACCTGGTGGCAAGTTAATCTTGTGGGTTTTTTATATATATATATATGTATGTCGTACGCTATGAAATAGATGTTTTTCTGAGAAAGGAAAAAAGGGAGTGAATCTCTGGTATGCGAGATGAAATGTCATCATAAATATATGATATTGTTTTTGCAAGTGAAGTAACGGCTTTGAAAGTGTCTTTGAAAGTGCGATGGTGTGTGATTTTTTGTCACGCTCTGGTAAATATGAAACTGTTTCTGGTATGATTAATGGGTTAACGTATGTTGTATTTGTAAGGTCTGTGCACGGAGTTAGTGCACCTAATGAGATATAGTTTTAGGCTGTAGTTGAAAGTTTATCTAAAAGTGAGTCCGTTTTTGTTGCAAGTAAATTAATCTGCAGGTCATGCTACAGTACAGAGGTGAAATTTGTGTGGTAAATCATACAAGCAGCCTAAATTATGGTTGGGATATACATATGTAATTTACGTGATGAATGGTTAGTCCTTAAAGGGACAGTCCACTGTAACAAGGTGTTGCTATTAATGTATTGTCCATGACTTGTTATACAAGCTGCATAGTATAAAATATAGGAGAAATTGCATTTGCAAGTTTATTTGTATATATATGAAGTAGCTGGTTTTATGCTTTCAAAACACAGTTGATTGCAATGGGTTGAATTTTAGATAATAAGAATATCTCATTATCTTATATTTGTCTGTAAAATCAGAGCTCAGTGTGTAGACGGAGCAATAGAAAATTGTCATTTTATTATTTAAAGGACCAGTGCAATAACACTGTATTAGTAGTTTGCTAAATATATTTTAAGAGACCTTTCTTTGTATATATTTATTTTAAATCTGCTGTTTAGATAGCAGATATTTCTTTTTGCAGCATAACTTAATTCTCTCTGTAATGCAAACTGAAGTGATACGTTGTCTACAATTTTAGCGTAGGGATCCGTGAGACTAGCGGACAGAAAAAAAAATCGAAAAAAACAGAGGAGTGAAAATATTTAAAGGGATACAGTCAAACTGATATAACATCTGAGAATTTAAGGGAATATTTACAGAAAAGACAATGAGGTTTACTGTGAGCCTAACACTAGTATATTTCACTGTGTTTCAATTAAAGATTATTTTTGAGTTTGGGTAAAATGTCCCTTTAACTAGCCTGCATCCCGCTGTGAGTGCGTTCTTATGCTGCTTATGCTTGTTTAGGCTATTTAATGAACGTCAGTATACATTTTTTATTATAAGGATCATTGGGAATAATTTAAAGGGGAAATTGTATTAGTATTCTTTTGTAGAAAGCTTATTTTTTGTGTTATATGCGGTTGATTATATTTGGCTAGAGAGCTGCAGAATGGTGAATATCAAATTATACATAATGTTAAATCCAATAATTTTGTTGTTGTGGTTAAACTAATTAGCATTTATCAAGTTTTAGTGTGAATTTTATATTTTTAAGCAGTAAACAGTGTTTCTCCTTTAAGTAAAAATGAAACTTTGAGCTTGCCTTACTATCTTTGAGAGGAATGATAACACTGTGCATGTTTTGCTTTTCTTTAAAAAAAAAAAAAAAAAAAAAAGTTTCTCTGTTTGGCTTTGTTGCAGAGAGAACGATTTGCACTTTACATTTAAAGCGGCAGTACTGGTGTTCTATGTTATAAAAAATGATAACTATAAATTGCTAACTACAAAAAACAAGTATTTATATTATATTCTGTCATAGAATATAGCTTAAAAATGATAATTTTATTTCTGTGGCTGTCAAACTGTATCTCACAGATATTTCAGAACTCTTTGTTATTTAAAATAACCCCCACTGCGTTCAATAAATAAATGAGATATTATTTAATGAAGTGATTCCAGTGGCACTTTAAAATATATATAGTTATTTGGTTATTAACTAGTCTACTACTATTATTGCAATGACTTTGACTGCTGCTTAACAGCTAAGCCGTGGGCTTTAATGTGTCTACAATAAACACCCCTACTTAAGGTGATACGGGACGGCAAACAAATGATGCACATTTTATCTGATTCTACTGCATTTATATAACTTGCTAATTTATCTGATCACAGTTTTAGTTTTATTTATATCGCTTACGTGTATTTTGTCTCTTGGTGTTGTAATGAGATTTATACAGCCTGTGATAAACGGCAGCCCTCAAAGGCTTAAAAATTAGCATATGAGCCTACCTATGTTTGGTTTAATCTAGGAAGGTTGGTTAAAAACATAATTTATGTAAGAACTTACCTGATAAATTCATTTCTTTCATATTAACAAGAGTCCATGAGCTAGTGACGTATGGGATATACATTCCTACCAGGAGGGGCAAAGTTTCCCAAACCTTAAAATGCCTATAAATACACCCCTCACCACACCCACAAATCAGTTTAACGAATAGCCAAGAAGTGGGGTGATAAGAAAAAAAGTGCGAAGCATATAAAATAAGGAATTGGAATAATTGTGCTTTATACAAAAAAATCATAACCACCACAAAAAAGGGTGGGCCTCATGGACTCTTGTTAATATGAAAGAAATGAATTTATCAGGTAAGTTCTTACATAAATTATGTTTTCTTTCATGTAATTAACAAGAGTCCATGAGCTAGTGACGTATGGGATAATGACTACCCAAGATGTGGATCTTTCCACACAAGAGTCACTAGAGAGGGAGGGATAAAATAAAGACAGCCAATTCCTGCTGAAAATAATCCACACCCAAAATAAAGTTTAACAAAAAACATAAGCAGAAGATTCAAACTGAAACCGCTGCCTGAAGAACTTTTCTACCAAAAACTGCTTCAGAAGAAGAAAATACATCAAAATGGTAGAATTTAGTAAAAGTATGCAAAGAGGACCAAGTTGCTGCTTTGCAGATCTGGTCAACCGAAGCTTCATTCCTAAACGCCCAGGAAGTAGAAACTGACCTAGTAGAATGAGCTGTAATTCTTTGAGGCGGAATTTTACCCGACTCAACATAGGCAAGATGAATTAAAGATTTCAACCAAGATGCCAAAGAAATGGCAGAAGCTTTCTGGCCTTTCCTAGAACCGGAAAAGATAACAAATAGACTAGAAGTCTTACGGAAAGATTTCGTAGCTTCAACATAATATTTCAAAGCTCTAACAACATCCAAAGAATGCAATGATTTCTCCTTAGAATTCTTAGGATTAGGACATAATGAAGGAACCACAATTTCTCTACTAATGTTGTTGGAATTCACAACTTTAGGTAAAAATTCAAAAGAAGTTCGCAACACCGCCTTATCCTGATGAAAAATCAGAAAAGGAGACTCACACGAAAGAGCAGATAATTCAGAAACTCTTCTAGCAGAAGAGATGGCCAAAAGGAACAAAACTTTCCAAGAAAGTAATTTAATGTCCAATGAATGCATAGGTTCAAACGGAGGAGCTTGAAGAGCTCCCAAAACCAAATTCAAACTCCATGGAGGAGAAATTGACTTAATGACAGGTTTTATACGAACCAAAGCTTGTACAAAACAATGAATATCAGGAAGAATAGCAATCTTTCTGTGAAAAAGAACAGAAAGAGCGGAGATTTGTCCTTTCAAAGAACTCGCGGACAAACCCTTATCTAAACCATCCTGAAGAAACTGTAAAATTCTCGGTATTCTAAAAGAATGCCAAGAAAAATGATGAGAAAGACACCAAGAAATATAAGTCTTCCAGACTCTATAATATATCTCTCGAGATACAGATTTACGAGCCTGTAACATAGTATTAATCACGGAGTCAGAGAAACCTCTATGACCAAGAATCAAGCGTTCAATCTCCATACCTTTAAATTTAAGGATTTCAGATCCGGATGGAAAAAAGGACCTTGAGACAGAAGGTCTGGTCTTAACGGAAGAGTCCATGGTTGGCAAGATGCCATCCGGACAAGATCCGCATACCAAAACCTGTGAGGCCATGCCGGAGCTATTAGCAGAACAAACGAGCATTCCCTCAGAATCTTGGAGATTACTCTTGGAAGAAGAACTAGAGGCGGAAAGATATAGGCAGGATGATACTTCCAAGGAAGTGATAATGCATCCACTGCCTCCGCCTGAGGATCCCGGGATCTGGACAGATACCTGGGAAGTTTCTTGTTTAGATGAGAGGCCATCAGATCTATCTCTGGGGGCCCCCACATTTGAACAATCTGAAGAAATACCTCTGGGTGAAGAGACCATTCGCCCGGATGCAACGTTTGGCGACTGAGATAATCCGCTTCCCAATTGTCTACACCTGGGATATGAACCGCAGAGATTAGACAGGAGCTGGATTCCGCCCAAACCAAAATTCGAGATACTTCTTTCATAGCTAGAGGACTGTGAGTCCCTCCTTGATGATTGATGTATGCCACAGTTGTGACATTGTCTGTCTGAAAACAAATGAACGATTCTCTCTTCAGAAGAGGCCAAAACTGAAGAGCTCTGAAAACTGCACGGAGTTCCAAGATATTGATCGGTAATCTCACCTCCTGAGATTCCCAAACTCCTTGTGCCGTCAGAGATCCCCACACAGCTCCCCAACCTGTGAGACTTGCATCTGTTGAAATTACAGTCCAGGTCGGAAGAACAAAAGAAGCCCCCTGAATTAAACGATGGTGATCTGTCCACCACGTTAGAGAGTGCCGAACAATCGGTTTTAAAGATATTAATTGATATATCTTCGTGTAATCCCTGCACCATTGGTTCAGCATACAGAGCTGAAGAGGTCGCATGTGAAAACGAGCAAAGGGGATCGCGTCCGATGCAGCAGTCATAAGACCTAGAATTTCCATGCATAAGGCTACCGAAGGGAATGATTGAGACTGAAGGTTTCGACAGGCTGTAATCAATTTTAGACGTCTCTTGTCTGTTAAAGACAAAGTCATGGACACTGAATCTATCTGGAAACCCAGAAAGGTTACCCTTGTTTGAGGAATCAAAGAACTTTTTGGTAAATTGATCCTCCAACCATGATCTTGAAGAAACAACACAAGTCGATTCGTATGAGACTCTGCTAAATGTAAAGACGGAGCAAGTACCAAGATATCGTCCAAATAAGGAAATACCACAATACCCTGTTCTCTGATTACAGACAGAAGGGCACCGAGAATCTTTGTGAAAATTCTTGGAGCTGTAGCAAGGCCAAACGGTAGAGCCACAAATTGGTAATGCTTGTCTAGAAAAGAGAATCTCAGGAACTGATAATGATCTGGATGAATCGGAATATGCAGATATGCATCCTGTAAATCTATTGTGGACATATAATTCCCTTGCTGAACAAAAGGCAATATAGTCCTTACAGTTACCATCTTGAACGTTGGTATCCTTACATAACGATTCAATAATTTTAGATCCAGAACTGGTCTGAAGGAATTCTCCTTCTTTGGTACAATGAAGAGATTTGAATAAAACCCCATCCCCTGTTCCGGAACTGGAACTGGCATAATTACTCCAGCCAACTCTAGATCTGAAACACAATTCAGAAATGCTTGAGCTTTCACTGGATTTACTGGGACATGGGAAAGAAAAAATCTCTTTGCAGGAGGTCTCATCTTGAAACCAATTCTGTACCCTTCTGAAACAATGTTCTGAATCCAAAGATTGTGAACAGAACTGATCCAAATTTCTTTGAAAAAACGTAACCTGCCCCCTACCAGCTGAACTGGAATGAGGGCCGTACCTTCATGTGAACTTAGAAGCAGGCTTTGCCTTTCTAGCAGGCTTGGATTTATTCCAGACTGGAGATGGTTTCCAAACTGAAACTGCTCCTGAGGACGAAGGATCAGGCTTTTGTTCTTTGTTGAAACGAAAGGAACGAAAACGATTGTTAGCCCTGTTTTTACCTTTAGACTTTTTATCCTGTGGTAAAAAAGTTCCTTTCCCACCAGTAACAGTTGAAATAATAGAATCCAACTGAGAACCAAATAATTTGTTTCCCTGGAAAGAAATGGAAAGTAGAGTTGATTTAGAAGCCATATCAGCATTCCAAGTCTTAAGCCATAAAGCTCTTCTGGCTAAGATAGCCAGAGACATAAATCTAACATCAACTCTAATAATATCAAAAATGGCATCACAGATGAAATTATTAGCATGCTGAAGAAGAATAATAATATCATGAGAATCACGATTTGTTACTTGTTGCGCTAGAGTTTCCAACCAAAAAGTTGAAGCTGCAGCAACATCAGCCAATGATATAGCAGGTCTAAGAAGATTACCTGAACATAGATAAGCTTTTCTTAGAAAAGATTCAATTTTTCTATCTAAAGGATCCTTAAACGAGGTACCATCTGATGTAGGAATGGTAGTACGTTTAGCAAGGGTAGAAATAGCCCCATCAACTTTAGGGATTTTGTCCCAAAATTCTAATCTGTCAGGCGGAACAGGATATAATTGCTTAAAACGTTTAGAAGGAGTAAATGAATTACCCAATCTATCCCATTCCTTAGCAATTACTGCAGAAATAGCATTAGGAACAGGAAAGACTTCTGGAATAACCGCAGGAGCTTTAAAAACCTTATCCAAACGTATAGAATTAGTATCAAGAGGACTAGAATCCTCTATTTCTAAAGCAATTAGTACTTCTTTAAGTAAAGAGCGAATAAATTCCATCTTAAATAAATATGAAGATTTATCAGCATCAATCTCTGAGACAGAATCCCCTGAACCAGAAGAGTCCAAAGAATCAGAATGATGGTGTTCATTTAAAAATTCATCTGTAGAGAGAGAAGATTTAAAAGACTTTTTACGTTTACTAGAAGGAGAAATAACAGACAAAGCCTTCTTTATGGATTCAGAAACAAAATCTCTTATGTTATCAGGAACATTCTGCACCTTAGATGTTGAGGGAACTGCAACAGGCAATGGTACATCACTAAAGGAAATATTATCTGCATTAACAAGTTTGTCATGACATTTAATACAAACAACAGCTGGAGAAATAGCTACCAAAAGTTTACAGCAGATACACTTAGCTTTGGTAGATCCAGCAGGCAGAGGTTTTCCTGTAGTATCTTCTGGCTCAGATGCAACGTGAGACATCTTGCAATATGTAAGAGAAAAAACAACATATAAAGCAAAATAGATCAAATTCCTTATAAGACAGTTTCAGGAATGGGAAAAAAATGCCAAACATCAAGCTTCTAGCAACCAGAAGCAAATGAAAAATGAGACTGAAATAATGTGGAGACAAAAGCGACGCCCATATTTTTTGGCGCCAAATAAGACGCCCACATTATTTGGCGCCTAAATGCTTTTGGCGCCAAAAATGACGCCACATCCGGAACGCCGACATTTTTGGCGCAAAATAACGTCAAAAAAAATGACGCAACTTCCGGCGACACGTATGACGCCGGAAACGGAAATGAATTTTTGCGCCAAAAAAGTCCGCGCCAAGAATGACGCAATAAAATGAAGCATTTTCAGCCCCCGCGAGCCTAACAGCCCACAGGGAAAAAAAGTCAAATTTTTGAGGTAAGAAAAATAAGATAATTAAAGCATAATCCCAAATATGAAACTGACTGTCTGGAAATAAGGAAAGTTGAACATTCTGAGTCAAGGCAAATAAATGTTTGAATACATATATTTAGAACTTTATAAATAAAGTGCCCAACCATAGCTTAGAGTGTCACAGAAAATAAGACTTACTTACCCCAGGACACTCATCTACATGTTTGTAGAAAGCCAAACCAGTACTGAAACGAGAATCAGTAGAGGAAATGGTAAATATAAGAGTATATCGTCGATCTGAAAAGGGAGGTAAGAGATGAATCTCTACGACCGATAACAGAGAACCTTATGAAATAGACCCCGTAGAAGGAGATCACTGCATTCAATAGGCAATACTCTCCTCACATCCCTCTGACATTCACTGCACGCTGAGAGGAAAACCGGGCTCCAACTTGCTGCGGAGCGCATATCAACGTAGAATCTAGCACAAACTTACTTCACCACCTCCCTTGGAGGCAAAGTTTGTAAAACTGATTTGTGGGTGTGGTGAGGGGTGTATTTATAGGCATTTTAAGGTTTGGGAAACTTTGCCCCTCCTGGTAGGAATGTATATCCCATACGTCACTAGCTCATGGACTCTTGTTAATTACATGAAAGAAATTAAAAGTCCTTGATGCTCTGCTGGGTTCCGGTGGAGGAGGAGCAAGAATGTGCTGCTGAGCTCCCTGCTCCAACCCTACAGCTGTTGGCGGTTCTCTTCGCGCCATACCCTAATTCTAGTGGTGGCTACTGGGATAGCTATAGGCATTGCTACTGGAACCAAAAACAGTGAAAAAATTTCATCTCGCTGTTATAGCAAACAAGCCAAGAGAGAAGCAAAGAAGGGAAGTGTGATCCCCAGGCTAAAGAATTTTCCCTAAAATCGACACCTGCTCTAATTTAAAAGTATAAGAACCTTTGAATAAAGATACAATTTATACCCGCTTAACCATGGGTCACGCAAGCTGAGCAGGGAATAAGTTGAGAGACCCCTCTGGTAACCTAAAGACTCTCCCGCTCTTCCCCGGCAGTGACAGGCTTATACTTGCAAGTCTTACTGAACCTTAAGGGAGTCCCAGCATCGCGGGATGAAACACACCTCCCCCTGCTGAACACGAACGCTAATCTACCCGGGACTACACCCGCTCAGTACACGCTGTCCTCTCTCTCTTCCTGCCGTTCCGGAGCGAACAGGGGTGACGATAGATCCTGAAGTGACAAAAGCCTAAAGATACTTTCTTCACCTGCTGTTGCCGACTCCCGGCAAACGTACCCTGCTCTCCCCTTTGTGAAGGGTCTGAGACTCTACTCTCCTCGTGGAAGCCCAATTGTGACATCAGTGGAACCACCCCTCTCCCACGGGTGCTGCGAGAGAGGGGTAGGAGCTAGAGCCATCTTAGCGGAACAGCATGAGTTAAGGAAGACACTTGCATGGGAAAGCACTCCACTTACTGTTTCTCTCCCTCCTCTCCCACCGATGCTGCGTGAGAGAGGGAGAGACTGTCAACGGCCCGAGACGGAGGACCTGGACTGTGAGGGAGAACTAGCGAGAAGCAGCCTTTTGATTCGGAGAGCTGTCGCTTCCACCTGAGTAAAAAATACTGTTACCCCTGCTCGACTAACCCGCGACAGGCAGATGATGAGGAGAGGTGAGTCTTACACTGTGTTCAGCTGTATGGGTGGAAAGGGGGAGTAGTGGGAACACTATTTTTAGGAAAGGAGTAAGAAGGAAGGAGGATATCACTGCCAAAGGGAATACAAGGGAAGAACAGAAGTGTCTGTTAGAATACGGCAACAGCAATACAAACGCAGGGAAAAGAGAACTGTAAACATTTAAGTTATCCTTAAAGACTACAACGAACTAGTTAATACAAGTATTTCCTAATATTGACTAAAGGAACTCTTTTCTTGCAACATTATATGGCATAGAAGTTTGAAAGCTACAAAGTGTACAATTAAGACTTGTGTGTTTTTTCTTGCGTGCTTTATTTTTTGTTGCTTTTTTTGTTTTTCTTTTTTTTTGTTTTTTTTTCTATGCCGCTGAAACTGTGTTACTTGGTTAGCTTATAACTCCCCCTATTGATTTATACTACAGTTCAAAGTAAAGAACACAGCCGAAAAAATTCAATAAATTTTGTTATACATGAAGGTGCCTTCCCTCCCTTTAGGGGAAGCACTGGGTTACAAAATTTAAAGTCCTTAGTCTGTGTTAGTATAACAGAAGTCCTAAGGGCCCTCCCTGAGTAACGAGCTAAAGGCACATATGAAAACAATTTTTATTTTTTTATTTTTTTTCAGTTGAGTAGAACCAACGAAATTTGTTCAATACTCAGTTAAAATATTATTTTCTCCCAAAGAGTGCCCATATTTTTTCCTTTCAGGAAAATAATCCTAAATAGTTAACAAGCTAGGTAAATCCTTGCTGGCTGAAATTAAAGGGAACTATTTATTATCCCTGAATTTTCCATATTTGTTGGTATTACTTATTGTTAATCTCTTCTGTTAATTATTCTTCCGGAGAGTTCACATTATCGTAAGAAGCCTAGAATAATTATTTATTTTACAGTTCAGAATTTCTGAAAGTCACAAAGTGTATAATTAAGACCTGTGTGTATTGTTTTTTGTTTGGTTTCTTTTCTCTGGTCTTTTTCTTATGTCGTTAAAGTTATGGCATTTAATTAATTTTTTTTTTGTTGTTGAAAAAGGCAGAAAGTTAAAAAAAAGGAGAAAAAAATAAAAAAATATAACTTCTTAATTGTACATCTCAAATTACTCTACAGAATATTTCCCCCTCGGCAGGATATCTGTCCGGATTTCCTGTAGGACTTAAGATAACTTGTATAATAGATTGAGAAAAAGCCATCAGGGGAAAATATTGTCTTAGTTCAAATTATTTGACTTCCTGTGTTTTCTGAGATGGCTCATTACTGAGTATCATTCAAGCCGGAATAAGCTCATTACTCCCCCTACTGATTTAAATTACAGTTTAAAGTAAAGAATTCAGGCTAAACTATTTAATAAACCTCGCCACTCACTAGGGTGTCTCCCCTCCCCCTATGGGAAGCCCTAGAATTCATAATCTAAAGGCCTTAGTCATTGTTAGTGTAATTGAAGTTCTAAAGACCCCGCCTGACTAAGGAACTAATGGTAAACAGGAAAACAGTTATTCCTAGCTGAGTAATATCAATAAAATTTGTTTAAAATTCAGCTAAATTATCAGTTGCCCCCAAAGAGTGCCTATATTTTTTTTCCTCTCAGGAAAATAATCTCAAACAGTTAATAAGTTAAGTAAATCCTTGCCGGCTGATATTAAAGGGAGCTAATCATCACCTCTAAGCTTTCCAGATTTGCTGTTATCATTTTTTGTTAATCTCCTCGGTTAATCAACAGGGCTAAGAAAAATTATCGCTTATCTATATTAAAAGTTGTACTTCAGGTAATATTCGAATAACTGATTTCCCTACGTGACTGAATAAGAGAACCTATCTTAATCACATTTTATTTTTATTTTATTTTTTTATTTTTTCTCTTTTTTTTTTGTCCCTTCCCCTTCTTCCACACGGTCTTCCCCTTCCTCCCTCACTTTCCTAAGTTTGCTGTGAGCTGTCCACTTAAGGGGCTATTATCTCCCCTTTCACAATATTTCTTTTACCTCACATTGGTAGATTACACCTTCTGATTCCACTTCACAGAACCTTTTTTTTTTTTTTTCTCTTTCTCACCATTCACAAGTCAACTTTGGAATCACTGATTAAATTCACAATACATGGACAAATACATTCACACACACTCCAAAACTTCTCCTTCAGTCATGTCAGGGAAACAAAGAGATAAAAGGAACAAATCAGTACTTGAAACTTCAGTAGGTACACAATCTTCTCTCTCCAATCTTCCAGTTATGTCTGAAACACTAGACACTCAAGCACTGGTTATAAGCATTTCAGAAGCCCTAGCCCCTAAATTCGAGATATTGAAAAAGGAAATCAAACAAGACATAGCATCCCTGTCTAGTGAGGTGAAACAATTCGCTCACAGACTCTCTGATCTTGAGGATCTTAATATAACCTATAAAACTGCTCTTGACTCCACAAAAGCCTCTCTTCTAAAAATGCAGAGTAAAATAGAGGACATAGAGGACAGATCCAGAAGAAACAATTTGAGGATCATTGGGGTCCCGGAGGATAAACCGTTCGAAGACCTAGATAAGCTGCTTACAGTAACACTACCTTAACTACTTCAGATTCCAGATTCCCACCCACAGATTGTTATCGAAAGGGCCCATAGGATAGGTACATTCATTTCCACTAAAACAAATAGGCCGAGACCAATAATCGCAAAGGTTCTAAATTTCCAACATAAAGTCACATTGCTTCAAGCCTTCCGTAAACACCAGCCAATCTTTCTGGGTGAAGCAAAAATTCTTATATTTCAGGATTTCTCAATAGAGACGGCCACTAAAAGGAGGGAGCTTGCCCCACTTTGCTCAAATTTTATTGAACAAGGTGTTTGGGCAACCTTACTCTACCCAGCAAAACTGAAACTGATAATAGATGGTCAAACATATTTTTTTGAGTCAGCACATGAAGCACGAAAATTTTATAATGAGAAATACCCCACAGTATAAAAGTCAAATAGGCTGGCAAAATGAATATAGACAAGATAGATGCCCCGAGCAACCTAGATTGCATAGGCTCCTTAGGTAGGTATATGGAGGGAAATAGGACTAAAAACCCTCCAATGGCTTGTTTTGTTTCTTCTGGAGATATCCCCCCTCCCTCCCCCCCCCCCCTTCCCCCCTTTTTTCCCTTCCCCCTTTTTTTTTTTTTTTTTTTTTTTTTCTTTTTTCTTTCTCTTTTCCTTCCCCTTCTCCTCTTTCACTTTATTTTTATTGAATGGCTATTGATAATAAAATGAAAATAACCTCATGGAACATAGGAGGCCTTACTTCACCCATTAAACGTAAAACTATATTATCTCACCTGAGAAAAAGTAAAACGGATATAGCCTTCCTGCAAGAAACCCATTTAAAACCAGAAGAAGTGCTTAAACTGAAAACCTCCTGGGTTAAAGAAGTCTTATTTTCCTCTTCTCTAAAGAGAAAGAGTGGGGTAGCAATTCTTCTGGGTAAAAAGCTCTCATATGAGATTATACATGTTGTCACAGATCATAATGAAGATACTGTACACATTTTGCAATGTCTATGCTCCAAATGTCTTCAGCTTCCCTTTTTGGGAGACCCTGCAAAACAGGCTCATGTCATATGCAGAGGGCTTCCTAATTCTTGGTGGCGATTTTAATATGGCCCCGAAACATCCCTTAGATAGATTGAGACAGAATTTCCAAATTAGGAAAACTAAAAGAGATAATCTGGAAGCAAAATTATTTGCCAAATTAACAAGCAATTTAAAGGCTGGTGATATCTGGAGACTTCAAAACCCCGATACTAGAGACTATACATGTCATTCGAAGGTGCATAAATCACTATCCAGAATAGATCTCTTCTTGCTGGATGATAGGCTTTCTAAATCAAATGTCACAGCAGAAATCTCATCAATTACTATCTCCGACCACGCTCCGATCTCTCTTCATTTCCAGTTAAGCTCCATGTATTCTAGGAATATTGGTTTCCGGTTCCCTCGGTATTTAGCTGCGGACATTAAGTTCAAGAACTGGCTCATAGCCAGATTTCGCGAATATGCAGGTTTTAATCGAGAATATACTTCTAGACCCGCGGTGTTCTGGGAAACAGCTAAAGCAGTCCTACGAGGGGACATATTGGCATACAACATTTCAAGGACTAAAAAATTTAAGCTAAGAGAAAAAGAACTTTTAAAAGCAGTAACAAATGCATACAATCAATACATCTTTCAAAAAACATTGGAGAATTGGGCAAAGTACATAGCCGCACTAGCGGAAAGAGATTCATTCTTTCTTCATCAAACATCTCGGAGAGATCTTCGACTGCAGGCGAAATTATATCGATTCGGGAGTAAAACCGGGAAGTTATTGGCGAACTTGGTTAGGAAAGATAGGGCCCCTCCCATGATAGACTCTATATACTCTAAAGGTAAATACCTTAAAACATCTGAGGAACTACTTGATGTCTTTGCAGATTACTATAAGTCCATATATGCATCTAAGACCTCAATTGTCGAAGAACGTGAGGAGTTCTGGGGGAAAATATCTTATCCGAAAGCATCTTCTGATTTGCTTGAGGGGCTATGCGCCCCGATAGCAGAGACAGAAACAGTTGCAGCAATTAAAAAACTTGCTTTGAACAAAGCACCTGGACCGGATGCCCTTCCAAATGAATTTTATAAGATCTTAATGCCTGAAATATCAATACATTTAACTGCACTTTTTAATGATCTATACATAAAGGGCAACATTCCATCATCTGACTTTGTTGCTTCACATACCACCCTTATCATTAAACAAGGCAAAGATCCAGCCAAAAAAGAATCATTCAGACCCATAGCACTCCTCAATACCGATTATAAACTTCTAACGGCAATTCTGGCACAAAGACTCCAAACTCTTCTTCCTACCATCATCCATAAAGATCAAGCTGGTTTCTTGCTGAAACGTAATTCATCAGCTAAAATAAGAGAGGTATTTCTCACAATTGATTATTTCAAAGCCAGAGAAAGACAGCGGGAGGCGGTGAGAGAGGACACCCCGGACATGGCGATCATTTCAATTGACGCAGAAAAGGCGTTCGATTCGGTGCATCATGACCATATCCTATTCACCTTAGAACAATTTGGAATTACTGGTCACTTTTTGAGTTTTTTTAATAATTTGTATAAAAACGCCTCCACGAGAATAATAGTTAATGGTCTCCCTACACAGACTATTAAACTAGAGAGGGGTACGAGGCAGGGTTGTCCTCTCTCCCCGCTCCTGTTTGATTTGGCTATTGAACCTTTTGCAATTCAAATTCGGCAACAACTAGATGGGATTAAGATTTATAACAAAATAATACAAATTGCATTATATGCAGATGATGTCTTAATATATGTATCTAATACTTCTAGAAATATACCAAAACTCCTTACAATAATTCAACAGTTTGGCTCATTTTCAGGCTACAGTGTCAATGCTGAGAAATCTGAGTTACTTTGGGTCAAACAGACTAAGGACTCATTACTATCTATTCCTTTCAAAATGGTACAGGAATCATTCAAATACCTAGGTATTTGGATATCAGCTAACCCCGATAACTGGTACACTTTGAATATACTCCCTGTTCTTACCAATACAAAAGAAACTTTAAAAAATTGGCAGAATCTTCCTCTCTCGCTGTCTGGGCGCATAGCTCTTTTTAAAATGACTCTTCTTCCCAGAATTCTTTATGTCCTCCAGAATACCCCACTGTTTCTTAAACCAAAGGATATATTATCATTCAGTGTGGTATTGCGATCATTCATCTGGCAGAATAGAAAGCCTAGAATCTCATTAGCTAGGTTAGTGCTACCTAGAAATCTTGGTGGACTATCTCTCCCCGACCTCCGATTATATAATCAAGTGTTCTTGGCACGAATTGTAGCAGACTGGGTCACTAACAGTAACTATGTAACAAATGTTGAACTAGAGAGTAATATAGTATATCCATTCTCACTGACTGCCTTGATTCACTGTAATGGTAAAACGTTACCTATCGAGGTAAAAAGGATAAAATCTATATTTAACCCAATCTGTATGTGGAGGAAGATTTGTTTCTCTCTCCATACTAAATCTGAGGTCTCAAGACATGCCCCAATAATGAATAATCCTCAGTTCCCACCAGGAATGCAGTCAGCTTTATTTTCTAATTGGGCAATTGTAGGCTTGGTAAAGGTCGAACAACTCCTTGATTTTGAAAGAAGATGTATTAGGACTTTTAACTCACTCAAGGAGGAATTCCATATTCCTAACCAAAAATTTTTCGCCTACCTTCAGGTGAGACATTTTGTTCTCAAACAGGTGGCTGATCATGGCTGGGACTGGTCACTTGGAGATGTAGAGAACTGGATAACACTAGTTATAAATGGACTCACCTCAATCTCATTTATTTATCATATCTTGACCTCACTCAAAGGCCCTGACACAATGGAAAAACTACACTCTAAATGGGCCTCAATGCTTGGGCAGGACTCTCTAGACCCAGCTCTAATTACTTTTTCAATCCACGACGTCTTCAGAGTCACTTTTTCTGCAACTTGGAGGGAATCGCAAGTAAGGCTTCTACATATGACTTACTTTACCCCAGAAAAGGGCTCCAAATGCTGGAACACTGGGTTTAACAAATGCCCAAAGTGTTCGTTTGCGGCGGCCAACCTTTTGCATATGATGTGGGACTGTCCAAATATCCGGAATTTTTGGTTAAGAATATAATTCTGGCTTAATAATACAGTTAATGTTCCTTCCTTCACATTCTCTTCTAGCAGGATGGTGTTCTTTGCTGACAATTTAGGATTAACACATGATAAAAATAAAATTATAAGCATGGTCATCCTAGCGGTTAGATATTTGATCCTAAAGAAATGGAAAACCAAAACAATTCCAAGCATCACAGAAGTAAAAAAATTGCCTAAAGAAGCAATGCATCATTGAACAAGTTGATACTAACCTACAAGATGAAAGAGACATTTGAAATTTTTTCTCTAAGTGGTCCCAATTTATTAAAGCTCTCTCTCCCAGCGAGATTGAGTACATAATTTATCCCTTTAAAGACACCGAATTGATCCTGCTAGGAATCTGGTAGACAGTACAATGTCTAATGAGATCTAGAGGAGGAGGGGAAGGGAAGGGAACATTTTTCCCTTTTTTTTTTTTTTTCCTCCTTTTTTTTTTTTTCCTCTTTGTTTCCTTCTTTCTCTTCTCTTTTTTTCTTTCTTTCTTTCTTACGAAACTTTGAAGAAAGTCAAAAGGTTACAGGGCAGAATGTATAATTCCCTACTAACGAGGGAAGGTACTTGATTAGGTCCATGGCTTATAATGGAAAATGGAATAGACCTTCCCAACACGTATGTGTCTTATTTAGTGGCCTGAAGGTTTTTTTTTTTTTTTTTTTCTCTGTTTTCTTTCTTTTTTTTCTAGCTTTTCTGTATGTTCACTCCGTAATTTTAGTTATATTGAAAATCCCAAGAATGTGATATAAAACTAGACCTTACTAGAATGTTTATCAATATATAGATAATTCATTAAGCCTTTCAGTTTAAGATCTTTTTATTAACTTATTGTTTATACTTCTGTTTGGTTATTGTCTTCCTCCCCACCCTGCGTTGTGGGACGAAGGTCTTAATTGTATTACTATTTTCACTTCTTGGATTAAAATAATAAAAAAAAAAAATTAAAAGTCCTATCTGAATAATGAAATTTTCATTTATTCTACAATGTCCCTTTAACAGTGGCTACCGTGGTTATCTGATCGTTCCCAGATAAGCGCAATTTTATTTGTATAATCTGCAACTGAAGTTTCTTGTGCATCTGCCGTGATTGTACAGAGTGGATGTTTTTAATTGTTTGTAGTGTTTTGCGAATGTTGCATTTCACTAAATGTCAGAATATGTGTTGCATTTTAGGTTAATTGTGGTTGTTTGAAATTTGTGTCAGCAGCTAATGTTTTGTTTTGTGAAAGACAAGAACAATTTTTTTTGTTTTTCTCTTTTGTGACTACGTGTGGAAGCGTGCTATATGGACAGCATATTGAATTGTGAAGTGTATTTGATTTTGCTTGCTATTGTGAATTGTCTCTGCATGAGGGGAGTGCATGATTTGTCATTTAGTTTCTTGTTATGTTGTGTTTGCGTGTCACATGAGATGTTTCACGCAAACAAGGGGGAAGTATTGATGAATATCTTTATGTAATGGGGGTGATTGTTTTTAGGAGGTGAACCTAAAACGTTTTGAATCTCCTCTTACAATGTTATTGTCTAACCACCAGCTGTGCCCTAAATTTCCTTGTCTTACCCCTATGCAGGATGCACTACGTCCCTAGGATTGTCTAGAACTTTCCTTCATTGGGAATCTAGCCACGGAAAGCATCTACCTTGATGGCCACCCCGGTCGTAGCCTGTACACCCACACCCCACTCTTTTTTTTCCCTCCCTGGTGGATTAGATCTTTTTATTGTCTTTCTGTGTTTTATTTTGCTCTCATATTTCAGATCCCTAAAATGTTTTATTTTTCTATTTGGTTCTTAACACTATATTTGTATTTGCAGGATGAGAGTATGCAGCTGTCTTCAGAGATTGAAAGACACTAACTGAATTATTTTTGAGTTTCCATATTTAGGTAAAATCTGTACAGGCAAAATTTCATAAGTGCACTCTTCAAAAGATTAAAGATTGAAAGCAAGTAAACCTTTAAAGAAAGAAAAGATGAAGATGAAAAACCTTTTGTCAAGCTTGTTTTAACCACCATACTGCAGTAAAAGTTGCTGAACTATCTTTGGATCCATTCTTTGCTTTGCATACTGGTACCAGCCCCAGAACTGGACTCTGGGTAATCCATGACTGTTTCCTCTGATGTGTGTCTTCAGGACATAAAGACTATCCTTTTCTGAACTGTGCCTTGCCGCTCGATATGGAGGACCTGTTATGCTGTTACAGGGTCAACCAAGTCAATTAGGGGAGTATTGTTTTAACTCAATTCCTTATATTGCTTGTTTTGTATTCTCTGGTATTTGTTTTATTTTTATTGATCATATTTGGTATAAGAAATCATATGCTTCATTGGTATTAGTGCACATTGTAGTTTATGTGCTTAACATAGTAACTCTTTAGATAAATGTAACTGTGAACTTCGCAAGTATTGTACCCTATTGAATGGCCCACTGAGTATAAAAAATATGTTTAAGGAAAATGCTGCAATATATCATAATATCTTAGACCCTTCACCCTTTAGAACATAAGGAGGACACGTCTAAGCTAGGAGTTTATATTAAATATACAGAGAAATATTTGTTTAGGGAATAGCATAATTATAGTTTATGAAAGCAAATGTATTTTTCCCTTTTATTAATTAGTATGGTATCTGCAAAGTGAATTTGGTCATTCCTGATGTTTGTCAAAGAGAGTAATTCTTACCATAAAGATGTGTTTACCTTTAAAAGAGCTTGTAGTTTTAAATGATGTTCTGTTTGTATGCTTTCCTCATACAGGAGTGTGAGAGAATTTAGGTTGCATAAATAATTAGTAAACTAGTAGTGTTTATATCAGATGAGATTGTTGAATATTAGGATCATGGTTGGAGAATTATAAACATTATAGATAGCAGCCATCCAGAATAAAGCAACATGAGGTTCAAAGTGACATTGTAAAGAAATTCATTTATTTTTATTGACTGTTTTCTTTTCTTTCATGTAATTAGCAAGAGTCCATGAGCTAGTGACGTATGGGATATACATTCCTACCAGAAGGGGCAAAGTTTCCCAAACCTCAAAATGCCTATAAATACACCCCTCATCACACCCACAAATCAGTTTTACAAACTTTGCCTCCTGTGGAGGTGGTGAAGTAAGTTTGTGCTAGATTCTACGTTGATATGCGCTCTGCAGCAGGTTGGAGCCCGGTTTTCCTCTCAGTGTGCAGTGAATGTCAGAGGGATGTGAAAAGAGTATTGCCTATTTGAATTCAATGATCTCCTTCTATGGGGTCTATTTCATAGGTTCTCTGTTATCGGTCGTAGAGATTCATCTCTTACCTCCCTTTTCAGATCGACGATATACTCTTATATACCATTACCTCTACTGATTCTCGTTTCAGTACTGGTTTGGCTTTCTACTACATGTAGATGAGTGTCCTGGGGTAAGTAAGTCTTATTTTTGTGACACTCTAAGCTATGGTTGGGCACTTTTTATATAAAGTTCTAAATAATTGTGTTTAAACATTTATTTGCCTTGATTCAGGATGTTCAACATTCCTTATTTCAGACAGTCAGTTTCATTACAGGGAGTGCAGAATTATTAGGCAAGTTGTATTTTTGAGGATTAATTTTATTATTGAACAACAACCATGTTCTCAATGAACCCAAAAAACTCATTAATATCAAAGCTGAATAGTTTTGGAAGTAGTTTTTAGTTTGTTTTTAGTTATAGCTATTTTAGGGGGATATCTGTGTGTGCAGGTGACTATTACTGTGCATAATTATTAGGCAACTTAACAAAAAACAAATATATACCCATTTCAATTATTTATTTTTACCAGTGAAACCAATATAACATCTCAACATTCACAAATATACATTTCTGACATTCAAAAACAAAACAAAAACAAATCAGTGACCAATATAGCCACCTTTCTTTGCAAGGACACTCAAAAGCCTGCTATCCATGGATTCTGTCAGTGTTTTGATCTGTTCACCATCAACATTGCGTGCAGCAGCAACCACAGCCTCCCAGACACTGTTCAGAGAGGTGTATTGTTTTCCCTCCTTGTAAATCTCACATTTGATGATGGACCACAGGTTCTCAATGGGGTTCAGATCAGGTGAACAAGGAGGCCATGTCATTAGATTTTCATCTTTTATACCCTTTCTTGCCAGCCACGCTGTGGAGTACTTGGACGCGTGTGATGGAGCATTGTCCTGCATGAAAATCATGTTTTTCTTGAAGGATGCAGACTTTTTCCTGTACCACTGCTTGAAGAAGGTGTCTTCCAGAAACTGGCAGTAGGACTGGGAGTTGAGCTTGACTCCATCCTCAACCCGAAAAGGCCCCACAAGCTCATCTTTGATGATACCAGCCCAAACCAGTACTCCACCTCCACCTTGCTGGCGTCTGAGTCGGACTGGAGCTCTCTGCCCTTGACCAATCCAGCCACGGGCCCATCCATCTGGCCCATCAAGACTCACTCTCATTTCATCAGTCCATAAAACCTTAGAAAAATCAGTCTTGAGATATTTCTTGGCCCAGTCTTGACGTTTCAGCTTGTGTGTCTTGTTCAGTGGTGGTCGTCTTTCAGCCTTTCTTACCTTGGCCATGTCTCTGAGTATTGCACACCTTGTGCTTTTGGGCACTCCAGTGATGTTGCAGCTCTGAAATATGGCCAAACTGGTGGCAAGTGGCATCTTGGCAGCTGCACGCTTGACTTTTCTCAGTTCATGGGCAGTTATTTTGCGCCTTGGTTTTTCCACACGCTTCTTGAGACCCTGTTGACTATTTTGAATGAAACGCTTGATTGTTCGATGATCACACTTCAGAAGCTTTGCAATTTTAAGAGTGCTGTATCCCTCTGCAAGATATATCACTATTTTTGACTTTTCTGAGCCTGTCAAGTCCTTCTTTTGACCCATTTTGCCAAAGGAAAGGAAGTTGCCTAATAATTATGCACACCTGTTATAGGGTGTTGATGTCATTAGACCACACCCCTTCTCATTACAGAGATGCACATCACCTAATATGCTTAATTGGTAGTAGGCTTTCGAGCCTATACAGCTTGGAGTAAGACAACATGCATAAAGAGGATGATGTGGTCAAAATACTCATTTGCCTAATAATTCTGCACTCCCTGTATATGGGATAATGCATTTGAATAATCAATTTTTTTACCTTAAAATTTGACTTTTTTTCCTGTGGGCTGTTAGGCTCGCAGGGGCTGAAAATGCTTCATTTTATTACGTCATTTTTTGGCGCTGACTTTTTTGGCGCAAAAATGTTTATTTCCGGCGTCATTCTTGTCACCGGAAGTTGTGTCATTTTTGACGTTTTTGCGCCAAAAGTGTCGGCGTTACCGGATGTGGCGTCATTTTTTGGCGCTAAAAGCATTTAGGCGCCAAATAATGTGGGCGTCTTTTTTGGCGCTAAAAAATATGGGCGTCATTATTGTCTCCACATTATTTAAGTCTTATTGTTTATTTGCTTCTGGTTGCTAGAAGCTTGTTCACTGGCATTTTTTCCCATTCCTGAAACTGTCATTTAAGGAATTTGATCAATTTTGCTTTATATGTTGTTTTTTCTATTACATATTGCAAGATGTCTCAGTTGGACCCTGAATGAGAAGATACCTCTGGAAAATCGCTGCCTGATGTTGGATCTACCTAAGTTAAGTGTATTTGCTGTAAACTTGTGGTATCTGTTCCTCCAGCTGTTGTTTGTAATGAATGTCATGACAAACTTGTTAATGCAGATAATATTTCCTTTAGTAATGTTACATTACCTGTTGTTGTTCCATCAACATCTAATACTCAGAGTGTTCCTGTTAACATAAGAGATTTTGTTTCTAAATCCATTAAGAAGGCTATGTCTGTTATTCCTCCTTCTAGTAAACGGAAAAGGTCTTTTAAAACTTCTCATTTTTCAGATGAATTTTTAAATGAACATCATCATTCTGATTCCGATAATGTTTCCTCTGGTTCAGAGGATTCAGTTTCAGAGGTTGATGCTGATAAATCTTCATTTCTTTCATGTAATTAGCAAGAGTCCATGAGCTAGTGACGTATGGGATATACATTCCTACCAGGAGGGGCAAAGTTTCCCAAACCTCAAAATGCCTATAAATACACCCCTCACCACACCCACAATTCAGTTTTTACAAACTTTGCCTCCGATGGAGGTGGTGAAGTAAGTTTGTGCTAGATTCTACGTTGATATGCGCTCCGCAGCAAGTTGGAGCCCGGTTTTCCTCTCAGCGTGCAGTGAATGTCAGAGGGATGTGAAGAGAGTATTGCCTATTTGAATGCAGTGATCTCCTTCTACGGGGTCTATTTCATAGGTTCTCTGTTATCGGTCGTAGAGATTCATCTCTTACCTCCCTTTTCAGATCGACGATATACTCTTATATATACCATTACCTCTGCTGATTCTCGTTTCAGTACTGGTTTGTCTTTCTACAAACATGTAGATGAGTGTCCTGGGGTAAGTAAATCTTATTTTCTGTGACACTCTAAGCTATGGTTGGGCACTTTGTTTATAAAGTTCTAAATATATGTATTCAAACATTTATTTGCCTTGACTCAGAATGTTCAACTTTCCTTATTTTCAGACAGTCAGTTTCATATTTGGGATAATGCATTTGATTTAATCATTTTTTCTTACCTTCAAAAATTTGACTTTTCCCTGTGGGCTGTTAGGCTCGCGGGGGCTGAAAATGCTTCATTTTATTGCGTCATTCTTGGCGCTGACTTTTTTGGCGCAAAAAATTCGTTTCCGTTTCCGGCGTCATACGTGTCGCCGGAAGTTGCGTCATTTTTTGACGTTATTTTGCGCCAAAAATGTCGGCGTTCCGGATGTGGCGTCATTTTGGCGCCAAAAAGCATTTAGGCGCCAAATAATGTGGGCGTCTTATTGGCGCGAAAAATATGGGCGTCGCTTTTTGTCTCCACATTATTTTAGTCTCATTTTTCATTGCTTCTGGTTGCTAGAAGCTTGTTCTTTGGCATTTTTCCCATTCCTGAAACTGTCATTTAAGGAATTTGATCAATTTTGCTTTATATATATGTTGTTTTTTCTCTTACATATTGCAAGATGTCTCACGTTGCATCTGAGTCAGAAGATACTACAGGAAAATCGCTGTCCAGTGCTGGATCTACCAAAGCTAAGTGTATCTGCTGTAAACTTTTGGTAGCTATTCCTCCAGCTGTTGTTTGTATTGATTGTCATGACAAACTTGTTAAAGCAGATAATATTTCCTTTAGTAAAGTACCATTGCCTGTTGCAGTTCCTTCAACATCTAAGGTGCAGAATGTTCCTGATAATATAAGAGATTTTGTTTCTGAATCCATAAAGAAGGCTATGTCTGTTATTTCTCCTTCTAGTAAACGTAAAAAATCTTTTAAAACTTCTCTCCCTACAGATGAATTTTTAAATGAACATCATTCTGATTCTGATGACTCTTCTGGTTCAGAGGATTCTGTCTCAGAGGTTGATGCTGATAATTCTTCATATTTATTTAAAATGGAATTTATTCGTTCTTTACTTAAAGAAGTACTAATTGCTTTAGAAATAGAGGATTCTGGTCCTCTTGATACTAATTCTAAACGTTTGGATAAGGTATTTAAAGCTCCTGTGGTTATTCCAGAAGTTTTTCCTGTTCCTAATGCTATTTCTGCAGTAATTTCCAAAGAATGGGATAAATTGGGTAATTCATTTACTCCTTCTAAACGTTTTAAGCGATTATATCCTGTGCCGTCTGACAGATTAGAATTTTGGGACAAAATCCCTAAAGTTGATGGGGCTATTTCTACCCTTGCTAAACGTACTACTATTCCTACGTCAGATGGTACTTCGTTTAAGGATCCTTTAGATAGGAAAATTGAATCCTTTCTAAGAAAAGCTTATCTGTGTTCAGGTAATCTTCTTAGACCTGCTATATCTTTGGCTGATGTTGCTGCAGCTTTAACTTTCTGGTTGGAAACTTTAGCGCAACAAGTAACACATCATGATTCTCATGATATTATTATTCTTCTACAGCATGCTAATAATTTTATCTGTGATGCCATTTTTGATATTATCAGAGTTGATGTCAGGTTTATGTCTCTAGCTATTTTAGCTAGAAGAGCTTTATGGCTTAAAACTTGGAATGCTGATATGGCTTCTAAATCAACTTTACTTTCCATTTCTTTCCAGGGTAACAAATTATTTGGTTCTCAGTTGGATTCCATTATTTCAACTGTTACTGGTGGGAAAGCAACTTTTTTACCACAGGATAAAAAATCTAAAGGTAAAAGCAGGGCTAATAATCGTTTTCGTTCCTTTCATTTCAACAAAGAACAAAAGCCTGATCCTTCATCCTCAGGAGCAGTTTCAGTTTGGAAACCATCTCCAGTCTGGAATAAATCCAAGCCAGCTAGAAAGGCAAAGCCTGCTTCTAAGTCCACATGAAGGTGCGGCCCTCATTCCAGCTCAGCTGGTAGGGGGCAGGTTACGTTTTTTCAAGGAAATTTGGATCAATTCTGTTCACAATCTTTGGATTCAGAGCATTGTTTCAGAAGGGTACAGAATTGGTTTCAAGATGAGACCTCCTGCAAAGAGATTTTTTCTTTCCCGTGTCCCAGTAAATCCAGTAAAAGCTCAAGCATTTCTGAAATGTGTTTCAGATCTAGAGTTGACTGGAGTAATTATGCCAGTTCCAGTTTCGGAACAGGGGATGGGGTTTTATTCAAATCTCTTCATTGTTCCAAAGAAGGAGAATTCCTTCAGACCAGTTCTGGATCTAAAAATATTGAATCGTTATGTAAGAATACCAACGTTCAAGATGGTAACTGTAAGGACTATCTTGCCTTTTGTTCAGCAAGGGAATTATATGTCCACAATAGATTTACAGGATGCATATCTGCATATTCCGATTCATCCAGATCATTATCAGTTCCTGAGATTCTCTTTTCTGGACAAGCATTACCAGTTTGTGGCTCTGCCGTTTGGCCTAGCTACAGCCCCAAGAATTTTTACAAAGGTTCTCGGTGCCCTTCTGTCTGTAATCAGAGAACAGGGTATTGTGGTATTTCCTTATTTGGACGATATCTTGGTACTTGCTCAGTCTTTACATTTAGCAGAATCTCATACGAATCGACTTGTGTTGTTTCTTCAAGATCATGGTTGGAGGATCAATTTACCAAAAAGTTCTTTGATTCCTCAGACAAGGGTAACCTTTCTGGGTTTCCAGATGGATTCAGTGTCCATGACTCTGTCTTTAACAGACAAGAGACGTCTAAAATTGATTGCAGCTTGTCGAAACCTTCAGTCACAATCATTCCCTTCGGTAGCCTTATGAATGGAAATTCTAGGTCTTATGACTGCTGCATCGGACGCGATCCCCTTTGCTCATTTTCACATGCGACCTCTTCAGCTCTGTATGCTGAAGCAATGGTGCAAGGATTACACGAAGATATCTCAATTAATATCTTTAAAACCGATTGTTCGACACTCTCTAACATGGTGGACAGATCACCATCGTTTAAATCAGGGGGCTTCTTTTGTGCTTCCGACCTGGACTGTAATTTCAACAGATGCAAGTCTCACAGGTTGGGGAGCTCTGTGGGGATCTCTGACGGCACAAGGAGTTTGGGAATCTCAGGAGGTGAGATTACTGATCAATATTTTGGAACTCCGTGCAATTTTCAGAGCTCTTCAGTTTTGGCCTCTTCTGAAGAGAGAATCGTTCATTTGTTTTCAGACAGACAATGTCACAACTGTGGCATACATCAATCATCAAGGAGGGACTCACAGTCCTCTGGCTATGAAAGAAGTATCTCGAATTTTGGTTTGGGCGGAATCCAGCTCCTGTCTAATCTCTGCGGTTCATATCCCAGGTATAGACAATTGGGAAGCGGATTATCTCAGTCGCCAAACGTTGCATCCGGGCGAATGGTCTCTTCACCCAGAGGTATTTCTTCAGATTGTTCAAATGTGGGAACTTCCAGAAATAGATCTGATGGCGTCCCATCTAAACAAGAAACTTCCCAGGTATCTGTCCAGATCCCGGGATCCTCAGGCGGAAGCAGTGGATGCATTATCACTTCCTTGGAAGTATCATCCTGCTTATATCTTTCCGCCTCTAGTTCTTCTTCCAAGAGTAATCTCCAAGATTCTGAAGGAATGCTCGTTTGTTCTGCTGGTAGCTCCGGCATGGCCTCACAGGTTTTGGTATGCGGATCTTGTCCGGATGGCCTCTTGCCAACCGTGGACTCTTCCATTAAGACCAGACCTTCTGTCACAAGGTCCTTTTTTCCATCAGGATCTGAAATCCTTAAATTTAAAGGTATGGAGATTGAACGCTTGATTCTTGGTCAAAGAGGTTTCTCTGACTCTGTGATTAATACTATGTTACAGGCTCGTAAATCTGTATCTCGAGAGATATATTATAGAGTCTGGAAGACTTATATTTCTTGGTGTCTTTCTCATCATTTTTCTTGGCATTTTTTTAGAATACCGAGAATTTTACAGTTTCTTCAGGATGGTTTAGATAAGGGTTTGTCCGCAAGTTCTTTGAAAGGACAAATCTCTGCTCTTTCTGTTCTTTTTCACAGAAAGATTGCTATTCTTCCTGATATTCATTGTTTTGTACAAGCTTTGGTTCATATAAAACCTGTTATTAAGTCAATTTCTCCTCCTTGGAGTTTGAATTTGGTTCTGGGAGCTCTTCAAGCTCCTCCGTTTGAACCTATGCATTCATTGGACATTAAATTACTTTCTTGGAAAGTTTTGTTCCTTTTGGCCATCTCTTCTGCCAGAAGAGTTTCTGAATTATCTGCTCTTTCTTGTGAGTCTCCTTTTCTGATTTTTCATCAGGATAAGGCGGTGTTGCGAACTTCTTTTGAATTTTTACCTAAAGTTGTAAATTCCAACAACATTAGTAGAGAAATTGTGGTTCCTTCATTATGTCCTAATCCTAAGAATTCTAAGGAGAAATCGTTGCATTCTTTGGATGTTGTTAGAGCTTTGAAATATTATGTTGAAGCTACGAAATCTTTCCGTAAGACTTCTAGTTTATTTGTTATCTTTTCCGGTTCTAGAAAAGGCCAGAAAGCTTCTGCCATTTCTTTGGCATCTTGGTTGAAATCTTTAATTCATCTTGCCTATGTCGAGTCGGGTAAAACTCCGCCTCAAAGAATTACAGCTCATTCTACTAGGTCAGTTTCTACTTCCTGGGCGTTTAGGAATGAAGCTTCGGTTGACCAGATTTGCAAAGCAGCAACTTGGTCCTCTTTGCATACTTTTACTAAATTCTACCATTTTGATGTATTTTCTTCTTCTGAAGCAGTTTTTGGTAGAAAAGTACTTCAGGCAGCGGTTTCAGTTTGAATCTTCTGCTTATGTTTTTCGTTAAACTTTATTTTTGGGTGTGGATTTTTTTCAGCAGGAATTGGCTGTCTTTATTTTATCCCTCCCTCTCTAGTGACTCTTGTGTGGAAAGATCCACATCTTGGGTAGTCATTATCCCATACGTCACTAGCTCATGGACTCTTGCTAATTACATGAAAGAAAACATAATTTATGTAAGAACTTACCTGATAAATTCATTTCTTTCATATTAGCAAGAGTCCATGAGGCCCGCCCTTTTTTTGTGGTGGTTATGATTTTTGTATAAAGCACAATTATTCCAATTCCTTATTTTATATGCTTTCACACTTTTTTATCACCCCACTTCTTGGCTATTCGTTAAACTGAATTGTGGGTGTGGTGAGGGGTGTATTTATAGGCATTTTGAGGTTTGGGAAACTTTGCCCCTCCTGGTAGGAATGTATATCCCATACGTCACTAGCTCATGGACTCTTGCTAATATGAAAGAAATGAATTTATCAGGTAAGTTCTTACATAAATTATGTTATTTATTCAAAATGGAATTTATTCGTTCTTTACTTAAAGAAGTCTTAATTGCATTAGAGATAGAGGAATCTGGTCCTCTTCATACTAAATCCAAACGTTTAAAGAAGGTTTTTAAATCTCCTGTAGTTATTCCAGAAGTTTTTCCTGTCCCTGATGCTATTTCTGAATTAATTTCCAGGGAATGGAATAATTTGGGTAATTCATTCACTCCTTCTAAACGTTTTAAGCAATTATATCCTGTGCCAGCTGACAGATTAGAGTTTTGGGACAAAATCCCTAAGGTTGATGGGGCTATCTCTACTCTTGCTAGAAGTACTACTATTCCTACGGCAGATAGTACTTCCTTTAAGGATCCTTTAGATAGGAAAATTGAATCCTTTCTAAGAAAAGCTTACTTATGTTCTGGTAATCTTCTTAGACCTGCTATATCTTTAGCGGATGTTGCTGCAGCTTCAACTTTTTGGTTGGAAGCTTTAGCGCAACAAGTATCAGATCATAATTCTCATAGCATTGTTAATCTTCTTCAACATGCTAATAATTTTATTTGTGATGCCATCTTTGATATCATCAGGGTTGATGTCAGGTATATGTCTCTAGCTATTTTAGCTAGAAGAGCTTTATGGCTTAAAACTTGGAATGCTGATATGTCTTCTAAGTCAACTTTGCTTTCCCTTTCTTTCCATGGTAATAAATTATTTGGTTCACAGTTGGATTCTATTATTTCAACTGTTACTGGAGGGAAAGGAACTTTTTTACCACAGGGTAAAAAATCTAAAGGTAAATTTAGGTCTACTAATCGTTTTCGTTCCTTTCGTCACAATAAGGAACAAAAGCCTGATCCTTCCCCTACAGGAGCAGTATCAGTTTGGAAACCATCTCCAGTCTGGAATAAATCCAAGCCTTTTAGAAAGCCAAAGCCAGCTCCCAAGTCAACATGAAGGTGCGGCCCTCATTCCAGCTCAGCTGGTAGGGGGCAGATTACGATTTTTCAAAGAAATTTGGATCAATTCGATTCACAATCTTTGGATTCAGAACATTGTTTCACAAGTGTACAGAATAGGCTTCAAGATAAGGCCTCCTGCAAGAAGATTTTTTCTTTCCTGTGTCCCAGTAAATCCAGTGAAGGCTCAAGCATTTCTGAAATGTGTTTCAGATCTAGAGTTGGCTGGAGTATTTATGCCAGTTCCAGTTCTGGAACAGGGGCTGGGGTTTTACTCAAATCTTTTCATTGTACCAAAGAAGGAGAATTCCTTCAGACCAGTTCTGGTAACTATAAGGACTATTCTGCCTTTTGTTCAGCAAGGGCATTATATGTCCACAATAGATTTACAGGATGCATATCTGCATATTCCGATTCATCCAGATCACTATCAGTTTCTGAGATTCTCTTTCCTAGACAAGCATTACCAGTTTGTGGCTCTGCCGTTTGGCCTAGCAACAGCTCCAAGGATTTTTACAAAGGTTCTCGGTGCCCTTCTCTCTGTAATCAGAGAACAGGGTATTGTGGTATTTCCTTATTTGGACGATATCTTGGTACTTGCTCAGTCTTCACATTTAGCAGAATCTCATACGAATCAACTTGTATTGTTTCTTCGAGATCATGGTTGGAGGATCAATTTACCAAAAAGTTAATTGATTCCTCAGACAAGGGTAACCTTTTTAGGTTTCCAGATAGATTCAGTGTCCATGGGGCTCCATGTACGAAGCAGCGAAAGCTGCTCCAGAGCCTTTGCAGGGCAGGTTCGCATATGCGAGCCTGCTTCCCGCAATGTAAGAAGCAGCGGTCATTAGACCGCTGCTTCCTACACCCTACGCCACCTCTTAGGTGGCGAAGCAAAATCACCGAGAGCTCGCTCGCTCTCGGTGATTGACAGCCCCTTCAGTCGAGTGATTGGTCGCGCGACTGAAGGGGCGGGCATTACACACTCCGATGAGTGTGTAATGATACATACGGGCAAGCGGATCAATAGATCCGCTGCCCGTGTGTAGCGGAGGCGGGCGGACAGCTTCGCGAGTTAAGAAGCTGTCCGCCCGCCTCTTAGTACATGGAGCCCCATGACTCTGTCTCTGACAGACAAGAGACGTCTAAAATTGGTTTCAGCTTGTTGAAACCTTCAGTCTCAATCATTCCCTTCGGTAGCCTTATGCATGGAAATTCTAGGTCTTATGACTGCTGCATCGGACGCGATCCCCTTTGCTCGTTTTCACATGCGACCTCTTCAGCTCTGTATGCTGAACCAGTGGTGCAGGGATTATACAAAGATATCTCAATTAATATCTTTAAAACCGATTGTACGGCAATCTCTGACGTGGTGGACAGACCACCATCATTTAGTTCAGGGGGCTTCTTTTGTTCTTCCGACCTGGACTTTGATTTCAACAGATGCAAATCTGACAGGTTGGGGAGCCGTTTGGGGGTCTCTGACAGCACAAGGAGTTTGGGAATCTCAGGAGGTGAGATTACCAATCAACATTTTGGAACTCCATGCAATTTTCAGAGCTCTTCAGTCATGGCCTCTTCTAAAGAGAGAGTCGTTCATTTGTTTTCAGACGGACAATGTCACAACCGTGGCATATGTCAATCATCAAGGATGGACTCACAGTCCTCTGGCTATGAAAGAAGTATCTCGAATACTGGTATGGGCGGAATCCAGCTCCTGTCTAATTTCTGCGGTTCATATCCCAGGTATAGACAATTGGGAAGCGGATTATCTCAGTCGCCAAACGTTACATCCCGGCGAATGGTCTCTTCACCCAGAGGTATTTCTTCAGATTGTTCAAATGTGGGGACTTCCAGAAATAGATCTGATGGCTTCTCATCTAACCAAGAAGCTTCCCAGGTATCTGTCCAGATCCAGGGATCCTCAAGCGGAGGCAGTGGATGCATTGCCACTTCCTTGGAAGTATTATCCTGCCTATATCTTTCCGCCTCTAGTTCTTCTTCCAAGAGCGATTTCCAAGATTCTAAAGGAGCGCTCGTTTGTTCTGCTGGTGGCTCCAGCATGGCCTCACAGGTTTTGGTATGCGGATCTTGTCCGGATGGCCACTTGCCAACCGTGGACTCTTCCGTTAAGACCAGACCTTCTATCCCAAGGTCCTTTTTTCCATCAGGATCTCAAATCCTTAAATTTGAAGGTATGGAGATTGAACGCTTGATTCTCAGTCATAGAGGTTTCTCTGACTCTGTGATTAATACTATGTTACAGGCTCGTAAATCTGTATCTAGGAAGATATATTATCGAGTTTGGAAGATTTACGTTTCTTGGTGTTTTTCTCATCATTTTTCTTGGCATTCTTTTAGAATTCCTAGAATTTTACAGTTTCTTCAGGATGGTTTGGATAAAGGTTTGTCTGCAAGTTCCTTGAAAGGACAAATCTCTGCTCTTTCTGTTCTTTTTCACAGAAAGATTGCTAGTCTTCCTGATATTCATTGTTTTGTACAAGCTTTGGTTCATATAAAACCTGTCATTAAGTCAATCTCTCCTTCGTGGAGTTTGAATTTGGTTCTGGGGGCTCTTCAAGCTCCTCCGTTTGAACCTATGCATTCGCTGGACATTAAATTACTTTCTTGGAAAGTTTTGTTTCTTTTGGCCATCTCTTCTGCTAGAAGAGTTTCTGAATTATCTGCTCTTTCTTGTGCGTCTCCTTTTCTGATTTTTCATCAGGATAAGGCGGTGTTGCGAACTTCTTTTAAATTTTTACCTAAGGTTGTGAATTCTAACAACATTAGTAGAGAAATTGTGGTTCCTTCATTGTGTCCTAATCCTAAGAATTCTAAGGAAAAGTCGTTGCATTCTTTGGATGTAGTTAGAGCTTTGAAATATTATGTTGAAGCTACTAAGGATTTCTGAAAGACTTCTAGTCTATTTGTTATCTTTTCCGGTTCTAGGAAAGGTCAGAAGGCTTCTGCCATTTCTTTGGCATCTTGGTTGAAATCTTTAATTCATCATGCTTATGTCGAGTCGGGTAAAACTCCGCCTCAAAGGATTACAGCTCATTCTACTAGGTCAGTTTCTACTTCCTGGGCGTTTAGAAATGAAGCTTCGGTTGATCAGATTTGCAAAGCAGCCACTTGGTCTTCTTTGCATACTTTTACTAAATTCTACCATTTTGATGTGTTTTCTTCTTCTGAAGCAGTTTTTGGTAGAAAAGTACTTCAGGCAGCTGTTTCAGTTTGATTCTTCTGCTTATAATTTCAGTTTTTTTCATTATAAGATTTAAACTTTATTTTGGGTGTGGATTTTTTTTCAGTGGAATTGGCTGTCTTTATTTTATCCCTCCCTCTCTAGTGACTCTTGCGTGGAAGATCCACATCTTGGGTAGTCATTATCCCATACGTCACTAGCTCATGGACTCTTGCTAATTACATGAAAGAAAACATAATTTATGTAAGAACTTACCTGATAAATTCATTTCTTTCATATTAGCAAGAGTCCATGAGGCCCACCCTTTTTTGTTGTGGTTATGATTTTTTTGTATAAAGCACAATTATTCCAATTCCTTATTTTTTATGCTTCACACTTTTTTCTTATCACCCCACTTCTTGGCTATACTTTAAACTGAATTGTGGGTGTGGTGAGGGGTGTATTTATAGGCATTTTGAGGTTTGGGAAACTTTGCCCCTCCTGGTAGGAATGTATATCCCATACGTCACTAGCTCATGGACTCTTGCTAATATGAAAGAAATGAATTTATCAGGTAAGTTCTTACATAAATTATGTTTTTTTCCATTTTTGCTACAGGGCAGGCCTTAGCATAAGTTTTGGCATAACCCTTCAGGCCTTTGATGAAGTCTGGCAGGTTTTCACTTGCTTAGTGTTCATGAAGTATCATTTAAAAGTATATAGAGAAGTTGCAAATTATTCTCTGAGAAATATCAATGTATTTAGTTTGCATTATATATCAACAATGTTTTGTTTGATTTTAAATGACATAGGATGAAAGTGACGTTTTATTTGGACATAATTGTGATTGTATTGCGGTGTGTACTCATCCTGTACTGTTTCTGTTTGCTTCCTAGACTCCCTGTGACTCGAGTGTTTGCTTGCCATGGGTATCCACTGGTTGCCTTGTCTACCCCATGAACAAACCATCAGATTTCCAGTATCTCCCTGTGGAAGAACCGTGGATAAGCACCCCTACTGCAAATGAACTGTTGGAGAACTGTATTATAGCAAAGTGTCAAGGTGCAGCGCTCTCAAATGGACAAAGACTGTTCTTAAAGTGATCAGAGGCCACCTAGAGACAGTTGTGCTGTTGCTATGTCATGCTTTACTGTGGAAAAGGAACTGTTGGACATATTGGGGGGGTGCTAGCAATGCAGGTGGAGAGATAGAAGATGCAGCGTTGTTTGTGGGTAGATGGGGGGCTGGTTGGGTCTCTGTGCCGGTAGACTGGTAGTTTTGGGAAGGCTGGAGGATAGATGGAAGGTATTGGAGGGACTGTACCTATATGCAGTGACAATTAGCCTATAAAAGTATATCACGACATAGGAATATTTTTCTCTTTAGTATTCTTATAGAGTTCTGTTACGATAATATAAGGCTTTACTAATTTTCTATGCCTGTCTATTTTTATGTTATTCTGTTAGAATAAAAGGATGGTATGTTAGGGGTAATATGAACCTGATGGCAGCCATCTTGTTCCTCACAGCCATCTTGTGATGATTAGCATCCATTTTGTAATGATTAGACTTTTATTATACTGGGTTATTATGTAGTGAGAACTATGTGCATGTTATGATAGTTTCCTTAGCTGTTCGGCCTTGTCAATGTACTCTGGCTGTACGCCAAGAAGAAGATAATGTCAATAAGATGGTTCAGAAACCTTGCTGTCTCCGCAGATGTTAGCCTATTATGACTATGTAATTCTTGTTATGAGAAACTCATTTTCCAGCTTCACATTGTACTTTGCTCTGCATAACTGTGTAAGATGACGCGGGCCTAACGTGTCATCCCTTTAACCCTGTATGCTGTTATAAGAAATGCTTGCACTGTTCAATAAACAGAATTGGCTTTAGATCATATTGCTGCGTGGTCTGTCATTCTAAGAGGCCCTTATCAGATAATCTACATATGCCTCAGGTGGTACACTGGCCCCGTGGCTTTGGCCTGACCTGACACTTACCCCCCTGGGGAAACACCTAACAGATGCTTTAATAGCGCCTTGGTCATTCAGTCTAGCTTATGTCTTTCCACCGTTTCCTCTTCTCCCTCGGCTAATAGCCAGAATCAAACAGGAGAAGGCTTCGGTAATTCTGATAGCGCCTGCGTGGCCACGCAGGACTTGGTATGCAGACCTAGTGGACATGTCATCGGTCCCACCATGGAAACTGCCATCGAGGCAGGATCTTCTAATCCAAGGTCCTTTCAAGCATCCAAATCTAGTTTCTCTGCAACTGACTGCTTGGAGATTGAACGCTTAATCCTAGCTAAGCGGGGGTACTGAATCAGTTATAGATACTCTGATACAGGCCAGAAAGCCTGTAACCAGGAACATTTACCATAAGATATGGCGGAAATATAGGATTCCAAGGATATTGTCTTTTCTCCAAGAAGGTTTGGAGAAAGGTCTGTCAGCTAGTTCCTTAAAGGGACAGATATCTGCTCTATCTATTCTGTTACACAGGCGTCTGGCAGTTGTACCAGACGTTCAGGCGTTTGCACAGGCCTTAGTTAGAATCAAGCCTGTCTACAGATCTGTGGCTCCTCCATGGAGTCTAAATTTAGTTCTTTCAGTTCTTCAAGGGGTTCCGTTTGAACCTTTACATTCCATAGATATCAAGTTATTATCTTGGAAAGTTTTGTTTTTAGTAGCTATCTCTTCTGCTCGAAGAGTTTCAGAATTATCTGCTTTACAGTGTGATTCACCCTATCTGGTGTTCCATGCAGATAAGGTTGTTTTGCATACTAAACCTGGTTTCCTTCCAAAGGTGTTTTCTAATAAGAATATTAACCAGGAAATCATTGTTCCTTCTCTGTGCCCTAATCCAGTTTCTAAGACTGTTGCACAATCTTGATGTGGTTCGTGCTTTAAAATTCTATTTAAAAGCAACTAAAGATTTCAGACAAACATCATCCTTGTTTGCTGTGTATTCTGGGAAGAGGAGAGGTCAGAAAGCGACTGCTACCTCTCTTTCCTTCTGGCTGAAAAGCATCATCCGATTGGCTTATGAGACTGCAGGAAAGCAGCCTCCTGAACGAATTACAGCTCATTCCACCAGAGCTGTGGCTTCCACATGGGCTTTCAAGAATGAGGCTTCTGTTGAACAGATTTGTAAGGCAGCGACTTGGTCTTCACTGCATACATTTGCCAAGTTTTACAAATTCGATACTTTTGCTTCTTCGGAGGCTATTTTTGGGAGAAAGGTTTTGCAAGCAGTGGTGCCTTCCGTTTAGGTTACCTGACTTGTTCCCTCCCTTCATCCGTGTCCTATTGCTTTGGTATTGGTATCCCACAAGTAAGGATATATCCGTGGACTGAATACACCAAGTAAGAGAAAACAGAATTTATGCTTACCTAATAAATTACTTTCTCTTACAGGTGTATTCAGTCCACGGCCTGCCCTTATATTTAAGTCAGGTTCAAATTTAATTTACAATAACTACAGTCACCACTGCACCCTATGGTTCTCCTTTTTCTCCTAACCGTCAGTCGAATGACTGGGGGGGCGGAGCCTGAGGGGAGCTATATGGACAGCTTTGCTGTGTGCTCTCTTTGCCACTTCCTGTAGGGATTGAGAATATCCCACAAGTAAGGATGAATCCGTGGACTGAATACACCTGTAAGAGAAAGTAATTTATCAGGTAAGCATAAATTCTGTTTTTCTGCCACTATTAGAATTATTTTCTGCAACTTTTAAAGAGCACGAAATAATTTGCACTTCAGCAATATTCAGCAGGTATCCCAAGGTTACAGAATAGGATTCAAGTCTTGCCCCACAAGGGGCAGATTTCTCCTGTCAAGATTATCTACAAACCAGGTAAAGAGGGAGGCCTTCTTAAACTGCATAGAGGACCTATCCTCCC
The DNA here is from genome assembly GCF_027579735.1 of Bombina bombina. Classification (NCBI taxonomy): domain Eukaryota; kingdom Metazoa; phylum Chordata; class Amphibia; order Anura; family Bombinatoridae; genus Bombina; species Bombina bombina. The sequence continues at coordinate 745,801,103 of NC_069500.1, forward strand.
TGGCAGTTATTCAAATCTCTTTGTGGTCCCCCAAAGAGAGGGGACTTTCCATGCCATCCTAGACCTAAAGGGCCTCAACAAATTCCTCATGGTTCCGTTCTTCAAGATGGAAAACATTCGTTTCATTCTTCCATTGGTCCAAGAGGGTCAGTTCATGACAACCATAGACCTGAAGGACGTGTATCTTCATGTTCCCATCCACAGGGATCATTAGATTCTGAGGTTTGCCTTTCTGGACAAGAATTTCCAGTTAATTGCACTTCCGTTTGTCCTTGCCATGACTCCCAGAATATTCACAAAGGTTCTGGGGGCTCTTTTGGCAGTGGTCAGATCTCAGAATTGCGGTGGCGCCTTACCTAGATGACATCTTAGTTCAGGCACCATCTTTTCAACTAGCAAAATCTCATACCGAGGTGCTGTTGTCTTTTCTACGTTCCCACGGATAGAAAGTGAATCTGGAAAATAGTTACCTTGTTCCAGCTACAAGGGTGTGTTTCTTAGGGACAATCATAGATTCCCTGTCCATGAAGATTTTCCTGATGGATGTCAGAGAATCCAAACTTCTTGCTTCGTGTCTTTCTCTCCAGTCGGCTGTTCGTCCATCTGTGGCCCAATGTATGGAGGTGATTGGTCTGATGGTGGTTTCCATGGACATTATTCCTCTTGCTCGTTTCCATCTCTGCATCTATGCATGCTCAGTCAATGGAACGGAGACCATTCAGATCTATCGCAGAGGATAGATCTGTATCCACTAAAAAGACTCTCTCTCGTGGTGGATTTCACAGGACAATCTGTCTCGGGGCACTTGTTTCCTGAGACCTTCCTGGGTGATTGTGACCACGGACACCAGCCTACTAGGCTGGGGAGCAGTTTGGGGCTCTTTAAAAGCTCAGGGCCTGTGGACTCGAGAGGAGTCTTCTCTTATCATAAACATCTTAGAGTTGAGAGCAATCTTCAATGCCTTGACAACTTGGCCTCAATTATCTTTAGTCTGGTTTATCAGTTTCCAGTTGGACAACATCACCTCGGTGGCTTACATCAACCATCAGGGGAAACCCAGCGTTCCGTAGCAATGAAGGAGGTGACTCGCATTCTGCAGTGGTAGGAGGCTCACGATTGTCTTCTATCTGCCATCCACATTCCAAGTGTAGACAACTTGGAGGCAGATTTTTTGAGCAGACAGACCTTTCATCCCGGGGAGTGGGCTCTCCATCCAGAGGTGTTCTTAGAAATAACCCTCAGGCCCCAGATAGCATGTATTTTTGCGGCAAGTTTGAGAATGAATTGTTAAACTCTTGCTAGACTTGCCAAGCTTCAAAAGTTTGCTGTACAATTGTTGCAAGTCTTTATTGAAAGTCTCTGAAATAGACTTGCTTTTTAAATTTGCAGCAATTTTGCCACAATTGTGTATAGCATTTGTTTTTTTTCTGTAAAAATTGCAAATGAATTGCTAAACTCTTGCTAGACTTGCCAAGCTTCAAAAGTTTGCTGCACATTTGTTGCAAGTCTGCGTAAAAAGTCTTCAGAATAGAATTGCTTTACAAATTAGCTGCAAATTTTCTGCCAGATTACAAGTAGCACACTATTTTTTGTATATGAATTAATGTACAAGTTTGCGCCCTTTTGGGCACGCAGATAAGACCATTCATTTTGCAAGTTGAAATTAAATGTGAACGCGAGAGTGCAATCGCGATTTAGTCTTGTCGGGTTAATGCGACTTCAGAGCTCTGGTTAACTTTTACACTCAACTAAATAGTTGCACTATACACATCAAAAACATGTAAGAGTACAGTTACATTCATATTAACTGGAATCTGTGAAGAAAATCACAAAGAGAGAGGGCGCCTCCTAATGCAACTATATGGGAATAGTTGTAATCACAGATCAGGTAGATAGTATAATACTCACAAAATGAGCAGCACCCATGTGCTAATTGATGCAAGCTGGGGAATTGCAGTGACCCAGCTACACTGATCCTGCAGCAGAATGGTGGATCCAGGTAATCCAGGGAAAAAGAAAAGCTCAGGCTTCCAAAGCGTGGTTTAAAAAGTAATTTATTTAAAAGTGAGGATGTACTCAATACATCCAAACCAAAGTAATAACAAGTGTTTTAAAAACAGTTGCAACGCGTTTCTCAGCCAGACTGGCTGTTTCATCAGGCATCTGTCTTAACAGTGGAAGCTCTGGCTTTTTATAAAACATAAAACATGGTAACCCCACCCCTACCCCTCCCCTAGCCCCATGTTAAAACAATTAAGCTAATTAACATTTTACTATTGACAGCAAGTAAATAGACCAATAGCAAATGGTTACAATAAAACACCACATGCCTTGATCTTATGCATATTGCAAATGGTTACAATAAAACACCACATGCCCCAATCTCATGCAAATCAGAGTGCTCCATCTGCATAGGCATGACATAACACTTAGTCGCAAAGTACAAAAAACCTCCGTCTAAAGATCAGTCCAAGCCATTTGACCCTGTGTTATAATCATAAAAACAGATAGCATATATATATATATATATATATATATATATATATATATATATATATATATATATATATATATATATATACACAAACCTACACACCTTATCCAAAAAGGTGTAGAAATGTAATCAATCAACAATCGATTTAGATTTTTTACCTTTATTTTCTGAGTTGAAGGGGGTATCATTTTTTGAAACTATACTTGTATGAACACAGTGGGATATTTATTAGGTGTCATCCAAGCTTTTGAATGAATATCATGCAATACTGCTGAGATGTCTTACACAATCGCTGTGCTGAAAAATGATTTTGCCATATAATTGCACTAAAAAAGGCACGCTAAACAAAGCATGATGTCTATATTTCAGGCTACAATGATCATAGCACTGCTATGTCGAGCTATAAACTAATGTGATGAGAGAGTGTGATGGAAAGCTAATCGAAAATGGTATAAGCAACGTGATTGGATGTGTGATGTGGTGTGTAAAGTATGTGATGCGTGATTGGATATGAATGTGACTGACGTATGAATATGTCAAGGGGGGAGTGATATTGACACAAAAAAATATAAGACGTGATTGGAAGTGACTAGTGGGTGTGTATAAGAACTATATCATGATAGGGTGATGGAATGACATGAAACAGACATGATATGAGACGTGATAGGAAGTGACTAATGGGTGTGAATAATATCTGTTACTTGATAGGGTGATAACACCTATTTATCAGCTACAATATAACTAATAGTTACAATATAACTAATAGTTACATTGTAGCTATCTTAGGGTTTATTGTTTATTTTACAGGCAAGTTTGTATTTATTTTAACTAGGTAGAATAGTTATTAAATTAAAACCTAACCTAAGTTACAATAACACCTAACACTACACTATAATTAAATAAATTACCTAAATTAAATTGGCTAAAGTACAAAAAAACAAATGCTAAATTACATAAAATAATAAACAAATTACAGATAGTTGAACTAATTACACCTAATCTAATAGCCATATTAAAATAATAAAGCCCACCCCCCCCAAATAAAAAACCCTAGCCTAAATTAAACTACCAATAGCCCTTAAAAGGGCATTTTGCAGGGCTTTGCCCCAAAGTAATCAGCTCTATTACCTGTAAAAAGAAAATACAAACAACCCCACCAACAGTAAAACCCACCACCCACACAACTAACCCCCCATATAAAATACTATCTAAAAAAAACTAAGCTCCCCATTGCCCTGAAAAGGGCATTTGGATGGGCATTTCCCTTAAAAGGGCAGTTAGCTCTATTGCAGCCCAAAGTCCATAACCTAAAAATAAAACCCACCCAATACACCCTTTAAAAAAACCTAACACTAACCCCCTGAAGATCGACTTACCGGGAGAAGTCTTCATCAAAGCCGGGCCAAAGTCCTCAACGAAGCCAGGAGAAGTCTTCATCCAAGCCGGGAGAAGTGGTCCTCCAGACAGGCAGAAGTCTTGGAGGTAGAGGGTGTACCACTCACTTTTTGGCCTCCCAGGACAGACTCGTAATACCGGTGCTATGAAAGAACCATAGAAAAAAGACTTTACGAAGTTTACTTAAGTCGTTTTATGGTAAGCCAAAGAAGTGTGCAGTGACCCTAAACCTTCAAGACTCGTATTACCAGCGGGCATAAAAAAGCAGCGTTGGGACCTCTTAACCTTGCTTTTTTATCCTAACGCACAATTCGTAATCTAGTCGAAAATATTTATTATGTAACAAAGGGCCATAATCCTCATTCTGAATTAGAAACTAAAATATATTCAAGGGAATCATTGTCAATATGTATTTCTGAATTTCTTCTCTCTCTATGCTGCCAGGTTTTTTTTTTTGATCACCCGATAAGACAACTCTGTTTAACAATATTATATTCACTTTAATAAAACATATTGTTATAAAAGGTCACTTCTCTTTTTGACTCATCTGGACTCCAGTCCAGTCTGGACTATTATAGTCAGGGATCAGGATGGAGAGCAGACACCTATGCATGCAAATGCACTGAATTTGTCAAGTTTGTGCGAGTGAAGCTCTAGGGGTCGGTTTATCAACACCCGTATGCATCTGTTTCCACGCGAGCCTTTGGACTCGCCAAAAACAGGAGTTAAGAAGCAGTGGTCTTATGACCGCTGCTCCTTAATTCATCTGCCACCTCTGAGGTGGCGGACATCAATCAGCCAGATCGGATACGATCGGGTTCATTGACACCCCCTGCTAGCGGCCGCAAATGTGCAGGGGGTGGCATTGCAGAAGCATTTCACTATAAATGCCAACAGTGTAAGCAGTTGGTATTTATCGATGTCTGCCCGCACATTAGTAAATCACCCCCTTAGGGTTTTAAAAAAAAATGTGCACCAAATACAGAGTAAGTACATTAAAATAAAGTGTTACACCCATGTATACACTACCTGATAAAATTATTAATTTAAATATTACTACAATTTTTTTTATAAGAGTTAAAAGGTATATGGTATATGAAAGGTGCTTTAACTTACTTCAGCTATAACGCTGTAGGTCTTACACAGTGTTGGGTTAGTGCGCAAACAATGAGTATTTTTTTAAAAGCGTGCTCTATTGAAAACTATTCCAATAAATCCGAAAAGATCAGAGGCTGCACTGTGGAGTATTAGTAAAAATACAAAAACTTTATTCGGTCCAGTTTAAAAATAATATCCAAGCACACACAACAAGTGATTACACCCTAGCACACAGGAGCTGCTCCTGTGTGCTAGGGTGTAATCACTTGTTGTGTGTGCTTGGATATTATTTTTAAACTGGACCGAATAAAGTTTTTGTATTTTTACTAATACTCCACAGTGCAGCCTCTGATCTTTTCGGATTTATTGGATTGGTTTTATGTTATTTACCAGCGTATGGGAAAACGCTGAGAAGAAAGGATTTGCCAATTTTTCTACGTCTCTGAGGTATAGGTGCTGCACACAGCGTCTAATCAATGAGCTGAATGCAGGTGTGTACGGCGTCTTGGATCCGCATACGGAGTAATAGAGGCTTAGCGACTTGTCTCCCCTCCCTGCAGAAAGTAGGACTGGATGGGCATTAGTGTCTGAAGCTACAAGGTACAGTCCAGTGTGGGGGTACATTGATGAATCTTCGTGTGACTAAGGTATCGTTACCAGATTTGATCACTTAAGATTTGAAGAAACCACTATACAAATGTTCTGTGTGAATTAATTACACTTGCTCTGTTGTTTACACGATATCGTTATATAAATTGGCAATACTTATATCTAGCACCACTTTGGGCAGAGTGTTAATGCACAGAAGCTACACAAAGTATACACTATCGGCTAGATTTGGAGTTTTGTCGGTAACGACCCAAAAAACTAACGCCGACTTTTTCTTTCATGTAATTAGCAAGAGTCCATGAGCTAGTGACGTATGGGATATACATTCCTACCAGGAGGGGCAAAGTTTCCCAAACCTCAAAATGCCTACAAATACACCCCTCACCACACCCACAAATCAGTTTTACAAACTTTGCCTCCTATGGAGGTGGTGAAGTAAGTTTGTGCTAGATTCTATGTTGATATGCGCTCCGCAGCAGGTTGGAGCCCGATTTTCCTCTCAGCGTGCAGTGAATGTCAGAGGGATGTGAGGAGAGTATTGCCTATTTGAATTCAATGATCTCCTTCTACGGGGTCTATTTCATAGGTTCTCTGTTATCGGTCGTAGAGATTCATCTCTTACCTCCCTTTTCAGATCGACGATATACTCTTATATATATACCATTACCTCTGCTGATTTTCGTTTCAGTACTGGTTTGGCTTTCTACAACATGTAGATGAGTGTCCTGGGGTAAGTAAGTCTTATTTTCTGTGACACTCTAAGCTATGATTGGGCACTTTTTTATAAAGTTCTAAATATATGTATTCAAACATTTATTTGCCTTGACTCAGGATGTTCAACATTCCTTATTTTCAGACAGTCAGTTTCATATTTGGGATAATGCATTTGAATAAAAAAAAAATTTCTTACCTTAAAATTTGACTTTTCCCTGTGGGCTGTTAGGCTCGCGGGGGCTGAAAATGGTTAATTTTATTGCGTCATTCTTGGCGCAAAATTTTTTTCAGTTTCCGGCGTCATACGTGTCGCCGGAAGTTGCGTCATTTTTGACGTTCTTTTGCGCCAAAAATGTCGGCGTTCCGGATGTGGCGTCATTTTTAGCGCCAAAAGCATTTAGGCGCCAAATAATGTGGGCGTCTTATTTGGCGCTAAAAAAATATGGGCGTCACTTTTTGTCTCCACATTATTTAAGTCTCATTGTTTATTGCTTCTGGTTGCTAGAAGCTTGTTCACTGGCTTTTTTTCCCATTCCTGAAACTGTCATTTAAGGAATTTGATCAATTTTGCTTTATATGTTGTTTTTTCTATTACATATTGCAAGATGTCCCATGTTGAAGCTGAGTCAGAAGAAAATCGCTGCCTGGTGCTGGAGCTACCAAAGCTAAGTGTATCTGCTGTAAACTTTTGGTAGCTGTTCCTCCAGCTGTTGTTTGTATTGAATGTCATGACAAACTTTTTAATGCAGATAATATTTCCTTTAGTAAAGTTACATTACCTGTTGCTGTTCCATCAACATCTAATACTCAGAGTGTTCCTGATAACATAAGAGATTTTGTTTCTAAATCCATTAAGAAGGCTATGTCTGTTATTCCTCCTTCTAGTAAACGTAAAAAGTCTTTTAAAACTTCTCATTTTTCAGATGAATTTTTAAATGAACATCATCATTCTGATTCTGATAATGGCTCTTCTGGTTCAGAGGATTCTGTCTCAGAGGTTGATGCTTATAAATCTTCATATTTATTTAAAATGGAATTTATTCGTTCTTTACTTAAAGAAGTCCTAATTGCATTAGAAATTGAGGATTCTGGTCCTCTTGATACTAAATCTAAACGTTTAGATAAGGTTTTTAAATCTCCTGTAGTTATTCCAGAAGTTTTTCCTGTTCCTGGTGCTATTTCTGAAGTAATTTCCAGGGAATGGAATAATTTGGGTAATTCATTTACTCCTTCTAAACGTTTTAAGCAATTATATCCTGTGCCATCTGACAGATTAGAATTTTGGGACAAAATCCCTAAAGTTGATGGGGCTGTCTCTACTCTTGCTAAGCGTACTACCATTCCTACGGCAGATGGTACTTCCTTTAAGGATCCTTTAGATAGGAAAATTGAATCCTTTCTAAGAAAAGCTTACTTGTGTTCAGGTAATCTTCTTAGACCTGCTATATCTTTGGCGGATGTTGCTGCAGCTTCAACTTTTTGGTTGGAAGCTTTAGCGCAACAAGTAACAGATCATAATTCTCATAGCATTATTATTCTTCTTCAACATGCTAATAATTTTATTTGTGATGCCATCTTTGATATCATTAGAGTTGATGTCAGGTATATGTCTCTAGCTATTTTAGCTAGAAGAGCTTTATGGCTTAAAACTTGGAATGCTGATATGTCTTCTAAGTCTACTCTGCTTTCCCTTTCTTTCCAGGGTAATAAATTATTTGGTTCTCAGTTGGATTCTATTATCTCAACTGTTACTGGAGGGAAAGGAACTTTTTTACCACAGGATAAAAAATCTAAAGGTAAATTTAGGTCTAATAATCGTTTTCGTTCCTTTCGTCACAACAAGGAACAAAAGCCTGATCCTTCATCCTCAGGAGCGGTATCAGTTTGGAAACCATCTCCAGTCTGGAATAAATCCAAGCCTTTTAGAAAATCAAAGCCAGCTCCTAAGTCCACATGAAGGTGCGGCCCTCATTCCAGCTCAGCTGGTAGGGGGCAGATTACGTTTTTTCAAAGGAATTTGGATCAATTCCGTTCACAATCTTTGGATTCAGAATATTGTTTCAGAAGGGTACAGAATTGGCTTCAAGATAAGGCCTCCTGCAAAGAGATTTTTTCTTTTCCGTGTCCCAGTAAATCCAGCGAAGGATCAAGTATTTCTGAAATGTGTTTCAGATCTAGAGTTGGCTGGAGTAATTATGCCAGTTCCAGTTCTGGAACAGGGGCTGGGGTTTTATTCAAATCTCTTCATTGTACCAAAGAAGGAGAATTCCTTCAGACCAGTTCTGGATCTAAAAATATTGAATCGTTATGTAAGGATACCAACATTCAAAATGGTAACTGTAAGGACTATCCTGCCTTTTGTTCAGCAAGGGCATTATATGTCTACAATAGATTTACAGGATGCATATCTGCATATTCCGATTCATCCAGATCACTATCAGTTTCTGAGATTCTCGTTCCTAGACAAGCATTACCAGTTTGTGGCTCTGCCGTTTGGCCTAGCAACAGCTCCAAGAATTTTTACAAAGGTTCTCGGTGCCCTTCTGTCTGTAATCAGAGAACAGGGTATTGTGGTATTTCCTTATTTGGACGATATCTTGGTACTTGCTCAGTCTTCACATTTAGCAGAATCTCATACGAATCGACTTGTGTTGTTTCTTCAAGATCATGGTTGGAGGATCAATTTACTAAAAAGTTCATTGATTCCTCAGACAAGGGTAACCTTTTTAGGTTTCCAGATATATTCAGTGTCCATGACTCTATCTTTGACAGACAAGACACGTCTAAAATTGATATCAGCTTGTCGAAACCTTCAGTCACAATCATTCCCTTCGGTAGCCTTATGCATGGAAATTCTAGGTCTTATGACTGCTGCATCGGACGCGATCCCCTTTGCTCGTTTTCACATGCGACCTCTTCAGCTCTGTATGCTGAACCAGTGGTGCAGGGATTACACAAAGATATCTCAATTAATATCTTTTAAACCGATTGTACGACACTCTCTGACGTGGTGGACAGATCACCATCGTTTAGTTCAGGGGGCTTCTTTTGTTCTTCCGACCTGGACTGTAATCTCAACAGATGCAAGTCTTACAGGTTGGGGAGCTGTGTGGGGGTCTCTGACGGCACAAGGAGTTTGGGAATCTCAGGAGGTGAGATTACCGATCAATATTTTGGAACTCCGTGCAATTTTCAGAGCTCTTCAGTCTTGGCCTCTTCTAAAGAGAGAATCGTTCATTTGTTTTCAGACAGACAATGTCACATCTGTGGCATACATCAATCATCAAGGAGGGACTCACAGCCCTCTGGCTATGAAAGAAGCATCTCGAATTCTGGTTTGGGCGGAATTCAGCTCCTGTCTAATTTCTGCGGTTCATATCCCAGGTATAGACAATTGGGAAGCGGATTATCTCAGTCGCCAAACGTTGCATCCGGGCGAATGGTCTCTTCACCCAGAGGTATTTCTTCAGATTGTCCAAATGTGGGGACTTCCAGAAATAGATCTGATGGCCTCTCATCTAAACAAGAAACTTCCCAGGTATCTGTCCAGATCCAGGGATCCTCAAGCGGAAGCAGTGGATGCATTGTCACTTCCTTGGAAGATCATCCTGCTTATATCTTTCCGCCTCTAATTCTTCTTCCAAGAGTGATCTCCAAGATTCTGAAGGAATGCTCGTTTGTTCTGCTGGTAGCTCCAGCATGGCCTCACAGGTTTTGGTATGCGGATCTTGTCCGGATGGCCTCTTGGCAACCGTGGACTCTTCCGTTAAGACCAGACCTTCTGTCGCAAGGTCCTTTTTTCCATCAGGATCTCAAATCCTTAAATTTAAAGGTATGGAGATTGAACGCTTGATTCTTAGTCAAAGAGGTTTCTCTGACTCTGTGATTAATACTATGTTACAGGCTCTTAAATCTGTATCTAGGGAGATATATTATAGAGTCTGGAAGACTTATATTTCTTGGTGTCTTTCTCATAATTTTTCCTGGCATTCTTTTAGAATTCCGAGAATTTTACAGTTTCTTCAGGATGGTTTGGAGAAAGGTTTGTCTGCAAGTTCCTTGAAAGGTCAAATCTCTGCTCTTTCTGTTTTTTTCACAGAAAGATTGCTAATCTTCCTGATATTCATTGTTTTGTACAAGCTTTGGTCATAAAGTCAATTTCTCCTCCTTGGAGTTTGAATTTGGTTCTGGGGGCTCTTCAAGCTCCTCCGTTTGAACCTATGCATTCATTGGACATTAAATTACTTTCTTGGAAAGTTTTGTTCCTTTTGGCCATCTCTTCTGCCAGAAGAGTTTCTGAATTATCTGCTCTTTCTTGTGAGTCTCCTTTTCTGATTTTTCATCAGGATAAGGCGGTGTTGCGAACTTCTTTTGAATTTTTACCTAAGGTTGTGAATTCCAACAACATTAGTAGAGAAATTGTGGTTCCTTCATTATGTCCTAATCCTAAGAATTCTAAGGAGAAATCATTGCATTCTTTGGATGTAGTTAGAGCTTTGAAATATTATGTTGAAGCTACTAAGGATTTCCGAAAGACATCTAGTCTATTTGTTATCTTTTCCGGTTCTAGGAAAGGTCAGAATGCCTCTGCCATTTCTTTGGCATCTTGGTTGAAATCTTTAATTCATCATGCTTATGTCGAGTCGGGTAAAACTCCGCCTCAAAGGATTACAGCTCATTCTACTAGGTCAGTTTCTACTTCCTGGGCGTTTAGGAATGAAGCTTCGGTTGATCAGATTTGCAAAGCAGCAACTTGGTCTTCTTTGCATACTTTTACTAAATTCTACCATTTTGATGTGTTTTCTTCTTCTGAAGCTGTTTTTGGTAGAAAAGTACTTCAGGCAGCTGTTTCAGTTTGAATCTTCTGCTTTTGTTTTCAGTTTTTTTCATTATAAAATTTAAACTTTATTTTGGGTGTGGATTATTTTTCAGCGGAATTGGCTGTCTTTATTTTATCCCTCCCTCTCTAGTGACTCTTGTGTGGAAAGATCCACATCTTGGGTAGTCATTATCCCATACGTCACTAGCTCATGGACTCTTGCTAATTACATGAAAGAAAACATAATTTATGTAAGAACTTACCTGATAAATTCATTTCTTTCATATTAGCAAGAGTCCATGAGGCCCACCCTTTTTGTGGTGGTTATGATTTTTTTGTATAAAGCACAATTATTCCAATTCCTTATTTTTTATGCTTTCGCACTTTTTTCTTATCACCCCACTTCTTGGCTATTCGTTAAACTGATTTGTGGGTGTGGTGAGGGGTGTATTTGTAGGCATTTTGAGGTTTGGGAAACTTTGCCCCTCCTGGTAGGAATGTATATCCCATACGTCACTAGCTCATGGACTCTTGCTAATATGAAAGAAATGAATTTATCAGGTAAGTTCTTACATAAATTATGTTTTTCTGGCCGCACCATAAAAATAACTCTGGTATTGAGAGTCCACATAAAGGCTGCGTTAGGCTCCAAAAAAGGAGCGTAGAGCATTTTTAATGCAGCTTCAACTCTCGATACCAGAGTTGCTTACGCAAGCGGCCAGCCTCAAAAACGTGCTCGTGCACGATTCCCCCATAGGAAACAATGGAGCTGTTTGAGCTGAAAAAAAACAAGCACCTGCAAAAAAGCCGCGTTCAGCTCCTAACGCAGCCCCATTGTTTGCTATGCGGAAACACTTCCTACGTCTGCACCTAACCCGAGTCTAAACACCCCTAACCTTACACTTATTAACCCCTAATCTGCCGCTCCGTAAACCGCCGCTACTTACATTATCCCTATGTACCCCTAATCTGCTGCCCCTAACACCGCCGACCCCTATATTATATTTATTAACCCCTAATCTGCCCCCCCACAACGTCGCCTCCACCTGCCTACACTTATTAACCCCTAATCTGCCGACCGGACCTGAGCGCTACTATAATAAAGTTATTAACCCCTAATCCGCCTCACTAACCCTATAATAAATAGTATTAACCCCTAATCTGCCCTCCCTAACATCGCCGACACCTAACTTCAATTATTAACCCCTAATCTGCCGACTGGAGCTCACCGCTATTCTAATAAATGTATTAACCCCTAAAGCTAAGTCTAACCCTAACACTAACACCCCCCTATGTTAAATATAATTTACATCTAACAAAATTAATTAACTCTTATTAAATAAATTATTCCTATTTAAAGATAAATACTTACATGTAAAATAAATCCTAATATAGCTACAATATAAATTATAATTATATTATAGCTATTTTAGGATTTATATTTATTTTACAGGTAACCTTGTATTTATTTTAACCAGGTACAATAGCTATTAAATAGTTAAGAACTATTTAATAGCTAAAATAGTTAAAATAATTACAAAATTATCTGTAAAATAAATACTAACCTAAGTTACAATTAAACCTAACACTACACTATCAATAAATTAATTAAATAAATAAACTACCTACAATTACCTACAATTAACCTAACACTACACTATCAATAAATTAATTAAATACAATTCCTACAAATAAATACAATTAAATAAACTAGCTAAAGTACAAAAAATAAAAAAGAACTAAGTTACAAAAAATAAAAAAATATTTACAAACATAAGAAAAATATTACAACAATTTTAAACTAATTACACCTACTCTAAGCCCCCTAATAAAATAACAAAGCCCCCCAAAATAAAAAAATGCCCTACCCTATGATAAATTACTAAAGTTCAAAGCTCTTTAACCTTACCAGCCCTGAACAGGGCCCTTTGCGGGGCATGCCCCAAAGAATTCAGCTCTTTTGCCTGTAAAAAAAAAACATACAATCCCCCCCCAACATTACAACCCACCACCCACATACCCCTAATCTAACCCAAACCCCCCTTAAATAAACCTAACACTAAGCCCCTGAAGATCTTCCTACCTTATCTTCACCCTGCCAGGTTCACCGATCCGTCCTGAAGAGCTCCTCCGATGTCCTGATCCAAGCCCAAGTGGGGGGCTGAAGAGGTCCATGATCCGGCTGAAGTCTTCATCCAAGCGGGAGCTGAAGAGGTCCATGATCCGGATGAAGTCTTCATCCTAGCGGGAGCTGAAGAGGTCCATGATCCGGATGAAGTCTTCTATCAACGGCATCTTCAATCTTCTTTCTTCCGGATCCGTCTTGCAGACCTCCGACGCGGAACATCCTCTTCTTCCGACGCCTACTAGCCAAATGACGGTTCCTTTAAGGGACGTCATCCAAGATGGCATCCCTCGAATTCCGATTGGCTGATAGGATTCTATAAGCCAATCGGAATTAAGGTAGGAATATTCTGATTGGCTGATGGAATCAGCCAATCAGAATCAAGTTCAATCCGATTGGCTGATCCAATCAGCCAATCAGATTGAGCTCGCATTCTATTGGCTGATCGGAACAGCCAATAGAATGCAAGCTCAATCTGATTGGCTGATTGGATCAGCCAATCGGATTGAACTTGATTCTGATTGGCTGATTCCATCAGCCAATCAGAATATTCCTACCTTAATTCCGATTGGCTGATAGAATCCTTAAAGGAACCTTCATTCGGCTAGTAGGCGTCGGGAGAAGAGGATGTTCCGCGTCGGAGGTCTGCAAGATGGATCCGGAAGAAAGAAGATTCAAGATGCTGTTGATAGAAGACTTCATCCGGATCATGGACCTCTTCAGCTCCCGCTTGGATGAAGACTTCAGCCGGATCATGGACCTCTTCAGCCCCCCGCTTGGGCTTGGATCAGGACATCGGAGGAGCTCTTCAGGACGGATCGGTGAACCTGGCAGGGTGAAGATAAGGTAGGAAGATCTTCAGGGGCTTAGTGTTAGGTTTATTTAAGGGGGGTTTGGGTTAGATTAGGGGTATGTGGGCGGTGGGTTGTAATGTTGGGGGGGGGGTTGTATGTTTTTTTTTACAGGCAAAAGAGCTGAATTCTTTGGGGCATGCCCCGCAAAGGGCCCTGTTCAGGGCTGGTAAGGTTAAAGAGCTTTGAACTTTAGTAATTTAGAATAGGGTAGGGCATTTTTTTATTTTGGGGGGCTTTGTTATTTTATTAGGGGGCTTAGAGTAGGTGTAATTAGTTTAAAATTGTTGTAATATTTTTCTTATGTTTGTAAATATTTTTTTATTTTTTGTAACTTAGTTCTTTTTTATTTTTTGTACTTTAGCTAGTTTATTTAATTGTATTTATTTGTAGGAATTGTATTTAATTAATTAATTTATTTATAGTGTAGTGTTAGGTTAATTGTAGGTAATTGTAGGTAGTTTATTTATTTAATTAATTTATTGATAGTGTAGTGTTAGGTTTAATTGTAACTTAGGTTAGTATTTATTTTACAGGTAATTTTGTAATTATTTTAACTATTTTAGCTATTAAATAGTTCTTAACTATTTAATAGCTATTGTACCTGGTTAAAATAAATACAAAGTTACCTGTAAAATAAATATAAATCCTAAAATATCTATAATATAATTATAATTTCTTTCATGTAATTAGCAAGAGTCCATGAACTAGTGACGTATGGGATATACATTCCTACCAGGAGGGGCAAAGTTTCCCAAACCTCAAAATACCTATAAATACACCCCTCACCACACCCACAATTCAGTTTTACAAACTTTGCCTCCGATGGAGGTGGTGAAGTAAGTTTGTGCTAGATTCTACGTTGATATGCGCTCCGCAGCAAGTTGGAGCCCGGTTTTCCTCTCAGTGTGCAGTGAATGTCATAGGGATGTGAGGAGAGTATTGCCTATTTGAATGCAGTGATCTCCTTCTACGGGGTCTATTTCATAGGTTCTCTGTTATCGGTCGTAGAGATTCATCTCTTACCTCCCTTTTCAGATCGACGATATACTCTTATATATACCATTACCTCTGCTGATTCTCGTTTCAGTACTGGTTTGGCTTTCTACAAACATGTAGATGAGTGTCCTTGGGTAAGTAAATCTTATTTTCTGTGACACTCTAAGCTATGGTTGGGCACTTTGTTTATAAAGTTCTAAATATATGTATTCAAACATTTATTTGCCTTGACTCAGAATGTTCAACATTCCTTATTTTTCAGACAGTCAGTTTCATATTTGGGATAATGCACTTGAATTAATCATTTTTTTCTTACCTTCAAAAATTTGACTCTTTTTTCCCTGTGGGCTGTTAGGCTCGCGGGGGCTGAAAATGCTTCATTTTATTGCGTCATTCTTGGCGCGGACTTTTTTGGCGCAAAAAATTATTTTCCGTTTCCGGCGTCATACGTGTCGCCGGAAGTTGCGTCATTTTTTGACGTTATTTTGCGCCAAAAATGTCGGCGTTCCGGATGTGGCGTCATTTTTGGCGCCAAAAGCATTTAGGCGCCAAATAATGTGGGCGTCTGATTTGGCGCTAAAAAATATGGGCGTCGCTTTTGTCTCCACATTATTTCAGTCTCATTTTTTCATTGCTTCTGTTTGCTAGAAGCTTGTTCTTTGGCATTTTTTCCCATTCCTGAAACTGTCATTTAAGGAATTTGATCAATTTTGCTTTATATGTTGTTTTTTCTCTTACATATTGCAAGATGTCTCACGTTGCATCTGAGTCAGAAGATACTACAGGAAAATCGCTGTCTAGTGCTGGATCTACCAAAGCTAAGTGTATCTGCTGTAAACTTTTGGTAGCTATTCCTCCGGCTGTTGATTGTATTAATTGTCATGACAAACTTGTTAATGCAGATAATATTTCCTTTAGTAAAGTACCATTGCCTGTTGCAGTTCCTTCAACATCTAAGGTGCAGAATGTTCCTGATAACATAAGAGATTTTGTTTCTGAATCCATAAAGAAGGCTATGTCTGTTATTTCTCCTTCTAGTAAACGTAAAAAATCTTTTAAAACTTCTCTCCCTACAGATGAATTTTTAAATGAAAATCATCATTCTGATTCTGATGACTCTTCTGGTTCAGAGGATTCTGTCTCACAGATTGATGCTGATAAATCTTCATATTTATTTAAAATGGAATTTATTCGTTCTTTACTTAAAGAAGTACTAATTGCTTTAGAAATAGAGGATTCTGGTCCTCTTGATACTAATTCTAAACGTTTAGATAAGGTATTTAAATCTCCTCTGGTTATTCCAGAAGTTTTTCCTGTTCCTAATGCTATTTCTGCAGTAATTTCCAAAGAATGGGATAAATTGGGTAATTCATTTACTCCTTCTAAACGTTTTAAACAATTATATCCTGTGCCGTCTGACAGATTAGAATTTTGGGACAAAATCCCTAAAGTTGATGGGGCTATTTCTACCCTTGCTAAACGTACTACTATTCCTACGTCAGATGGTACTTCGTTTAAGGATCCTTTAGATAGGAAAATTGAATCCTTTCTAAGAAAAGCTTATCTGTGTTCAGGTAATCTTCTTAGACCTGCTATATCATTGGCTGATGTTGCTGCAGCTTCAACTTTTTGGTTGGAAACTTTAGCGCAACAAGTAACAGATCATGATTCTCATGATATTATTATTCTTCTTCAGCATGCTAATAATTTTATCTGTGATGCCATTTTTTGATATTATCAGAGTTGATGTCAGGTTTATGTCTCTAGCTATTTTAGCTAGAAGAGCTTTATGGCTTAAGACTTGGAATGCTGATATGGCTTCTAAATCAACTCTACTTTCCATTTCTTTCCAGGGTAACAAATTATTTGGTTCTCAGTTGGATTCTATTATCTCAACTGTTACTGGTGGGAAAGGAACTTTTTTACCACAGGATAAAAAATCTAAGGGTAAAAACAGGGCTAATAATCGTTTTCGTTCCTTTCGTTTCAACAAAGAACAAAAGCCTAATCCTTCATCCTCAGGAGCAGTTTCAGTTTGGAAACCATCTCCGGTCTGGAATATATCCAAGCCTGCTAGAAAGGCAAAGCCTGCTTCTAAGTCCACATGAAGGTGCGGCCCTCATTCCAGCTCAGCTGGTAGGGGGCAGGTTACGTTTTTTCAAAGAAATTTGGATCAATTCTGTTCACAATCTTTGGATTCAGAACATTGTTTCAGAAGGGTACAGAATTGGTTTCAAGATGAGACCTCCTGCAAAGAGATTTTTTCTTTCCCATGTCCCAGTAAATCCAGTGAAAGCTCAAGCATTTCTGAATTGTGTTTCAGATCTTGAGTTGGCTGGAGTAATTATGCCAGTTCCAGTTCCGGAACAGGGGATGGGGTTTTATTCAAATCTCTTCATTGTACCAAAGAAGGAGAATTCCTTCAGACCAGTTCTGGATCTAAAAATATTGAATCGTTATGTAAGGATACCAACGTTCAAGATGGTAACTGTAAGGACTATCTTGCCTTTTGTTCAGCAAGGGCATTATATGTCCACAATAGATTTACAGGATGCATATCTGCATATTCCGATTCATCCAGATCATTATCAGTTCCTGAGATTCTCTTTTCTGGACAAGCATTACCAGTTTGTGGCTCTGCCGTTTGGCCTAGCTACAGCTCCAAGAATTTTTACAAAGGTTCTCGGTGCCCTTCTGTCTGTAATCAGAGAACAGGGTATTGTGGTATTTCCTTATTTGGACGATATCTTGGTACTTGCTCAGTCTTTACATTTAGCAGAATCTCATACGAATCGACTTGTGTTGTTTCTTCAAGATCATGGTTGGAGGATCAATTTACCAAAAAGTTCATTGATTCCTCAGACAAGGGTAACTTTTCTGGGTTTCCAGATAGATTCAGTGTCCATGACTCTGTCTTTAACAGACAAGAGACGTCTAAAATTGATTTCAGCTTGTCGAAACCTTCAGTCACAATCATTCCCTTCGGTAGCCTTATGCATGGAAATTCTAGGTCTTATGACTGCTGCATCGGACGCGATCCCCTTTGCTCGTTTTCACATGCGACCTCTTCAGCTCTGTATGCTGAATCAATGGTGCAAGGATTACACAAAGATATCTCAATTAATATCTTTAAAACCGATTGTTCGACACTCTCTAACGTGGTGGACAGATCACCATCGTTTAATTCAGGGGGCTTCTTTTGTGCTTCCGACCTGGACTGTAATTTCAACAGATGCAAGTCTCACAGGTTGGGGAGCTGTGTGGGGATCTCTGATGGCACAAGGAGTTTGGGAATCTCAGGAGGTGAGATTACCGATCAATATTTTGGAACTCAGTGCAATTTTCAGAGCTCTTCAGTTTTGGCCTCTTCTGAAGAGAGAATCATTCATTTGTTTTCAGACGGACAATGTCACAACTGTGGCATACATCAATCATCAAGGAGGGACTCACAGTCCTCTGGCTATGAAAGAAGTATCTCGAATTTTGGTTTGGGCGGAATCCAGCTCCTGTCTAATCTCTGCGGTTCATATCCCAGGTATAGACAATTGGGAAGCGGATTATCTCAGTCGCCAAACGTTGCATCCGGGCGAATGGTCTCTTCACCCAGAGGTATTTCTTCAGATTGTTCAAATGTGGGAACTTCCAGAAATAGATCTGATGGCGTCTCATCTAAACAAGAAACTTCCCAGGTATCTGTCCAGATCCCGGGATCCTCAGGCGGAGGCAGTGGATGCATTATCACTTCCTTGGAAGTATCATCCTGCTTATATCTTTCCGCCTCTAGTTCTTCTTCCAAGAGTGATCTCCAAGATTCTGAAGGAATGCTCGTTTGTTCTGCTGGTAGCTCCGGCATGGCCTCACAGGTTTTGGTATGCGGATCTTGTCCGGATGGCCTCTTGCCAACCGTGGACTCTTCCGTTAAGACCAGACCTTCTGTCACAAGGTCCTTTTTTCCATCAGGATCTGAAATCCTTAAATTTAAAGGTATGGAGATTGAACGCTTGATTCTTGGTCAAAGAGGTTTCTCTGACTCTGTGATTAATACTATGTTACAGGCTCGTAAATCTTTATCTAGAGAGATATATTATAGAGTCTGGAAGACTTATATTTCTTGGTGTCTTTCTCATCATTTTTCTTGGCATTCTTTTAGAATACCGAGAATTTTACAGTTTCTTCAGGATGGTTTAGATAAGGGTTTGTCCGCAAGTTCCTTGAAAGGTCAAATCTCTGCTCTTTCTGTTCTTTTTCACAGAAAGATTGCTATTCTTCCTGATATTCATTGTTTTGTACAAGCTTTGGTTCGTATAAAACCTGTCATTAAGTCAATTTCTCCTCCTTGGAGTTTGAATTTGGTTCTGGGAGCTCTTCAATCTCCTCCGTTTGAACCTATGCATTCATTGGACATTAAATTACTTTCTTGGAAAGTTTTGTTCCTTTTGGCCATCTCTTCTGCCAGAAGAGTTTCTGAATTATCTGCTCTTTCTTGTGAGTCTCCTTTTCTGATTTTTCATCAGGATAAGGCGGTGTTGCGAACTTCTTTTGAATTTTTACCTAAAGTTGTGAATTCCAACAACATTAGTAGAGAAATTGTGGTTCCTTCATTATGTCCTAATCCTAAGAATTCTAAGGAGAAATCGTTGCATTCTTTGGATGTTGTTAGAGCTTTGAAATATTTGTTATTTTTTCCGGTGCTAGAAAAGGCCAGAAAGCTTCTGCCATTTCTTTGGCATCTTGGTTGAAATCTTTAATTCATCTTGCCTATGTTGAGTCGGGTAAAACTCCGCCTCAGAGGATTACAGCTCATTCTACTAGGTCAGTTTCTACTTCCTGGGCGTTTAGGAATGAAGCTTCGGTTGATCAGATTTGCAAAGCAGCAACTTGGTCCTCTTTGCATACTTTTACTAAATTCTACCATTTTGATGTATTTTCTTCTTCTGAAGCAGTTTTTGGTAGAAAAGTACTTCAGGCAGCGGTTTCAGTTTGAATCTTCTGCTTATGTTTTTCATTAAACTTTATTTTGGTGTGGATTATTTTCAGCAGGAATTGGCTGTCTTTATTTTATCCCTCCCTCTCTAGTGACTCTTGTGTGGAAAGATCCACATCTTGGGTAATCATTATCCCATACGTCACTAGCTCATGGACTCTTGCTAATTACATGAAAGAAAACATAATTTATGTAAGAACTTACCTGATAAATTCATTTCTTTCATATTAGCAAGAGTCCATGAGGCCCGCCCTTTTTTTGTGGTGGTTATGATTTTGTATAAAGCACAATTATTCCAATTCCTTATTTTATATGCTTTCGCACTTTTTTATCACCCCACTTCTTGGCTATTCGTTAAACTGAATTGTGGGTGTGGTGAGG
Organism: Bombina bombina; assembly: GCF_027579735.1. Lineage (NCBI taxonomy): Eukaryota > Metazoa > Chordata > Amphibia > Anura > Bombinatoridae > Bombina > Bombina bombina. The sequence goes on from NC_069500.1 coordinate 745,821,572, forward strand.
GGTGTATTTATAGGCATTTTGAGGTTTGGGAAACTTTGCCCCTCCTGGTAGGAATGTATATCCCATACGTCACTAGCTCATGGACTCTTGCTAATATGAAAGAAATGAATTTATCAGGTAAGTTCTTACATAAATTATGTTTTATATTGTAGCTATATTAGGATTTATTTTACAGGTAAGTATTTATCTTTAAATAGGAATAATTTATTTAATAAGAGTTAATTAATTTCGTTAGATGTAAATTATATTTAACTTAGGGGGGTGTTAGTGTTAGGGTTAGACTTAGCTTTAGGGGTTAATTTATTTATTAGAATAGCGGTGAGCTCCAGTCGGCAGATTAGGGGTTAATAAGTGTAGGCAGGTGGAGGCGACGTTGCATACGAATCGACTTGTGTTGTTTCTTCAAGATCATGGTTGGAGGATCAATTTACTAAAAAGTTCATTGATTCCTCAGACAAGGGTAACCTTTTTAGGTTTCCAGATATATTCAGTGTCCATGACTCTATCTTTGACAGACAAGACACGTCTAAAATTGATATCAGCTTGTCGAAACCTTCAGTCACAATCATTCCCTTCGGTAGCCTTATGCATGGAAATTCTAGGTCTTATGACTGCTGCATCGGACGCGATCCCCTTTGCTCGTTTTCACATGCGACCTCGTCAGCTCTGTATGCTGAACCAGTGGTGCAGGGATTACACAAAGATATCTCAATTAATATCTTTAAAACCGATTGTTCGACACTCTCTAACGTGGTGGACAGATCACCATCGTTTAATTCAGGGGGCTTCTTTTGTGCTTCCGACCTGGACTGTAATTTCAACAGATGCAAGTCTCACAGGTTGGGGAGCTGTGTGGGGATCTCTGATGGCACAAGGAGTTTGGGAATCTCAGGAGGTGAGATTACCGATCAATATTTTGGAACTCAGTGCAATTTTCAGAGCTCTTCAGTTTTGGCCTCTTCTGAAGAGAGAATCATTCATTTGTTTTCAGACGGACAATGTCACAACTGTGGCATACATCAATCATCAAGGAGGGACTCACAGTCCTCTGGCTATGAAAGAAGTATCTCGAATTTTGGTTTGGGCGGAATCCAGCTCCTGTCTAATCTCTGCGGTTCATATCCCAGGTATAGACAATTGGGAAGCGGATTATCTCAGTCGCCAAACGTTGCATCCGGGCGAATGGTCTCTTCACCCAGAGGTATTTCTTCAGATTGTTCAAATGTGGGAACTTCCAGAAATAGATCTGATGGCGTCTCATCTAAACAAGAAACTTCCCAGGTATCTGTCCAGATCCCGGGATCCTCAGGCGGAGGCAGTGGATGCATTATCACTTCCTTGGAAGTATCATCCTGCTTATATCTTTCCGCCTCTAGTTCTTCTTCCAAGAGTGATCTCCAAGATTCTGAAGGAATGCTCGTTTGTTCTGCTGGTAGCTCCGGCATGGCCTCACAGGTTTTGGTATGCGGATCTTGTCCGGATGGCCTCTTGCCAACCGTGGACTCTTCCGTTAAGACCAGACCTTCTGTCACAAGGTCCTTTTTTCCATCAGGATCTGAAATCCTTAAATTTAAAGGTATGGAGATTGAACGCTTGATTCTTGGTCAAAGAGGTTTCTCTGACTCTGTGATTAATACTATGTTACAGGCTCGTAAATCTTTATCTAGAGAGATATATTATAGAGTCTGGAAGACTTATATTTCTTGGTGTCTTTCTCATCATTTTTCTTGGCATTCTTTTAGAATACCGAGAATTTTACAGTTTCTTCAGGATGGTTTAGATAAGGGTTTGTCCGCAAGTTCCTTGAAAGGTCAAATCTCTGCTCTTTCTGTTCTTTTTCACAGAAAGATTGCTATTCTTCCTGATATTCATTGTTTTGTACAAGCTTTGGTTCGTATAAAACCTGTCATTAAGTCAATTTCTCCTCCTTGGAGTTTGAATTTGGTTCTGGGAGCTCTTCAATCTCCTCCGTTTGAACCTATGCATTCATTGGACATTAAATTACTTTCTTGGAAAGTTTTGTTCCTTTTGGCCATCTCTTCTGCCAGAAGAGTTTCTGAATTATCTGCTCTTTCTTGTGAGTCTCCTTTTCTGATTTTTCATCAGGATAAGGCGGTGTTGCGAACTTCTTTTGAATTTTTACCTAAAGTTGTGAATTCCAACAACATTAGTAGAGAAATTGTGGTTCCTTCATTATGTCCTAATCCTAAGAATTCTAAGGAGAAATCGTTGCATTCTTTGGATGTTGTTAGAGCTTTGAAATATTTGTTATTTTTTCCGGTGCTAGAAAAGGCCAGAAAGCTTCTGCCATTTCTTTGGCATCTTGGTTGAAATCTTTAATTCATCTTGCCTATGTTGAGTCGGGTAAAACTCCGCCTCAGAGGATTACAGCTCATTCTACTAGGTCAGTTTCTACTTCCTGGGCGTTTAGGAATGAAGCTTCGGTTGATCAGATTTGCAAAGCAGCAACTTGGTCCTCTTTGCATACTTTTACTAAATTCTACCATTTTGATGTATTTTCTTCTTCTGAAGCAGTTTTTGGTAGAAAAGTACTTCAGGCAGCGGTTTCAGTTTGAATCTTCTGCTTATGTTTTTCATTAAACTTTATTTTGGTGTGGATTATTTTCAGCAGGAATTGGCTGTCTTTATTTTATCCCTCCCTCTCTAGTGACTCTTGTGTGGAAAGATCCACATCTTGGGTAATCATTATCCCATACGTCACTAGCTCATGGACTCTTGCTAATTACATGAAAGAAAACATAATTTATGTAAGAACTTACCTGATAAATTCATTTCTTTCATATTAGCAAGAGTCCATGAGGCCCGCCCTTTTTTTGTGGTGGTTATGATTTTGTATAAAGCACAATTATTCCAATTCCTTATTTTATATGCTTTCGCACTTTTTTATCACCCCACTTCTTGGCTATTCGTTAAACTGAATTGTGGGTGTGGTGAGGGGTGTATTTATAGGCATTTTGAGGTTTGGGAAACTTTGCCCCTCCTGGTAGGAATGTATATCCCATACGTCACTAGCTCATGGACTCTTGCTAATATGAAAGAAATGAATTTATCAGGTAAGTTCTTACATAAATTATGTTTTATATTGTAGCTATATTAGGATTTATTTTACAGGTAAGTATTTATCTTTAAATAGGAATAATTTATTTAATAAGAGTTAATTAATTTCGTTAGATGTAAATTATATTTAACTTAGGGGGGTGTTAGTGTTAGGGTTAGACTTAGCTTTAGGGGTTAATTTATTTATTAGAATAGCGGTGAGCTCCAGTCGGCAGATTAGGGGTTAATAAGTGTAGGCAGGTGGAGGCGACGTTGCATACGAATCGACTTGTGTTGTTTCTTCAAGATCATGGTTGGAGGATCAATTTACTAAAAAGTTCATTGATTCCTCAGACAAGGGTAACCTTTTTAGGTTTCCAGATATATTCAGTGTCCATGACTCTATCTTTGACAGACAAGACACGTCTAAAATTGATATCAGCTTGTCGAAACCTTCAGTCACAATCATTCCCTTCGGTAGCCTTATGCATGGAAATTCTAGGTCTTATGACTGCTGCATCGGACGCGATCCCCTTTGCTCGTTTTCACATGCGACCTCGTCAGCTCTGTATGCTGAACCAGTGGTGCAGGGATTACACAAAGATATCTCAATTAATATCTTTAAAACCGATTGTACGACACTCTCTGACGTGGTGGACAGATCACCATCGTTTAGTTCAGGGGGCTTCTTTTGTTCTTCCGACCTGGACTGTAATCTCAACAGATGCAAGTCTTACAGGTTGGGGAGCTGTGTGGGGGTCTCTGACGGCACAAGGAGTTTGGGAATCTCAGGAGGTGAGATTACCGATCAATATTTTGGAACTCCGTCCAATTTTCAGAGCTCTTCAGTCTTGGCCTCTTCTAAAGAGAGAATCGTTCATTTGTTTTCAGACAGACAATGTCACATCTGTGGCATACATCAATCATCAAGGAGGGACTCACAGCCCTCTGGCTATGAAAGAAGCATCTCGAATTCTGGTTTGGGCGGAATTCAGCTCCTGTCTAATTTCTGCGGTTCATATCCCAGGTATAGACAATTGGGAAGCGGATTATCTCAGTCGCCAAACGTTGCATCCGGGCGAATGGTCTCTTCACCCAGAGGTATTTCTTCAGATTGTCCAAATGTGGGGACTTCCAGAAATAGATCTGATGGCCTCTCATCTAAACAAGAAACTTCCCAGGTATCTGTCCAGATCCAGGGATCCTCAAGCGGAAGCAGTGGATGCATTGTCACTTCCTTGGAAGATCATCCTGCTTATATCTTTCCGCCTCTAATTCTTCTTCCAAGAGTGATCTCCAAGATTCTGAAGGAATGCTCGTTTGTTCTGCTGGTAGCTCCAGCATGGCCTCACAGGTTTTGGTATGCGGATCTTGTCCGGATGGCCTCTTGCCAACCGTGGAGTCTTCCGTTAAGACCAGACCTTCTGTCGCAAGGTCCTTTTTTCCATCAGGATCTCAAATCCTTAAATTTAAAGGTATGGAGATTGAACGCTTGATTCTTAGTCAAAGAGGTTTCTCTGACTCTGTGATTAATACTATGTTACAGGCTCGTAAATCTGTATCTAGGGAGATATATTATAGAGTCTGGAAGACTTATATTTCTTGGTGTCTTTCTCATAATTTTTCCTGGCATTCTTTTAGAATTCCGAGAATTTTACAGTTTCTTCAGGATGGTTTGGAGAAAGGTTTGTCTGCAAGTTCCTTGAAAGGTCAAATCTCTGCTCTTTCTGTTTTTTTCACAGAAAGATTGCTAATCTTCCTGATATTCATTGTTTTGTACAAGCTTTGGTTCGTATAAAACCTGTCATAAAGTCAATTTCTCCTCCTTGGAGTTTGAATTTGGTTCTGGGGGCTTCAAGCTCCTCCGTTTGAACCTATGCATTCATTGGACATTAAATTACTTTCTTGGAAAGTTTTGTTCCTTTTGGCCATCTCTTCTGCCAGAAGAGTTTCTGAATTATCTGCTCTTTCTTGTGAGTCTCCTTTTCTGATTTTTCATCAGGATAAGGCGGTGTTGCGAACTTCTTTTGAATTTTTACCTAAGGTTGTGAATTCCAACAACATTAGTAGAGAAATTGTGGTTCCTTCATTATGTCCTAATCCTAAGAATTCTAAGGAGAAATCATTGCATTCTTTGGATGTAGTTAGAGCTTTGAAATATTATGTTGAAGCTACTAAGGATTTCCGAAAGACATCTAGTCTATTTGTTATCTTTTCCGGTTCTAGGAAAGGTCAGAATGCCTCTGCCATTTCTTTGGCATCTTGGTTGAAATCTTTAATTCATCATGCTTATGTCGAGTCGGGTAAAACTCCGCCTCAAAGGATTACAGCTCATTCTACTAGGTCAGTTTCTACTTCCTGGGCGTTTAGGAATGAAGCTTCGGTTGATCAGATTTGCAAAGCAGCAACTTGGTCTTCTTTGCATACTTTTACTAAATTCTACCATTTTGATGTGTTTTCTTCTTCTGAAGCTGTTTTTGGTAGAAAAGTACTTCAGGCAGCTGTTTCAGTTTGAATCTTCTGCTTATGTTTTCAGTTTTTTTCATTATAAAATTTAAACTTTATTTTGGGTGTGGATTATTTTTCAGCGGAATTGGCTGTCTTTATTTTATCCCTCCCTCTCTAGTGACTCTTGCGTGGAAAGATCCACATCTTGGGTAGTCATTATCCCATACGTCACTAGCTCATGGACTCTTGCTAATTACATGAAAGAAAACATAATTTATGTAAGAACTTACCTGATAAATTCATTTCTTTCATATTAGCAAGAGTCCATGAGGCCCACCCTTTTTGTGGTGGTTATGATTTTTTTGTATAAAGCACAATTATTCCAATTCCTTATTTTTTATGCTTTCGCACTTTTTTCTTATCACCCCACTTCTTGGCTATTCGTTAAACTGATTTGTGGGTGTGGTGAGGGGTGTATTTGTAGGCATTTTGAGGTTTGGGAAACTTTGCCCCTCCTGGTAGGAATGTATATCCCATACGTCACTAGCTCATGGACTCTTGCTAATATGAAAGAAATGAATTTATCAGGTAAGTTCTTACATAAATTATGTTTTTCTGTCCGCACCATAAAAATAACTCTGGTATTGAGAGTCCACATAAAGGCTGCGTTAGGCTCCAAAAAAGGAGCGTAGAGCATTTTTAACGCAGCTTCAACTCTCGATACCAGAGTTGCTTACGCAAGCGGCCAGCCTCAAAAACGTGCTCGTGCACGATTCCCCCATAGGAAACAATGGAGCTGTTTGAGCTGAAAAAAAAACAAACACCTGCAAAAAAGCCGCGTTCAGCTCCTAACGCAGCCCTATTGTTTGCTATGCGGAAACACTTCCTACGTCTGCACCTAACACCCTAACATGTACCCCGAGTCTAAACACCCCTAACCTTACACTTATTAACCCCTAATCTGCCGCTCCGTAAACCGCCGCTACTTACATTATCCCTATGTACCCCTAATCTGCTGCCCCTAACACCGCCGACCCCTATATTATATTTATTAACCCCTAATCTGCCCCCCACAACGTCGCCTCCACCTGCCTACACTTATTAACCCCTAATCTGCCGACTGGACCTGAGCGCTACTATAATAAAGTTATTAACCCCTAATCCGCCTCACTAACCCTATAATAAATAGTATTAACCCCTAATCTGCCCTCCCTAACATCGCCGACACCTAACTTCAATTATTAACCCCTAATCTGCCGACTGGAGCTCACCGCTATTCTAATAAATGTATTAACCCCTAAAGCTAAGTCTAACCCTAACACTAACACCCCCCTAAGTTAAATATAATTTACATCTAACAAAATTAATTAACTCTTATTAACTAAATTATTCCTATTTAAAGATAAATACTTACATGTAAAATAAATCCTAATATAGCTACAATATAAATTATAATTATATTATAGCTATTTTAGGATTTATATTTATTTTACAGGTAACCTTGTATTTATTTTAACCAGGTACAATAGCTATTAAATAGTTAAGAACTATTTAATAGCTAAAATAGTTAAAATAATTACAAAATTACCTGTAAAATAAATACTAACCTAAGTTACAATTAAACCTAACACTACACTATCAATAAATTAATTAAATAAATAAACTACCTACAATTACCTACAATTAACCTAACACTACACTATCAATAAATTAATTAAATACAATTCCTACAAATAAATACAATTAAATAAACTAGCTAAAGTACAAAAAATAAAAAAGAACTAAGTTACTAAAAATAAAAAAATATTTGCAAACAAGAAAAATATTACAACAATTTTAAACTAATTACACCTACTCTAAGCCCCCTAATAAAATAACAAAGCCCCTCAAAATAAAAAAATGCCCTACCCTATTCTAAATTACTAAAGTTCAAAGCTCTTTAACCTTACCAGCCCTGAACAGGGCCCTTTGCGGGGCATGCCCCAAAGAATTCAGCTCTTTTGCCTGTAAAAAAAAACATACAATCCCCCCCCAACATTACAACCCACCACCCCCATACCCCTAATCTAACCCAAACCCCCCTTAAATAAACCTAACACTAAGCCCCTGAAGATCTTCCTACCTTATCTTCACCCTGCCAGGTTCACCGATCCATCCTGAAGAGCTCCTCCGATGTCCTGATCCAAGCCCAAGTGGGGGGCTGAAGAGGTCCATGATCCGGCTGAAGTCTTCATCCAAGCGGGAGCTGAAGAGGTCCATGATCCGGATGAAGTCTTCATCCAAGCGGGAGCTGAAGAGGTCCATGATCCGGATGAAGTCTTCTATCAACGGCATCTTCAATCTTCTTTCTTCCGGATCCGTCTTGCAGACCTCCGACGCGGAACATCCTCTTCTCCCGACGCCTACTAGCCAAATGATGGTTCCTTTAAGGGACGTCATCCAAGATGGCATCCCTTGAATTCCGATTGGCTGATAGGATTCTATAAGCCAATCGGAATTAAGGTAGGAATATTCTGATTGGCTGATGGAATCAGCCAATCAGAATCAAGTTCAATCCGATTGGCTGATCCAATCAGCCAATCAGATTGAGCTCGCATTCTATTGGCTGATCGGAACAGCCAATAGAATGCAAGCTCAATCTGATTGGCTGATTGGATCAGCCAATCGGATTGAACTTGATTCTGATTGGCTGATTCCATCAGCCAATCAGAATATTCCTACCTTAATTCCGATTGGCTGATAGAATCCTTAAAGGAACCTTCATTCGGCTAGTAGGCGTCGGGAGAAGAGGATGTTCCGCGTCGGAGGTCTGCAAGATGGATCCGGAAGAAAGAAGATTCAAGATGCTGTTGATAGAAGACTTCATCCGGATCATGGACCTCTTCAGCTCCCGCTTGGATGAAGACTTCATCCGGATCATGGACCTCTTCAGCTCCCGCTTGGATGAAGACTTCAGCCGGATCATGGACCTCTTCAGCCCCCCGCTTGTGCTTGGATCAGGACATCGGAGGAGCTCTTCAGGACGGATCGGTGAACCTGGCAGGGTGAAGATAAGGTAGGAAGATCTTCAGGGGCTTAGTGTTAGGTTTATTTAAGGGGGGTTTGGGTTAGATTAGGGGTATGTGGGCGGTGGGTTGTAATGTTGGGGGGGGGGGGATTGTATGTTTTTTTTTACAGGCAAAAGAGCTGAATTCTTTGGGGCATGCCCCGCAAAGGGTCCTGTTCAGGGCTGGTAAGGTTAAAGAGCTTTGAACTTTAGTAATTTAGAATAGGGTAGGGCATTTTTTTATTTTGGGGGGCTTTGTTATTTTATTAGGGGGCTTAGAGTAGGTGTAATTAGTTTAAAATTGTTGTAATATTTTTCTTATGTTTGTAAATATTTTTTTATTTTTTGTAACTTAGTTCTTTTTTATTTTTTGTACTTTAGCTAGTTTATTTAATTGTATTTATTTGTAGGAATTGTATTTAATTAATTTATTGATAGTGTAGTGTTAGGTTAATTGTAGGTAATTGTAGGTAGTTTATTTATTTAATTAATTTATTGATAGTGTAGTGTTAGGTTTAATTGTAACTTAGGTTAGTATTTATTTTACAGGTAATTTTGTAATTATTTTAACTATTTTAGCTATTAAATAGTTCTTAACTATTTAATAGCTATTGTACCTGGTTAAAATAAATACAAAGTTACCTGTAAAATAAATATAAATCCTAAAATATCTATAATATAATTATAATTTATATTGTAGCTTTATTAGGATTTATTTTACAGGTAAGTATTTATCTTTAAATAGGAATAATTTATTTAATAAGAGTTAATTTATTTCGTTAGATGTAAATTATATTTAACTTAGGGGGGTGTTAGTGTTAGGGTTAGACTTAGCTTTAGGGGTTAATTTAATTATTAAAATTGCGGTGAGCTCCAGTCGGCAGATTAGGGGTTAATAAGTGTAGGTAGGTGGAGGCGACGTTGAGGGGGGCAGATTAGGGGTTAATAAATATAATATAGGGGTCGGCGGTGTTAGGGGCAGCAGATTAGGGGTACATAAGGATAACGTAGGTGGCGGCGCTTTGCGGTCGGCAGATTAGGGGTTAATAAGTGTAGTTAGGTGGAGGCGACATTGTGGGGGGCAGGTTAGGGGTTAATAAATATAATACAGGGGTCGGCGGTGTTAGGGGCAGCAGATTAGGGGTACATAAGGATAACGTAGGTGGCGGTCGGCAGATTAGGGGTTAAAAAAAATTATTCGAGTGTCGGCGATGTGGACGGACCTCAGTTTAGAGGTACATAGGTAGTTTATGGGTGTTAGTGTACTTTAGAGTACAGTAGTTAAGAGCTTTATAAACCGGCGTTAGCCCAGAAAGCTCTTAACTACTGACTTTTTTCCTGCGGCTGGAGTTTTGTCGTTAGATGTCTAACGCTCACTTCAGAAACGACTCTAAATACCGGAGTTAGAAAGATCCCATTGAAAAGATAGGATACGCAATTGACGTAAGGGGATCTGCGGTATGGAAAAGTCGCGGCTGAAAAGTGAGCGTTAGACCCTATTTTGAGTGACTCCAAATACCGGCGGTAGCCTAAAACCAGCGTTAGGAGCCTCTAACGCTGGTTTTCACGGCTAACGCCAAACTCCAAATCTAGGCCTAAATATTCTATCAGTCTTCAATAATACGCTTGCACACTATAACCTCAGAGATATATACTGAATTGGAACACAGTCATATAGCCGTGAATTGTACTCTATGAAGAACTTGTATGAGTGTTGATGAAGTACTATTGAAAACTATATGGAGAAGAAGTTAACGGGATCATAATATACAAAGTCTTGAAGTTAGCATGCATCAGGTTTTACTCATGTAATTTACTTTCAACTTGTAATACAAGCGCTAACTTGCCCATGTTAAAAGTTTACTTTCAGCTGTGTTTACGAGTGAACAAAATAAATTTTTAACACACCACTTGTAATCTGACCCAATATGTGGTAGCAAGGTAAATTGTCTGTAATCACCATCCTTGCAATAATAAATAGAAAAAGTAGTAATCTTGCTTAGCCCACCATCCATCAGTTGTACAATATATACTTTTATTATTTCACCTACACCCATTTATTCTGTTTGCCTATATCTCACACAAGCGTTAAAACAATAAAACATGAAACCTAAAAACATTTCTCCTACATTGGTGTATCCGGTCCATGGCTTCATCCTTACTTGTGGGATATTCTCAATCCCTACAGGAAGTGGCAAAGAGAGCACACAGCAGAGCTGTCCATATAGCTCCCCTCAGGCTCCGCCCCCCCCAGTCATTCTCTTTGCCGCTCTAACTAGTAGTATCTCCACGGGGGTGGTAAAGAGTATGTGGTGTTAGTTGTAGTTTTTTATTTCTTCTATCAAGAGTTTGTTATTTTAAAATAGTGCCGGCTTGTACTATTTACTCTGCAGCAGAAAGTGATGAAGATTTCTGCTGAGAGGGATATGACTTTAGTACCAGTAACTAAAATCCATTGCTGTTCCCACACAGGGCTGTTGAAACCAGAGAACTTCAGTTGGGGGGTACAGTTTGCAGGCTTAACTGCTTCAGGTATGATCAGTCATTTTTCTAACAAGACAAAGTAATGCTAGAAGACTGTCAGAAATCCCCTCTGGGATAGGTAAGCCATTTTTCTTAGACTCTGTATAAAATCATGGCTTATATTAAGGGCTCTATGCTGGTTGACACTATTGTGGGCTAAATCGATTGCTTTTTGGCATGTTTGAAGTATAAATAAGGTGTTTTTTCAGACTTTGAAACACTTATGGGGTTTAATATTATGCCTGGCAGTTACTTAGACACCTAATCTAGTCAGAAAGGCCCCTCCACTCTGGAATGTAGAGGGAGGAGGCCTCATTTTCGCGCCTCAATTGCGCAGTTGTTTTCACTAGACAGTTCATGCAGCTTCACGTGGGGAGTCCAGAGGCATCAGAAAAGGCTTCAGAGAGGCTTATTCCCTACTTAAATAATCCCTAAGGAAGGTAAAGGCCACAGTAGAGACTGTGGCATGGGACTGTAGTGTTTTTAACCGGTTAACTGCTGTTATTAGCTCCGGTTTGGGCATTAAGTGGTTAATTTGTTTGAAAATTTGTGTGCAATCTTCTCAAAGCATTAAGACACTGTGGTGAAAATTTCATTAAAATTGGATGTTTATTTGATGGTTTTCTGATGTTTCAGTAATAAAGTGTGCACTTTTATTATTTAAAGAGACAGTAACGTTTTTGTCAAAAATAATTTTTATTGCATTGAAGTTCTGTCTAAGTCTGTCAAACATGTCTGACCATTCAGATAGCCTATGTTCTGTATGTTCAAAGGCCAAGGTGGTTCCCCCATTAAATTTATGTGTGAAATGTGCCATAGCGTCCAAACAGCTTAAGGACCGTACAATCACGCTTAAAGATGTAGCCCAAGATGATTCTTTAGCTGAAGGTAGTGAGGATAGCTCGCTATCCCCTCCTTCTGTGTCAACACCAGCTATGCCCGCGCAAGCGATGCCCAGTACATCTAGTGCTCCAATTGCTATTACTATGCAGCAGTTAGCAGCAGTAATGGATAATTCTCTCGCAGCATTTTTATCCAAACTGCCAGCTTTTCCAAGGAAGCGTGATTGCTCAGTTTTAAATACAGAAAATGAGCAAGCAGACGCAGAGGATAATTTATCTGTAGTGCCCTCACATCAATCTGACTTGGCGGTGAGGGAGGGCCTGTCTGAGGGAGAAATTTCTGACACAGGAAAAATTTCTCAGCAGGCAGAGCCTGATACCATAGCATTTAAATTTAAGCTAGAACACCTCCGTGCCCTACTTAAGGAGGTCCTAGCTACACTTGATGATTGTGACCCCTTGGTGGTCCCAGAAAAATTGTGTAAAATGTATAAATTCTTAGAGGTCCCTGTACACACTGATGCGTTTCCGATACCTAAGAGGGTGGCGGATATAGTGAATAAGTAGTGGGAGAAGCCAGGTGTACCCTTTGTTCCCCCTCCTATATTTAAGAAAATGTTCCCAATTGTTGACCCCATAAGGGACGCGTGGCAGACGGTCCCCAAGGTAGAGGGGGCAGTTTCAATGCTAGCTAAGCGCACGACTATACCAATAGAAGACAGTTGCGCTTTCAAAGATCCTATGGATAAAAAATTAGAAGGTTTACTTCTGAAAATTTTTGTTCAACAAGGTTTTCTTCTTCAACCAATTTCTTGCATTATTCCTGTAACCACTGCAGCGGCTTTTTGGTTTGAGGAATTAAAAAACTCGCTCCAGAAGGAGACTTCTTATGATGAAGTCATGGACAGAATTCACGCCCTGAAGTTGGCTAATTCTTTCATTACAGATGCCGCTTTTCAGTTAGCTAAATTAGCGGTGAAAAATTCTGGTTTTGCAATCGTGGTGCGCAGAGTGCTTTGGTTAAAATCTTGGTCGGCGGACGTGTCATCCAAAACAAAATTGCTTAATATTCCTTTCAAGGGTAAGACCCTATTCGGGCCAGAGTTGAAGGAAATTATTTCAGATATTACCAGGGGGAAAGGGCCATGCCCTTCCACAGGATAGACCTTTCAAAGCTAAAAATAAGTCTAATTTTCGTTCCTTTCGCAATTTCAGGAACGGACCGGCTTCTACCTCTACAGCCACTAGGCAAGAGGGTAACGCATCCCAGCCCAAACCAGCATGGAAACCATAGCACGGCTGGAACAAGGGTAAACAGGCCAAGAAGCCTGCTGCTGCTACCAAGACAGCATGAAGGGGTAGCCCCCGATCCGGGACCGGATCTAGTGGGGGGCAGACTTTATCTCTTTGCTCAGGCTTGGGCAAGAGATGTTCCGGACCCTTGGGCTCTAGAAATTGTCTCTCAGGGGTATCTTCTAGAATTCAAGGACCTTCCTCCAAAGGGAAGGTTCCACATGTCTCGCTTGTCTTTAGACCAGATAAAGAGACGGGCATTCTTACATTGCGTAGAAGACCTTTTAAAAATGGGAGTGATACACCCAGTTCCAACAGCAGAACAAGGACTGGGTTTTTACTCAAACCTGTTTGTAGTTTCAGGCCAATTCTGGATTTAAAAATCCTAAACAAATTCCTCAGAGTTCCATCATTCAAAATGGAAACCATTCGGACAATTTTACCAATGATCCAGGAGGGTCAATATATGACTACTGTGGACTTAAAGGATGCGTACCTGCATATTCCTATCCACAAAGATCACCATCAGTTCCTAAGGTTCGCCTTTCTGGACAAGCATTACCAGTTCGTGGCTCTTCCCTTCGGATTGGGCACTGCCCACAGAATTTTCACAAAGGTGCTAGGGTCCCTTCTAGTGGTGCTAAGGCCAAGGGGCATTGCAGTAGCACCTTACCTAGACAACATCTTAATACAAGCGTCGTCCTTTCACAAAGCAAAGGCTCATACGGACATTGTTCTAGCCTTTCTAAGGTCTCACGGGTGGAAGGTGAACATAGAAAAGAGTTCCCTGTCCCCGTTCACAAGGGTTCCCTTCCTGGGAACAATAATAGACTCGGTAGAAATGAAGATCTTTCTGACGGAGGTCAGGAAGTTAAAACTTTTAAACACTTGTTGAGTTCTTCAATCCATTCCTCAACCCTCCATAGCTCAGTGCATGGAGGTAATAGGACTAATGGTTGCAGCAATGGACGTGGTTCCCTTTGCTTGAATTCATTTAAGACCACTGCAACTGTGCATGCTCAAACAGTGGAATGGGGATTATGCAGATTTGTAGCTAGTTAGATTCTATCAGCCAATCGGAATTAAGGTAGGAAAAATCTGATTGGCTGATTGAATCAGCCAATCAGATTGAAGCTCAATCCGATTGGCTGATCCAATCAGCCAATCAGATTGAGCTCGCATTCTATTGGCTGTTCAGATCAGCCAATAGAATGCAAGCTCAATCTGATTGGCTGATTCAATCAGCCAATCAGATTTTTCCTACCTTAATTCCGATTGGCTGATAGAATCCTATCAGCCAATTGGAATTGAAGGAACGCCATCTTGGATAACGTCCCTTAAAGGAGCCTTCATTCATTGGTAGTCCGTCGGGAAAGAAGGATGTTCCGCGTCGGCGGGATAAAGATGGATGCTGAAGAAAGAAGATTGAAGACCCCGATTGGAAGATGACATCGCCCGGATGGAAGACTTCTTCAGCGCCGCTTGGAAGATGACATCGCCCGGATGGAAGACTTTTTCAGTGCCGCCTGGAGGATCACTTCATCGGATGGAAGACTTCTTCAGCGCCCCTTGGAGGATCACTTCTGCCGCTCCGGATCTCCTCTTCGGTTCCATCGGTGGGTCGGCTGGCTGAAGACAACTCAAGGTAGGATGATCTTCAGGGGGGTAGTGTTAGGTTTATTTAAGGGGGGTTTGGGTTAGATTAGGGGTATGTGGGGGGTGGGTTTTAATGTTGGGGGGGTTGTATTTTTCTTTTACAGGCAAAAGAGCAGTTTTCTTTGGGGCATGCCCCGCAAAAGGCCCTTTTAAGGGCTGGTAAGGTAAAAGAGAACTTTTTTAACTTTTTTAATTTAGAATAGGGTAGGGCATTTTTTTATTTTAGGGGGCTTTGTTATTTTATTAGGGGGCTTAGATTAGGTGTAATTATCTTAAAATTGTTGTAATTTTTTTAATGTTTGTAACTTATTTTTTTTATTTTTTGTAACTTAGCTTTTTTTATTTTTTGTACTTTAGTTAGTTTATGTAATTGTATTTAATTGTAGTTATTTGTAGTTAATTTATTTAATTTATTTATTGATAGTGTAGTGTTAGTTTTAATTGTAACTTAGGTTAGGATTTATTTTACAGGTAATTTTTTATTTATTTTAGCTAGGTAGTTATTAAATAGTTAATAACTATTTAATAACTATTCTAACTAGCTAAAATAAATACAAAGTTACCTGTAAAATAAATATAAATCCTAAAATATCTACAATGTAATCATTAATTACATTGTAGCTATCTTAGGGTTTATTTTACACGTAAGTATTTAGTTTTAAATAGGAATAATTTATTTAAGTATAGTGTAGTGTTAGGTGTAATTGTAACTTAGGTTAGTTTTTATTTTACAGGTAAATTTCTCTTTATTTTAGCTAGGTAGCTATTAAATAGTTAATAACTATTTAATAGCTATTGTACCTAGTTAAAATAAATTGAAAGTTACCTGTAAAATAAAAATAAATCCTAAGATAGCTACAATATAATTATTATTTATATTGTAGCTATATTAGGGTTTATTTTAAATGTAAGTATTTATTTTTAAATAGGATTAACTAACGGCTAGATTTAGAGTTGGGCGGTAGCCGTTAAAACCAGCGTTAGAGGCTCCTAACGCTGGTTTTTACCGCCCTCTGGTATTTGGAGTCAGTCAGGAAAGGGTCTAACGCTCACTTTACAGCCGCAACTTTTCCATACCGCAGATCCCCCTACGCCATTTGCGTATCCTATCTTTTCAATGGGATCTTTCTAACGCTGGTATTTAGAGTCGTGGCTGAAGTGAGCGTTAGAAATCTAATGAAAAAACTCCAGCCGCAGAAAAAAGTCAGTAGTTAAGAGCTTTCTGGGCTAACGCCGGTTTATAAAGCTCTTAACTACTGTGCTCTAAAGTACACTAACACCCATAAACTACCTATGTACCCCTAAACCGAGGTCCCCCCACATCCCCGCCACTCTATTAAATTTTTTAACCCCTAATCTGCCGCTCCTTACACCACCGCCAGCTAAATTATCCCTATGTACCCCTAATCTGCTGCCCCTAATACCGCCGACACCTATATTATATTTATTAACCCCTAATCTGCCCCCCCCAACGTCGCCGCCACCTACTTACACTTATTAACCCCTAATCTGCTGAGCGGACCGCACCGCTACTATAATGAAGTTATTAACCCCTAATCCGCCTCACTCCCACCTCAATAACCCTATAATAAATAGTATTAACCCCTAATCTGCCCTCCCTAACATCGCCGACACCTAACTTCAAACATTAACCCCTAATCTGCCGACCGGAGCTCACCGCTATTCTAATAAATTTTTTAACCCCTAAAGCTAAGTCTAACCCTAACCCTAACCCCCCCCCTAAGTTAAATATAATTATTATCTAACGAAATAAATTAACTCTTTTTATATAAATTAATCCTATTTAAAGCTAAATACTTACCTGTAAAATAAATCCTAATATAGCTACAATATAAATTATGATTATATTGTAGCTATTTTAGGATTAATATTTATTTTACAGGCAACTTTGTAATTATTTTAACCAGGTACAATAGCTAAAATAGTTTAAATAATTACAAAATTACCTGTAAAATAAATCCTAACCTAAGTTACAATTAAACCTAACACTACATTATCAATAAATTAATTAAATAAAATACCTACAATTATCTACAATTAAACCTAACACTACACTATCAATAAATTAATTAAATACAATACCTACAAATAACTACAATTAAATAAACTAACTAAAGTACAAAAAATAAAAAAGAACTAAGTTACAAAAAATAAAAAAATATTTACAAACTTTAGAAAAATATTACAACAATTTTAAACTAATTACACCTACTCTAAGCCCCCTAATAAAATAACAAAGCCCCCCAAAATATAAAAATGCCCTACCCTATTCTAAATTAAAAAAGTTCAAAGCTCTTTTACCTTACCAGCCCTGAAAAGGGCCATTTGCAGGGCATGCCCCAAATAATTCAGCTCTTTTGCCTGTAAATAAAAACATACAATACCCCCCCAATATTACAACCCACCACCCACATACCCCTAATCTAACCCAAACCCCCCTTAAATAAACCTAACACTAAGCCCCTGAAGATCTTCCTACCTTATCTTCACCATGCCAGGTTCACCGATCGCTCCAGGCTCCGAAATCTTCATCCAAGCCCAAGCGGGGGCTGGCGATCCATAATCCGGCTGAAATCTTCTATCAAGCGGCGGCTGAAGAGGTCCAGAAGAGGCTCCAAAGTCTTCATCCTATCTGTGAAGAAGAGGAGATCCGGACCGGCAACCATCTTGATCCAAGCGGCATCTTCTATCTTCATCCGATGAGGAACGGCTCCATCTTGAAGACCTTCAGCGCGGATCCATCTTCTTCTTCCGACGTCCAACTGAAGAATGAAGGTTCCTTTAAGGGACGTCATCCAAGATGGCGTCCCTCGAATTCCGATTGGCTGATAGGATTCTATCAGCCAATCGGAATTAAGGTAGGAAAATTCTGATTGGCTGATGGAGTCAGCCAATCAGAATCAAGTTCAATCCGATTGGCTGATCCAATCAGCCAATCAGATTGAGCTCGCATTCTATTGGCTGTTCCGATCAGCCAATAGAATGGCTGATACTTTAGTTAGTTTATTTAATTGTAGTTATTTGTAGGTATTGTATTTAATTAATTTATTGATAGTGTAGTGTTAGGTTTAATTGTAGATAATTGTAGGTATTTTATTTAATTAATTTATTGATAGTGTAGTGTTAGGTTTAATTGTAACTTAGGTTAGGATTTATTTTACAGGTCATTTTGTAATTATTTTAACTATTTTAGCTATTGTAACTGGTTAAAATAATTACAAAGTTGCCTGTAAAATAAATATTAATCCTAAAATAGCTACAATATAATTATAATTTATATTGTAGCTATATTAGGATTTATTTTACAGGTAAGTATTTAGATTTAAATAGGATTAATTTATATAATAAGAGTTAATTTATTTCGTTAGATAATAATTATATTTAACTTAGGGGGTGTTAGTGTTAGGGTTAGACTTAGCTTTAGGGGTTAAAAAATTTATTAGAATAGCGGTGAGCTCCGGTCGGCAGATTAGGGGTTAATGTTTGATGTTAGGTGTCGGCGATGTTAGGGAGGGCAGATTAGGGGTTAATACTATTTATTATAGGGTTATTGAGGCGGGAGTGAGGCGGATTAGGGGTTAATACATTTATTATAGTAGCTGTGCGGTTCGGTCGGCAGATTAGGGGTTAATAAGTGTAGGTAGGTGGAGGCGACGTTGTGGGGGGCAGATTAGGGGTTAATAAATATAATATAGGGGTCGGCGGTGTTAGGGGCAGCAGATTAGGGGTACATAGGTATAATGTAGGTAGCGGCGGTGTACGAAGCGACAGATTAGGGATTAAAAAAATATGCAGGTGTCAGCGATAGCAGGGGGGGCAGATTAGAGGTTAATAAGTGTAAGGTTAGGGGTGTTTAGACTCGGGGTACATGTTAGAGTGTTAGGTGCAGACGTAGGAAGTGTTTCCCCATAGAAAACAATGTAGCTGCGTTAGGAGCTGAACGCTGCTTTTTTGCAGGTGTTAGTTTTTTTTTTCAGCTCAAACAGCCCCATTGTTTTCTATGGGGGAATCGTGTACGAGCACGTTTTTTAAGCTGGCCGCGTCCGTAAGCAACGCTGGTATTTAGAGTTGCAGTGGCGGTAAATATGCTCTACGCTCCCTTTTTTGGAGCCTAACGCAGCCATTCTGTGAACTCTAAATACCAGCGGTATTTAAAAGGTGCGGGGGAAAAAAAGCATGCATAGCTAACTTACCCCTTTGGCCGCAGAACTCTAAATCTAGCCGTTAGTTAATAAGAGAAATATTATTTAGATTTATTTAATTAATATTTAAGTTAGGGGGGTTTTAGGGTTAGTGTTAGACTTAGGTTTAGGGGTTAATAATTTTATTACAGTGGCGGCGGTGTAGGGGGGGGCAGGATAGGGGTTAATAAATGTATTATAGGTGTAGGGGGGCAGATTAGGGGTTAATAAGTTTAATATAGGTTGTGGCGGGGTCCTGGAGCGGCGGTTTAGGGGTTAAACTATTTATTTAGTTGTGGCGAGGTGCGGGATCAGCAGGATAGGGGTTAATAACTTTATTATAGAGGGCGGCGGTATAGGGGGGGCAGGATAGGGGTTAATAGGTATCATGTAGGTGGCGGCGGGGTCTGGGAGCAGCGGTTTAGGGGTTAATACATATATTATAGTTGCGGCGGGGTCAGGGAGCGGCGGTTTAGGGGTTAATATGTATAGAGTAGCTTGCGGTGGGCTCCGGGAGCGGCGGTTTAGGGGGTAATAACTTTATTTAGTTGCGGCGGTGTAGGGGGGCAGTTTAGGGGTGTTTAGACTCGGGGTACATGTTAGGGTGAATGTATACAAAGAAAGCGGGTCTCAAGCGAAATTTGAAATCCAATGCACCTTTATTGTGAGCAAGCATAGAAAGTAAAATAATAGGACATAAAAACTACATGTAGACTAAGTGGTCAGACGCGTTTCGGCTCACGCCTTCATCTGTGACCTGTACATTATACTCTGCTAAGCATGTATATACCCTAAGGGTATTGCTGATTGGTTAATTGGTGCACAGAACAATCAGTTAATTAAGGTTGAGAGAACACCCTCTTAGGATTTAACCCCTGGAAAAATGCATATAACAGAAAATGCATGTTGTAAACAAACAGATTATCATCAATAAAAGTTTATGTGCAACAGAAAATAATGATAATAATATGCAATACAATAATTATAATAATAATAGTAATAATAATGGCTGCTGAAAAATGTATATGTACAGACGTGCCTGCTAAAAACATCGCTCAGACATATAAAATTTAATTTCATGAACCAAATGTTATATTTAATCAATGTTAATTAATTTTACCATTGTTTAATTTTTTATTTAAATTTTATTAGAATTTCTCAACGTATAAACCTATAATAGTGTGCTCAAAAGAAGAGAAAAGAAGAAAAAAAGAGAATAAAAATAGAAATAGAATTTGACTGGGGAGAAGGTTTCCTGGACTATTGACATATTTTGTCACATAAATTTAAGGACATTTTAAACTATGAAAGTTGTCACTTGAACCATCATCCCTTTGCCAAATCAAACCTCTTTTTCATCAAGAAACTTGATCACTAGATCCTAGGTATTATACCACTTTGAGAGAGCTGCAAAAAACCATAGATTCTCATAGCAAGTGTTTTTCAGCAGTAATTGGTCACGAACATATATTATATGCATTATAGTATTGAGCTTATATAGAGGTTTTGATACGTATGTACCCCTAGTGACCCCTATTGTAACGAACCCCACTCTAATCACTAGCCCTCCCCGAAGAGAAAGTGTGATAATAATAATAAAGTAAGTCACTTATAGACACTCAATTATCTCCTATGGTGTCCATAGCGTCTGGATAAACTGAGTGCTCAGGGTCCAGATAACGTGGATGCCTCTTAGTTCTTCCTACCAGGATATCCACTCTATTGAGTGGTTCCATAAGCCTAGCTCTAACATTGTATTGTGATAAATCTGTATTACCAGGGTAGATTTAAGTTCCTATTTCCAGACATTTATAATGTCTGAATCAATATTGAAGCCAAATGGTACTCTTGTTCTCAGAACAAAAATCCAAAACGCTTCTCTCTTGGAGAGGATCTCATCCAAATTTCCCCCCCTTAGGGGGCGACGAATTTGTTCTATTACAAGCCACTTGAATGTATTCACTTTACAGTCATGTTTGATTATAAAGTGCTCTGCCAGTGCTGAACATGGAGAGATATTAGAGATATCATTAAGATGTTCTCTGATCCTTTCACAGGCTTCCCTTGTAGTCATACCCACATATTGAAGATTGCATGTGTGACATCTGACTAAATAAACAACATATTTGTTCCTACAATTTGAAAAATGTTCCAAATTGTAAATTCTTTGGGTGACGCAAGATTGGAATTGTTTAGAGACCTCAGCATGACCACAGGCTTTACAGTTGGTTTTCCCACATTTGAAGTGACCATGGGTCGCCAGCCAATTGCCTTGCTTGGTCTGAGTACGGATCATACTGGGTGACAAACAATTTCCCAAAGTTTGATTGCGTCTTGAGACGAAGCGAAAACCCCTTTTAATAATAGGGTTTAAAGAAGCGTCTCCCATAAGCATAGGCAAGTTCTGTTTAATAATCTTGATTATCTGATCATATTGCCTACTGTACCTGGTACTGAAGATAATCTTTTCTTCTTGTTTAGCTTGACTATTTGGCCTAGATTTGAATCTGTCCCTTAGTAAAAAGGATCTATCCAAAGCTTGTACCTGTGTTAGAGCTTTATCTATCACTGGCATTGTGTACCCACGTTCAAGAAATTTCTGTGTTAACATGGTACTTTCTGACAAAAAAGTATCATTGTTAGAACAATTGCGTTTTAACCTGATCATTTCACCCTTTATCATACCAAATCCAGTGCTTTTGGGGTGCAAGCTCTTTGCATGCAGCAGAGCATTGGACTTGATGGGTTTGGAGTACAGTTCAGTAGAGACGGTATTGCTACAAACATCACCTATCAATGTTAAATCAAGATAGGGAATCTTGGCACAGTCACATGTATATGTGAAACTTAGACCGCATCTGTTAACATTGAGGGATGCAACAAACTCATCTACTTCCTGTAATGTACCTTCCCAGATAAAGAGCAAGTCGTCAATGTAACGCCTGTAAAATCTGATACATTGACGAAAAGAGTTTTCCTGTCCATAAACGTGGAACAGCTCCCACCAACCCATGAACAGGTTGGCATAGGAGGGGGCGAATTTCGCCCCCATAGCTGTTCCACGTTTCTGGAGAAAAAACTCATTTTCAAACAGAAAATAATTGTGATTGAGTAAAAACTCTATCACATCCATTACATAGTTCTTGAAATCTGTTGAATAATTACTAAATCTGTCTAGGAAAAATTTTACAGATTGTAAACCTAAACTGTGTGGAATGGCTGAATACAGCCCCACTACATCCACAGTTAGCCATATATAATCCTGAGACCAGACTTCCTTATCCAAGAGATTCAAGAGATGTTTAGTATCTTTTAAAAAGCTTGGGATAAGTTGAACTAAGGGTTGAAGGATGCTGTCTATCCAGGCTGATAATCTCTCCAAAAGAGAGCCAATGCCCGAAACAATGGGCCTGCCCTTGATAGATTCCAGAGACTTGTGCACTTTTGGAAGGTGGTGAAAAATTGGGACAATAGGATCTTTTACATATAGATAATCTTGTGTGTCACTATCAAAAAATCCCGCTTCTCTCCCATCATCCAATATGTCGTACACAAGTCTCTGGTATTCAAAGGTAGGGTTTTTTCCCAATTTCATATAGACATTAGTATCATTGAGCTGGCGATAAGCCTCCTCAATATAATCACCTCTGTTAAGCACTACCACATTCCCACCCTTGTCCGCTTGTTTAATAACAATGTTGGAATTCGCCTGCAGGGACTTGAGAGCTTTCTTTTGTGATAAAGACAAGTTTTGAAACCTCGAAGAGGTATTCAGACTATCATGTAGGTTATTCAGATCCGCTTCTATCTTCTTATGGAAAAACTCCAAAACATTACCCCTATGTTTAGTGGGATAGAAGACTGAAGGTGGTCTGAAACCTACATGTGTACTTGTAACTCCCAAGTTCACTCTGCTGGACTCTAATTCCAATTCCAAAAGGGACATGTAGTCATGTACTTCATCGAATGATACATCTATTGGAGAAATTTCCATGGGAACAGAGTTAGATACATGGTGAGAAGTATTAGAGGGCAACAAGGTTTGCTGTGCGAAAAACTTTTTTAATGTCATTTTACGTATGAATCTATTGACATCTATAATTGTATCAAAGAGATTAAAGTCTTCAGCAGGTACAAAGCCTAAACCTAGCTGGAGAACTTGTTTTTGTTCATCTGTTAACTCATATGAAGAGACATTGATTACTGTGTGACTTTGTACTTGTTTTTCTGACGGTTCACTCTTACCGGGTATTTTCTGTCTTTCTGCGTTGATACGCTTGCCCCTTCTCTTTCTTTTTCTAGACCTATGCCTTTTGTTCTCTGTTCCTTGGGAAAAACCTGTGTAGTAGATTGTGTAGAGACAACTTGGCTTGAATGATCTAATCCTGTTGAAATATCAGTTCCTTCTCTATCATCTAGAACTAAATCAAAGGTTGGTCTAATGGTACTAATAAACTCCTGACCAGATCTGTCTGAGATGTCTGCAACATGTGTTTGAGTAATCTCCTGTCTATTTGTATTATCAATTATAATGTTACCATTACCTGGATCATTGTGTCTGTTTTGTTGTTGGTCTCGTGCCTCAGGGAATAGGGTAGATTTTGGAGTATCATCTTCTGTTGAGGATGCATCTGTATCTGAAAAGGAAACCTGTTTAGCACGTGATTTTTGATTTTTCTTATTAAATTTCCTAGATTTTTTCTTGTAACTAGACCAAAGATACACCAAATTATTCTTATAGTCCAACAGATCCCTATCAAATTTTTTAAATTTTAGGGCATCAATGTCCTCTTTAACAGAAGTGACAGTCCCCTGGAGGATATCATCAAACTTATTGTAATCTTTATGTGTCAAGAATTGATTTAGATCTTCCTGGAGTGTGGTAATTTCACCTCGTATATGATCCCTAACTTACCCCTTTGGCCGCAGAACTCTAAATCTAGCCGTTAGTTAATAAGAGAAATATTATTTAGATTTATTTAATTAATATTTAAGTTAGGGGGGTTTTAGGGTTAGTGTTAGACTTAGGTTTAGGGGTTAATAATTTTATTACAGTGGCGGCGGTGTAGGGGGGGGCAGGATAGGGGTTAATAAATGTATTATAGGTGTAGGGGGGCAGATTAGGGGTTAATAAGTTTAATATAGGTTGTGGCGGGGTCCTGGAGCGGCGGTTTAGGGGTTAAACTATTTATTTAGTTGTGGCGAGGTGCGGGATCAGCAGGATAGGGGTTAATAACTTTATTATAGAGGGCGGCGGTATAGGGGGGGCAGGATAGGGGTTAATAGGTATCATGTAGGTGGCGGCGGGGTCTGGGAGCAGCGGTTTAGGGGTTAATACATATATTATAGTTGCGGCGGGGTCAGGGAGCGGCGGTTTAGGGGTTAATATGTATAGAGTAGCTTGCGGTGGGCTCCGGGAGCGGCGGTTTAGGGGGTAATAACTTTATTTAGTTGCGGCGGTGTAGGGGGGCAGTTTAGGGGTGTTTAGACTCGGGGTACATGTTAGGGTTTTAGGTGCAGACATCTCCCATAGAAATCAATGGGATGTCTGGCAGCAGCGAACATGTACTTTCGCTATGGTCAGACTCCCATTGATTCCTATGGGATCCGCCGCCTCCAGTGCGGTGGATTGAAAACCAGGTATGCTGGGCCGGAAAAGCGCCGAGCGTACCTGCTAGTTTTTTGATAACTAGCAAAAGTAGTCAGATTGTGCCGCACTTGTGTTCGGAATATCTGGAGTGACGTAAGAATCGATCTGTGTCAGACTGAGTCCGGCGGATCGAAGCTTACGTCACAAAATTCTACTTTTGCCGGTCTCTAGCCTTTGATAACTAAGGCGAATCAGCCTCGCCACAAATACGCTGCGGAATTCCAGCGTATTTGAGGTTGACGGCTTGATAACTACCCCCCCTTGTCTGCGTTTACACAGTAATACATTATAATAAGTACTGAGTTAAAGTGTATTTAAAAAAATAAATAAAAAAACACTTTTTTGTGGGGAAAAATCAATACTGCAAAGTCCAAATCAAATATTACACTGGTAATCAACTTTAGTATCTGCAAGTCGCTCCTACCTAATGTTCAATGCTTCTCCTCACCACCACCCCATATAATTTGAACTCCTGGCTCTGACAAATAGCTGCAGTACATTTAATAAGCTGAATCAATATGTATAAGCTGTGGCCTCGCTCTCGTGGTTCAGAAATCTCCTATTCAAAATGCTCAGTCTCTTGTAACGGGCAACGCATGTGAGTTGTTGGTGAAAAAGAAATCCGGATCTGCACAATCGCTACTATTGCTTGCTGTTCTACGTAAAGTGATGAGTGCTGTGTATGCGCAGTCATAATACTCATAAACAGGTAGCAAAAGAGCAGGGCACACACTTAAGGGGTATATAAATAGCCTTCAGTGACAGGCTTTGCATAAAGGTCCTCACAGAGGGATAGTACAGGAGTCAGCTTTCAATTCAAATTCTCATGAAATATATTAAAAAGGTGAGGATTCATGAAGGAAACAAATCTTTTTAATATTAATGAAATAATCATTTCCACCAACATTTTTTGTTGTTATCTGCCCCTTTAATTATTGAAAAATTGGTTATTAAAGGGACAGCTGCTGTTATCTTAGTGCCCCGGAGCAACATACTAATGCTTCTATTTGCAGCCAAAAGTTCCTATATGCACACATCTGAAGAGACAGCTGAAATGGGAAGGTTAAAGATTTTATTCGGCATCACAGGAGAAGCTTTCAAGAAGTGAAAAAAAAAGAAATGAAAACACATGCAGCAAGAAAATGAGATTAATAAACAAAAATGACATCTACTAAACTAAGGTAGGTAAACCTATTACCAAAAATTATCATTTACTGTGCCTTTTGTGAGAACTTTTACTGTGAGCATGCATGCAATGCATACTTAAAGGTACAGTCTAGTCAAAACTAGATAGAACATGCACTTTTAAATAACTTTCCCTTTTACTGTTATCATCAAATTTGCTTTGTTCAATTGGTATTCTTTGTTGAAACCTAAATCTATGTGGGCTCATATGCTAATTTCTAAACCATTGAACTGCCTCTTCTCTCAGTGTATTTTGACAGTTTTTTACAGTTAGATCAGCCTTTAGATTAGATATATAAACAAATCTCAATAGCTCTACACAAATGCATACCCCCCAACTGTCCCAATTTTTGCGGGACAGTCCCGATTTTAGGGGTCTGTCCCGGGTTGCCCCATGCATTTAAAAAATATATATATATATTATTATTTTTTTTATTTTTATTTTTTATTCTATTGGGCACATACTCAGAAGCAGCTGGCTTTTCTCTCCCACGGTTATATACCTGTTAGATTCCTTGTGCAAAATTAATGGTGTGTGGGTTAAGCAGGAGTAGAAAGGCTGTATACCCTTTGACCTCAGGTAATGGTGACCTCTAACCTCTGGTAGTGATGACGTCTAACCCCTGGTGATAATACTAGCATGCCTTCAGTTTCATTCGATGAACAGTGCTAACACCATGGTAACAAACAGTGACAGGCTCGGACTGCCAGCTAATGTGCTTGCTTACCCAAGGACCCTATACAATGAATTACAGATACCCATATATGATGAAGTGTGTGTGTCTATCTGTATCTATAAGTGTGTGTATCTGCATGTATAAGTATAAGCTGTGTAGTGTGTGTGTGTATCTGTATGTATACGTGTGTGTGTGTATCTGCATGTATAAGTGTATGCTATGTAGTGTGTGTGTCTGCATGTATAAATGTAAGCTATGAAGTGTGTGTATCTGCATTTCTAAGTGTATACTATGTAGTGTGTGTGTATATCTGCAAGTATAAGTGTATGCTATGTAGTGTGTGTGTATCTGTATGTGTAAGTGTATGCTATGCAGTGTGTGTGTGTATCTGTACGTATAAATGTATGCTATGTAGTCTGTGTGTATCTGCCTGTATAAGTGTATGATATGTAGTGTGTGTCTGCCTGTGTAAGTGTATGCAATGTAGTGTGTGTGTATTTGCCTGTATAAGTGTATGCCATGTAGTGTGTGTGTGTGTATCTGCATGTGTAAGTGTATGCTATGTAGTGTGTGTATCTGCCTGTATAAGTGTATGCTATGTAGTGTGTGTGTATCTGCATGTGTAAGTGTATGCAATGTAGTTTGTGTGTATCTGCCTGTATAAGTGTATGCTATGTAGTGTGTGTGTATGTGCATGTGTAAGTGTATGCTATGTAGTGTGTGTGTGTATGTGCATGTGTAAGTGTATGCTATGTAGTGTGTGTATGTGCATATGTAAGTGTATGCTATGTAGTGTGTGTGTATGTGCATATGTAAGTGTATGCTATGTAGTGTGTTTGTATGTGCATGTGTAAGTGTATGCTATTAGTGTGTTCTTATGTGCACGTGTAAGTGTATGCTATGTAGTGTGTGTGTATGTGCATATGTAAGTGTATGCTATGTAGTGTGTTTGTATCTGCATGTGTAAGTGTATACTATGTAGTGTGTATGTATCAGCATGTGTAAGTATATACTATGTAGTGTGTGTGTATCTGCCTATAAAGTACATGTGTAAGTGTATGCTGTGTAGTATGTGTGTCTGCATATGTAAGTGTATGGTATGTAGTGTTTGTGTATGTTTATGCAATGTAGTGTGTGTATCTGCCTGTATAAGTGTATGCCATGTAGTGTGTGTGTTTATCTGCATGTGTAAGTGTATGCTATGTAGTGTGTGTATCTGCCTGTATAAGTGTATGCTATGTAGTGTGTGTGTATCTGCATGTGTAAGTGTATGCAATGTAGTTTGTGTGTATCTGCCTGTATAAGTGTATGCTATGTAGTGTGTGTGTATGTGCATGTGTAAGTGTATGCTATGTAGTGTGTGTGTGTATGTGCATGTGTAAGTGTATGCTATGTAGTGTGTGTATGTGCATATGTAAGTGTATGCTATGTAGTGTGTGTGTATGTGCATATGTAAGTGTATGCTATGTAGTGTGTTTGTATGTACATGTGTAAGTGTATGCTATTAGTGTGTTTTTATGTGCATGTGTAAGTGTATGCTATGTAGTGTGTGTGTATGTGCATATGTAAGTGTATGCTATGTAGTGTGTTTGTATCTGCATGTGTAAGTGTATACTATGTAGTGTGTATGTATCAGCATGTGTAAGTGTATACTATGTAGTGTGTGTGTATCTGCCTATAAAGTACATGTGTAAGTGTATGCTGTGTAGTATGTGTGTCTGCATATGTAAGTGTATGGTATGTAGTGTTTGTGTATGTGTGCATATGTAAGTGTATGCAATGTAGTGTGTGTGTGTATCTGCATGTATAAGTGTATGCTATGTAGTGTGTGTGTATCTGCATGTGTAAGTGTATGCTATGTAGTGTGTTACTGTGCATTTTTGCTAACTTTAAAAGCCATAATCTAGAATATTAATGAGGAAAGCAGAGAGCAGTTTTAAATAATCTTTTATTAAATGTCCAATTAAGATAAAAATATTTAGCACTGTCTCTGCAAAGGCTAATTAAATACAGAGCTCACATAACTATACCAGTGGTTTGAGCTTGTGTTTGATTTGCTCCCTAAGAGTATTAAAAGATTTGACTGTATTTAGAATTTTATTTATATTACTTTGGTCTTATGATTTTTTTAGGCCCCGCCCTTGCTCCTGCCCCACCACATTTCAAATTTTTGCCCCGGGGGGGGGGGGGTGTCCCTCTTTTGAATTTTGAAATATTGGGAGGTATGCACTTGTGTAACATAATTATACAATAATGATTTGTTTAGTAGCATTAGTAAGTCACCTGCTACTGCATTACGCAGAACATACAAACACAACTAGATTTAAATGTTAAAGGGATAACCCAAATACAATTAAAATGTGCATATTTATTTTTCTGTTTGAAAACAATAATTTTTGTAATATACAGACATTAGCAAACAAACTGCATCTGTGTGTGACTTTCTAATATAAGGGTGTAGCAGTACTAGAAGGGTGGGAGTTGTATTTTATGAATTGCTTTGATGCTGATCAGAAGCCTGGCAGGGGTTAATATTTTGTGTTGTTCTTGCTGTGGGTTACAGTATTTGTGCAGTTTAGAATGACTATGTCCTGCTATGTAGATGCTGAAGGGTTAATAATGTAACCCTTGCTTGTTTAATTTGGCCCTAAATTGCAAAAGTATTATTCATATGCAAGTGAGCTGTTAGGGTGTTTTATTTAGCATGCATTTAAAAATACAGTAAATATTTTTAGGTAATTAGTGATTTTAATCTAATTTTCTTGCTGCAAATGTTTTAATTTACTTTTTGAAAAGTTTCTACTGTGATCAAAATCTTTAACGTAAATTAAAAGACTTGCAGCAAGAAACTGAGATTAAAAACCCTATTCCCTAAAAAATAATCCTTGTTAACAGTCCCTTTAATATCAGTTGCCATTTATTTTGATCTAGGGCAGTGGTTTTCAAACCTGTCCCCAGGCCTCCCCAACAAGCCAGATTTTCTGGATTACCTTGGATGAGAGCAGGTAAATAACCATGCTTACTAATCGGCTGATTATTTCACCTGTGCTCTAGTTCAGATATCCTTAAAATTTGGCTTGTTAGGGAGGCCTGTGGACAGGTTTTAAAACCAGTAGTCTAGGGCAGTGTTTTTCAACCAGTGTGCCGTGAGAGATCCTCAGGTGTGCCACGGCAAACTGACAACAGTGTGACATATTTTTTAAACTTTGCTTGTTTTTTACTCCCAGTGCAGGGGTAGTTTGTAGGAGGCATGGCATAACAGCACAATACATACAAGGGTCGATCCGATATAAATCGTCGCCCGCAAAAGCCGGCGACGCCAATATTTGCGCGGGTTTGGTATCACATATACGGCGTAACCTAGAAGTTACGCCCGTATATTTCTGCCGTCGCCCGCAGTTTTTTGGGCCATAGGCAGGTATACCAAACCCGCGCAGTTTGGTATCCAATATGCAGCGTAAGGACTTACGTGGCGAAAATGGAGAAAACTTACTCCATTTTCACCTCGCCACAAAAAGCAGCCATAAGAAGCCTTACGCTGACTATTGGAGCCCCGTAACTCCCTAAACTGGCTGCTAAAATAAACCTAACACCTAACGCATGCGCAATGTCTATCTCCCTGTCAACCGCGATCTGCTAAAATAAACCTAACACCTAACGCATGCGCAATGTCTATCTCCCTGTCAACCGCGATCCCCCCCCCCCCGAAATCCCTAATAAAGTTATTACCCCCTAAACCGCCGCTCCCGGACCCCGCCGCCATCTACATAAACTAACCCCCTACTGTGAGCCTCTAAAACCGCCGCCATCTACCTTATCTATCCCCTAATCTGACCCCTTACACCGCCGCCATCTCTATTAAAATGATTAACCCCTATTTTAATCTACCTACCCCGCCGTCAGCTATATTATCTATATTAACCCTAAGTATATTATAGTTAATATAGGTATTACATTATATATATTAACTATATTAACCCTAATTATATTAGGGTTAATATAGTTAATATAGTTACTATAGTATTTATATTAACTATATTAACTCTATCTAACCCTAACACCCCTAACTAAATTTATATTAAATTAATCTAATTCATTTATAAACTAAAATATTCCTATTTAAATCTAAATACTTACCTATAAAACAAACCCTAAGATAGCTACAATATAATTAATAATTACATTGTAGCTATGTTAGGGTTAATATTTATTTTGCAGGTAAATTGTTAATTATTTTAACTAGGTATAATAGATATTAAATAGTTATTAACTATTTAATATCTACCTAGTTAAAATAATTACCCAATTACCTGTAAAATAAATCCTAACCTAAGTTACAAATACACCTACACTATCAATAAATTTAATAAACTACAAACATCTATCTAAAAATACAATTAAATTAACTAAACTAAATTACAAAAAAAAACAAACACTAAATTACAAAAAATAAAAAAAAGATTACAAGATATTTAAGCTAATTACACCTATTCTAAGCCCCCTAATAAAATAATAAACCCCCAAAATAAAAAAAATTCCCTGCCCTATTCTAAATTAAACAAATTTCAAAGCTCTTTACCTTACCAGCCCTTAAAAGGGCCTTTTGTGGGGCATGCCCCAAAGAATTCAGCTCTTTTGCATACAACAAATACAATCCCCCCCCCCATTACAACCCACCACCCACATACCCCTATTCTAAAACCACCCAAACCCCCCTTAAAAAAGCCTAACACTACCCCCCTGAAGATCTCCCTACCTTGTCTTCACCACACCGGGCCGAACTCCTGATCCGATCCGGGCGATGTCTTCCTCCAAGCGGCAAAGAAGAATTCTTCCTCCGGCGATGTCTTCCTCCAAGCGGCAAAGAAGAATTCTTCCTCCGGCGACGTCTTCCTCCAAGCGGCAGCAAAGTCTTCATTCTTCCGGCGGCATCTTCAATCTTCTTTCTTCGCTCCGCCGCCGCGGAGCATCCATCCCGGCCGACTGCTGTACTACGAATGATGTACCTTTAAATGACGTCATCCAAGATGGCGTCCGCCGAATTCCGATTGGCTGATAGGATTCTATCAGCCAATCGGAATTAAGTTAGAAAAATCTGATTGGCTGATTGAATCAGCCAATCAGATTCAAGTTCAATCCGATTGGCTGATCCAATCAGCCAATCAGATTGAGCTCGCATTCTATTGGCTGTTCCGATCAGCCAATAGAATGCGAGCTCAATCTGATTGGCTGTTCGGATCAGCCAATCGGATTGAACTTGAATCTGATTGGCTGATTCAATCAGCCAATCAGATTTTTCTAACTTAATTCCGATTGGCTGATAGAATCCTATCAGCCAATCGGAATTCGGCGGACGCCATCTTGGATGACGTCATTTAAAGGTACCTCATTCCAAGTATAGCAGTCGGCCGGGATGGATGCTCCGCGGCGGCTGAGCGAAGAAAGAAGATTGAAGATGCCGCCGGAAGAATGAAGACTTTGCTGCCGCTTGGAGGAAGACGTCGCCGGAGGAAGAATTCTTCTTTGCCGCTTGGAGGAAGACATCGCCGGAGGAAGAATTCTTCTTTGCCGCTTGGAGGAAGACATCGCCCGGATCGGATCAGGAGTTCGGCCCGGTGTGGTGAATACAAGGTAGGGAGATCTACAGGGGGGTAGTGTTAGGCTTTTTTAAGGGGGGTTTGGGTGGTTTTAGAATAGGGGTATGTGGGTGGTGGGTTGTAATGGGGGGGGGATTGTATTTGTTGTATGCAAAAGAGCTGAATTCTTTGGGGCATGCCCCACAAAAGGCCCTTTTAAGGGCTGGTAAGGTAAAGAGCTTTGAAATTTGTTTAATTTAGAATAGGGCAGGGAATTTTTTTTATTTTGGGGGTTTATTATTTTATTAGGGGGCTTAGAATAGGTGTAATTAGCTTAAATATCTTGTAATCTTTTTTTATTTTTTGTAATTTAGTGTTTGTTTTTTTTTGTAATTTAGTTTAGTTAATTTAATTGTATTTTTAGATAGATGTTTGTAGTTTATTAAATTTATTGATAGTGTAGGTGTATTTGTAACTTAGGTTAGGATTTATTTTACAGGTAATTGGGTAATTATTTTAACTAGGTAGATATTAAATAGTTAATAACTATTTAATATCTATTATACCTAGTTAAAATAATTAACAATTTACCTGTAAAATAAATATTAACCCTAACATAGCTACAATGTAATTATTAATTATATTGTAGCTATCTTAGGGTTTATTTTATAGGTAAGTATTTAGATTTAAATAGGAATATTTTAGTTTATAAATGAATTAGATTAATTTAATATAAATTTAGTTAGGGGTGTTAGGGTTAGATAGAGTTAATATAGTTAATATAAATACTATAGTAACTATATTAACTATATTAACCCTAATATAATTAGGGTTAATATAGTTAATATATATAATGTAATACCTATATTAACTATAATATACTTAGGGTTAATATAGATAATATAGCTGGCGGCGGGGTAGGTAGATTAAATTAGGGGTTAATCATTTTAATAGAGATGGCGGCGGTGTAAGGGGCTTACATTAGGGGTTAATAATTTTAATATAGATGGCGGCGGTGTTAGGGGCTCACTTTAGGGGGTTATAGATATAATATAGCTGGCGGCGGGGTACGGGAGCGGCGGTTTAGGGGTTAATAACTTTATTAGGTTGCGGCGGGGTACGGGAGCGGCGGTTTAGGGGTTAATAGCTTTTTTATTGTTAGGATAGTGAGGGGGGATAGCGGATAGAGGGTTAGACAGTGCGGGCTATGTTAGGGAGGCGTGTTAGACAGTGCGGGCTATGTTAGGGAGGCGTGTTAGTGCGGGTGTTTTAGACTTTAGTCAGGTTTTATAGGCGCCGGCAGTTTCTAACGTGCCTCAAGTCACTGGCGACGCCAGAAATTTGTTCTTACGCAGATTTCTGGACATCGCTGGTTTGTCAGACTTACGGCACGTTAGCATCTGACGGCGACCTATATGGGATAGCTCGAGTTGCGAGCTGAAACTGCGGGCGACGCCGGTTCCCTCGCTTGCGCCGCAAACTGCGATCTATATCGGATCGCGCCCACAGTATGTGTGTGTTTGTGTGTATGTGTATATATATATGCTGTATTAGGCTACAATGTATGATTTTTTTTAAAATTTTGGGATGGTGGTGTGCCACAGGATTTTTTTTATGTAAAAAAGTGTGCCACGGCAAAAAAAGGTTAAAAATCACTGCTCTAGGGTTACCATTGCTCAGCTGGGGGTTTATAATAATTTAGGGCTAGGCCATGAGTCATGAGTAAACATGATTCATGCTATAGTAAATTTACTGACTCTTTTCAAGTCTATGGAGATGGTAAGTTTACTACAGCACAAGCTTAAAGGGATAGCCGTCCCATTTTTGGTTCAGCACCTGGGTAGTGCTTGCTGATTGGACAGCTACATTTAGACACTAATCAGCAAGCGCTATCCAGGTGCTGAAATAAAAATGGGCTGGCTTCTAAGCTTACATTCCAGCTTTTTAAAATAAAGATATCAAGATAACGAAGAAAAATTGATAATAGGAGTAAATTAGAAAATAGCTTAAAATTGCATCCTCTATCTGAATCATACAAGTTTAATTTTGAGTAGACTATCCCTTTAAAGGTAGATAGTAACCGCTAGAAAAAAAAAGTGTAAGATGAGGATATCCTTTTTAAAAAAAAAATAGAAACATATCTCTACTGTGAAACAATCCTCTTCAGTACAGCAGCTGCTTTAAAAAAATTAAAAAAAAGCTTTACCGAGTGCGGTACATGTAATTTAACAGCATGATTTGGCTCGCTGTGATTAGACAGTGAGCCTGTGACACACTGTTTGAAAAGCAGCTGCGCTGAAGAAGACAATAGGGGTATCTCTTTTTCAGAGAAAAAATAGGCATTTAAAAAAAGAAAATAAAAAGGCTTTTTTTATACTCTTTGCTGTCCCTTTAAGTTTACTCATGGCTTGGGATCTAGCTCTTACTGTTTAAAAAAATAATTTATTTTGTCCAGTAAAGAGAGACTTTTAACATTGCATTTTGTCTAAGTAAAGCAAATTAACTGAAACAAACTTTTATCTGTATAAATATTTAAAATCTCTAAATCTATTTAGGCTTCTATGTACTCATTTGATGAGATTATAAATTTCATGTCATTACTTGCATAAAATTACATAATTATCTTTTGGTTTTAATAATCATCTATTTTACCTTAAAGGGACATTATAATTATACACAATATTTTTCTTCGCATAAATGTTTTGTAGATAATCTATATCTATAGCCCATACAGGCTATAAATAATATTGTGCTGATTTTTAGACTCCAAACCAAGCCCCAACGTTCCAGAAGTAGACTGTTGTCTACCTACTCCAGCTTGCTCCTGTTTGTGTAAAGGGTCTTTTCATGAGCTCTTTTTGCTTTCCAGTTTAATTCAGTGGGTGTCCCCTCCAACTCTTTTCAACAGTGCTAAACTGGTAGCTTCTCAGTAAGTTTTTAAAAGGTTTTATATTGGAATTTTAGGTCAGAATCTGTGAATATTATTCCTTATAGTATTATATGCAGTTATATGAAAATTGGTGTATACTGTCCCTTTAATGTAAGACCAATTCTAAAAATAACATGCACTAAACTATTGTGGAGACTGTAAACCCTAAGCAAAGAACAATATTTTTTTGTTGCAGTAGGTCATATTGGTTGTTTGCATTATCTTTCATTTTAATCATAGGGGGGGAAATAATCTCATTCTGATAGGGTCAGATGGAGAGCACTTATCAACCACACCTCTACATTTGGAGTCAGTGCATAATAGTTTGACTAAATAACACTGATTCCCTTTTAGTTTTTTTCTGAAGCCTATGGTGGGCATTTCTGTCAGACTGGATCAAATAGAGGAAACGCTGGCAGCCACAGCCCACAGAAATGTACCTGAAGGAGATGATAAATATAATGGCAGACTTTGAAAATGTGATAATAGTTTCAAAAGAAGAAAATCTCTGAGCAACATACTGGTTCTCCAATTCAGCTTTATCCTCTTTAGGTAGGCTACTGTCAGAACTAATGTGCATCTTTTGAACATAATTGGTCAGATTCTGTAATCTCTTATAGACCAAAACACATACTTCTTTATCTTTATAATCCTAGGTTCTTTACTCACAATATTGGTGGCATACCTTGACAGAATATGTCTTTAGTGATGGACAAGTTTTTCTCATAGTCTTAAGCTTGTAAAGTGTACAGAAACTGAGGGCTCCATGTACTAAGCAGTCAGCGAGCTACCCGCAACAAATCTCGCGTCAAAACTCACAAAAAGTCGTCAACTATGTTCAAACTCGCATCTTTAAAATTGCGAGCGTACTTATCCGCCAAACCTCGCTACCTCTCCATTTTTCACTGTAATTACACACATTTGGCCACCAACTCACCAAAAACGAATGTACTAAAAAATCTATTTGTCCGCTCGCGACAATTTCCGCTCCCACCTCGTTATTTTTGCCTCGCCACCTTTTAAGTGGCGGGCAAGGTACAAAACAATAGGAAAGTCACTCTAGACGCCAGTCTAGACATATATAAAAGGCAGTAATATCAGCATTGTACTTACATTGTTCATTTCGGCAGCTATGGAGACACTTCTGTATTTGTTTATTCTCCGTGTGATGCAAATGCGGTCTAGAAGACAGAATACTGCAAATGTCGCTAATCGATTGGTTCGAAGAAGGAGAGTTTGTGTCCCCCGTGTATTCCTTCCACGGGTTGGTTTGGACGGCCTTTCTGACCGAGAGATCATACAAAGATTCCGGCTTGATTGTGAATCCATATTACACCTGTATCGAGAGATTGAAGATCATTTGGAGCCGATGACGGGTCGTTCACAAGCTATTCCGGGACTTCTGAAACTATTAGCTGCATTGCATTTTATGGCAACAGGCTCCTTTCAGGCAGTTTCTAGCGTCATTATTGGAATGAGTCAATCAGCTTTTTCACGCCACTTATCCAAAGTCATAGGGGCTATGATGGTTATTTTTCCGCGATATGTTTGTTTGCCATCTACCCCTGAAGAATGGCAATCTATAAAGTCCAATTTCTATAGGATGGCTGGGATGCCCAATGTCCTAGGTGCCATAGACTGTACCCATGTTGCTGTAAGACCACTTCAAGCTCGTGAGGAGATCTATAGGAATAGAAAGCATTTCCATTCCTTGAATGTCCAGATGGTCTGTGACCCCAACATGAGGATTATCAGTGTCCGTTCTAACTTTCCAGGGTCATTTCATGATTCTTACATCTTAAGGCAGACTGGCTTATACCAGAAGTTCGAGGACGGAAATATGCCTGAAGGATGGCTTCATGGTAAGCATAACTTGCGTCTAATTTGTCTCTCATTTCCATGTACATAAATTGCGCCCAATTTGTCGACTGTAATTAAAGAGTAATCTGTATATTTTAAAATTGTATAGTTGTCAATCTTTATAATTATTTTTATATTAATATTTATATTTATTATATCTTCTATTAGGAGATGGAGGCTACTCATGTACAGAATGGCTGTTGACTCCCTAGAACAACCCACAGACCAGAAGTCAAGTACGTTTCAATGAAGCTCACCGATCTACCAGGGGGATAATTGAGAGGACTTTCGGTCTTTTGAAATTGAGGTTTCAATGTCTTGATCGTTCTGGTGGTGCTATGCAGTATGCACCTGAGAAAGTTGCAAAAATTATATTGGTTTGCTGCATACTGCACAATATATCAATCAAAAGAGGCTGTCCATTAGAAGATGAAGATACCATAGAAGCTGATGATTTAACTGAAGAAATATGTGTAGAACAAGCTAATAGGCGTGGTATGGCAACAAGGGACATGGTTGCCGAACAATATTTTGAAGATTAAAGTTTGTTGATCAATAAAAAAACTTTCTTTATTAACTTGTCTTCTACTTTTAAGATTAAAGATTTAAGATTAAAGTTTCAGTTGATCAATAAAAAACTTTATTTACTTGTCTTCTACTTTTTTTAACAATTAAGGTTATTAAAAATCACTCATGATAAACAGTTAAATACATAACAGTTGTTGCTCTTCAATTATAAAAAGTTTCAAATAAATAAAGTTTATCATCAAAGTTAATACAGACAATATATTTTAGGTAACACATTGTCTTTGTGACATCACACTAGTGTCTATAGCTGCTCTCACTCTTTTATATAATGTGATTAGTGTAATGTAATCCCTCCATAGCTGATGGTAATTCATTGTATTGTGTCATTGAATTGTAGATTTAACAAACAACAGTATATTCCAAAGTGCGATTTTATGTTTTCAGATAGGAGTTTGTATTTTAATGACTTGCAAATTTGCTTTGTTTTATTTTAATCTCAATTTTAAACAGCTCCTAGGTTGCCCCATATTCCAATAAAAAATACCTTAAGGGCTTACTCTTAACACTTATTTTCTTTTTTTTAATAATATCTATTTCTTTCATGTAATTAGCAAGAGTCCATGAGCTAGTGACGTATGGGATATACATTCCTACCAGGAGGGGCAAAGTTTCCCAAACCTCAAAATGCCTATAAATACACCCCTCACCACACCCACAAATCAGTTTTACAAACTTTGCCTCCTGTGGAGGTGGTGAAGTAAGTTTGTGCTAGATTCTACGTTGATATGCGCTCTGCAACAGGTTGGAGCCCGGTTTTCCTCTCAACGTGCAGTGAATGTCAGAGGGATGTGAAGAGAGTATTGCCTATTTGAATTCAATGATCTCCTTCTACGGGGTCTATTTCATAGGTTCTCTGTTATCGGTCGTAGAGATTCATCTCTTACCTAAAAATACAACAGACACACATATGTTCCAAAGTGGTATAATATGGCAAATGGATATGTTCTCAAGTACTTTAAAGTCTTTTACAGCTGAGATATGACTTAATACTTCTATTTCTTACTAGTAAGTATTACAAATGTGTAGGTTTCTTTTATGTTCAATTTGTATAAGAGACTATGCCTTTTTTTCCTTGTCAAAAGAAACAACCTTCCTTGTAATTACTACTGTTGCATACTCATTAATGCCCACGGATAACTTGCATATAGAATATAGTATATTTAGGACTTTATATGTTATTTTGTGTTACCTGTGGCCCGGTCACAATATTCCGTTCTTCGGGTCCGTTGCCTTCCGGTTGTAATCCCGCATCCAGCTCCGGAGAGCAATGCTGTTATCCGCCCAAACCAGCTTTCTTCGGTTACCTGCTAGTACACAGTGGTTTCACACTCCTACTCACCGGTCTCAACGCTGACGTTGCCGGTCCCACACACCGCGGGAAGGAGTGATACGTCACTCGATGTCGACTTCCTTCGTTTTTCGGCTCTTTCTGCAGGGCGAGCTCTCGATAGCGGAATAAAACAGTAGGACAAAAGGTGGCCCAGGTAAGCCTACATGTGTCTCCAAATTTGGAATAGTGTTATCCTCAGGGATCCTCTGCAAAAGACTGTATAGTAACTTTAACTTATTACTTGGTGCAATTCCTCCAAGCAGCGTTTCCCAACCGCTGCAAAAATATCAGAAATCAGTCCATGTAAAGGGGTTTGGAAATAAATTGCAGGCTGTACCAATATTAGTTGTAGATAAAATTAAATATTTATTGAAAACTTGGTTAAAATTCCATTGTTGGAAGGCACACTATTTTGTTATACATACAACCTCAGCACACAGGTGCTGCATCCGACGCGTTTCCTGCTTTACAACAAGCACTTCATCAGGGATACACAGCTGTTCTCCCTGTGAATATTTAAACCTTTCACATTTAACCCTTAACAATGCTGTCAGAACTTTCAATGGTCTTTCCATACTGCATTGTTAATAATGTATAATACACATATATACTTTAAAAACATATATAATAGGCAAAAAAGTTATAAATATTCAACATTATAAATATTTATAC
Organism: Bombina bombina; assembly: GCF_027579735.1. Lineage (NCBI taxonomy): Eukaryota > Metazoa > Chordata > Amphibia > Anura > Bombinatoridae > Bombina > Bombina bombina. The sequence goes on from NC_069500.1 coordinate 745,861,106, forward strand.
AAAACTCCTAAATTATCTCAAAGATTTTATTCCCAAACTTTTGAAGGGATCACTAACATAATGAATTCATTAGATCAAAAAAATATTTAATTTAAGATCCTAGATATTTATTTTTTCTTTTCTATTGTGATTATGTTAGAAATTTATTAATTTGATAAGTAGCTTTTTTGATGTCAATTATATGGTACAATGGTTTGAAATAGATTTTATGCCTGGAGTGGGGAGGCTATTCACATTACTTGGTTTTATAGTTTTTAGTTGTTATGGGCAATACACACTTTAGATACCTTCTTATGGCTTATTAGTCTGCTAATGACAGAGAAGATAAAGAATTTATGGAGGACTGGAATAACACCCTAACTAAATGTTCTTTGATCCTGATGAATAAACTCTTGATTAAAAAGAGGAAGGAAAGAGAAACAATGCTAGTTGAATTGGCTCAAATCCAAGAAGAATTGGAAGCACATTTGGAAGATACTAGATATGAAGCATATGTCAAACAGTACAATGAAACATTGGAAAAGTTGGACAAAGACATAATGGAAAGAAAAATCAACAAATACCATCGTGACTGTAAAGACTATGAATTAAACATAGTTTACAATTGGACTGCCAACACCAATAATAAAAAGAAGAAAAGGACCAGAAGAAATAATAGAAAATCTGGGCAGAAAAAAGTCTCATTCAATGAGAGTGGAAACAGCACAGAATGTTCAACTGATGACACAGAAAACACTACTAGTAATTCAGATATTGAATTAACAACTGAGCCAAGCATAGAGGAATATGACTATGCAGAGATAGAATCAGAAGGGGGAGCCACAGCAAGCAAAGAAACTGATACAAAACCAAAGGAAAATTCAAACCGAAAACCCCTATCTGAGCTAGTGACAAGAGGAAAGAAAATTGATACAGGAGCAAAAAACAAAAAAACAGGATCGGAACCTAAAGATGGAGTACCAAGATACCCTAGCAGAGCAAATAGGGGACCAAAAAACGGGAGGAGTCAGAGGGGCAAAATGTAATAAATCTATCTAGCACAGTCCTTAGTGAAGACCAGCAAAGGATACTTTCTAAAGGACTCAGTTATGCTCCCTGAAATGACTTTGATCTCTTTGACACTCTGCTAGACCTCAATAAATTTATAAGAAAGATCACACTAAGAAAGCATTTTTTCAATGAAGTAGATACTGTTGTTGATGATAATGATGTTATGGATGTATCAAATGTAAATAGAGATATACCTTTAGATCTTGAGAAACTTAGTTTTAAAGAACTATGCGATATAACTAATCTAGCCTCACTAAATAGTGACAGTGTGAGATATAATGAAGAAAACCATATCATCCCTAGAAGTAGGTTGAATATAACTGACAAAACATTTTATCCATCACAATCTAGGGGAGATACTATAGATCTCTTTCATAGCATAGTGGAACAAGAAATAACTAGGCTAAACAACAAAGAAACCCAGAAACCAAGGAAGTCAGATAACCTAACAAATAAAGAATGGAAAGCCCTAAGGGAATTACAAAAAAATGAGAACATAGTGATCTCCAACTCCGATAAAGGGGGTATGATAGTAGTAGTTGATAGAATGGCTTATACTAATGAAGCATATAAACAGCTTAGTGATAAAAACACTTACAAAAGGTTGACATTTAATCCGACCCTAAAGTTTATAAGTGAATTGGAAAAATTACTGGTTGAAGGCAAAAAATTGGGAATCCTTAATGAAAAAACAGCAGAACATTTATTAACAAGATACCCAGTGGTTTCAGCATTCAAGCACATACCCAAAATGCACAAGGACCCCCTTAGCCCCCCGGGGAGACCTATAATTTCCACTATAGGTACACTGGGAGAGCACTTGGGGGAATGGATCGATGGTTTCCTCCAGCCAATTGTGAGGAATATGCCCGGATATTTGAGAGACACCAAACAACTTCTTAGAAAATTAGAAGAGTTTGCTTGGAAAGATACGTATCTATTACTTACTATAGATGTGGTGTCTCTCTATTCGTGCATTCCACACCAACAAGGCCTCCTGGCGCTGGAGGAGATCCTCAAGCTATATACAGAATACGATATAGCCTTCATTAGCTATCTGGTTGATGCAGTTAAATTCCTATTAACACACAACTATTTTGTATTTGAAAATAACATTTATTTGCAAAACAGAGGAACCGCAATGGGGGCGAAATTTGCCCCCTCATATGCGAACATTTATCTTGGATATTTTGAGATTTTCAAGATATTTGGGGAACTAAATGACTACAAAGATAATGTTCTATTTTACACGAGATTTATCGACGATATCCTTGTAGTATGGCAAGGTGATATCAAACAGCTAGAGAACTTTGTTAAGATTCTCAATGACAACAACATGAATTTAAAATTTACATACACTTGGCATAGAGACAGTATCACTTTTCTTGATGTACAGATAAAAATAGATACTATTAACAATGTTTTATATACAGAAACATACAGAAAAGATATTTCAGGTAACACCATTCTGCGATCAGACTCTCACCATCCTACACATCTAAAAAGAGCAATCCCAAAGGGACAATTTATGAGATTGCGCAGAAATTGCAGCAATCTCAGGGACTATAACACCCATGCAGAAGATCTAAAAAATAGACTAATTAAGAGAGGATATAAAGAGAAAGCCCTTATAGAAACCATTGAACTAGTTAGATCAATGGATAGAGCTGAACTACTCAGTGATAAACAAAGAGAAGGAAGAGTCAATAATAATCAACTTGTCTTTTCAACAAAATACAGTAACCAGTACCATAAAATTTGTAAAATTGTAGAAAGGTACCTTCCCATGCTAAGTAAAGAACCATCATTAACAAACATAACAACAGAAGGTGTAAAATTTGTATCAAGACGAGCCAAGACCATAGGCAACTATGTAAAAAGAAATTTTGCAAAAAATACAAAGGGATCCACACGCAATTGGCTAACTAAAAAGAATGGGACCTTCAAATGTGGTGTAAGACCGTGCAAAAGTTGCAACCATGTCAAATTGGGAGAAATCTTCCACTCGAACATTACAAAACAAGAATTCAGGATATTTCAGTATTTAACATGCACATCGAAGTATGTAGTTTATCTTATCTCCTGTAAACTATGTGGGTGTCAGTATACAGGTAGAACTATTAGACCCCTAAAAGACCGAATTCGAGAGCATTTGCTTTCCTTAGAGTCTTTTGAACCAAAAACACCAGTTGCTGAACATTTTTCCAGACATAGACCAGGCCATACATTTGATGAAGACTCATTGAAATATGTCCTATCTTTGTTTGAATTTCAAGCAATAGATTGTGTCACAAAACAAATTACAGGAGGGGACAGATTAGCATATCTAAATAAAAAGGAAGCTTTTTGGATACATAAACTCCAAACAGGCTTCCCAAAAGGTATGAACAAAATATGGGACTTAAAGTTGTTTATAGGCTAAACCAATTATATGTAAAGTATAAAATATAAATTTCTACTATTCTTATACTAGGCAATATAATAAACAACAAGAAATAAGTGGATAGGAATTGAAATTCTAGCTTATTTTAATAACTAATAACTAGAAAGTAAAACAAACTAATAAGCCATAAGAAGGTATCTAAAGTGTGTATTGCCCATAACAACTAAAAACTATAAAACCAAGTAATGTGAATAGCCTCCCCACTCCAGGCATAAAATCTATTTCAAACCATTGTACCATATAATTGACATCAAAAAAGCTACTTATCAAATTAATAAATTTCTAACATAATCACAATAGAAAAGAAAAAATAAATATCTAGGATCTTAAATTAAATATTTTTTTGATCTAATGAATTCATTATGTTAGTGATCCCTTCAAAAGTTTGGGAATAAAATCTTTGAGATAATTTAGGAGTTTTGTTGCCTATTATATATGTTTTTAAAGTATATATGTGTATTATACATTATTAACAATGCAGTATGGAAAGACCATTGAAAGTTCTGACAGCATTGTTAAGGGTTAAATGTGAAAGGTTTAAATATTCACAGGGAGAACAGCTGTGTATCCCTGATGAAGTGCTTGTTGTAAAGCAGGAAACGCGTCGGATGCAGCACCTGTGTGCTGAGGTTGTATGTATAACAAAATAGTGTGCCTTCCAACAATGGAATTTTAACCAAGTTTTCAATAAATATTTAATTTTATCTACAACTAATATTGGTACAGCCTGCAATTTATTTCCAAACCCCTTTACATGGACTGATTTCATCTCTTACCTCCCTTTTCAGATCGACGATATACTCTTATATATACCATTACCTCTACTGATTCTCGTTTCAGTACTGGTTTGGCTTTCTACTACATGTAGATGAGTGTCCTGGGGTAAGTAAGTCTTATTTTCTGTGACACTCTAAGCTATGGTTGGGCACTTTTTTATAAAGTTCTAAATATATGTGTTTAAACATTTATTTGCCTTGATTCAGGATGTTCAACGTTCCTTATTTCAGACAGTCAGTTTCATATTTGGGATAATGCATATGAATAAATCATTTTTTCTTACCTTAAAATTTGACTTTTTTTCCTGTGGGCTGTTAGGCTCGCGGGGGCTGAAAATGCTTCATTTTATTGTGTCATTCTTGGAGCGGACATTTTTGGCGCAACAATTTTCTTGTCATTTCCGGCGTCATACGTGTTGCCGGAAGTTGCGTCATTTTTTTGATGTTTTTTGCGCCAAAAAATGTCGGCGTTACCGGATGTGGCGCCAAATAATGTGGGCGGCTTTTTTGGCGCTAAAAAATTTGAGCGTCATTGTTGTCTCCACAATATTTAAGTCTCATTATTTATTGCTTCTGGTTGCTAGAAGCTTGTTCATTGGCATTTTTTTCCCATTCCTGAAACTATCATTTAAGGAATTTGATCTTTTTTGCTTTATATGTTGTTTTTTCTATTACATATTGCAAGATGTCTCAGATTGACCCTGAATCAGAAGCCACTTCTGGAAAAACGCTGAACTGAGTTTCAGTTCTACCAAAGCTAAGTTCATTTATTTTAAATGTTATAAATGTTTATCTTTAGCTATGGTTTGTAATAAGTTATTATGATATACTTTTACATGCAGAATCCATTAGTGTTTATGCTTTATATATTTCCATTCTTACATCTTATGTACAAGAAATATTTAGAAGATTTATAAGAAATATTTTTCTGATTCTATTTTAAAGGCTTTGTCTGACTTCGTGCCTTCTAATAAAATTTTTAGGTCTTTTTCACTTCTTTTTTAATTATTGAAGTTTCAAATGATCAACAACATACTGATGTATCCTTCTCTGATGATGTTTTTTCTCTTTCAGAAATTTTCTTCATCAGATATTGACACTAACAAATCTACTTTTTTATTATTTTTCTATTATTAAAGTACATTTGTTCTTTGTTGAAAAGGTGTTGATTATTTTGGATATTAAGGTAACTAGTTCTTTAAGACTAGCTGATACTATTTCTGCCTGTTTATTTCTTCTGTGTTTTCAGAGGTTTTCTTTTCAATTCCCCATTCTAGGGAATGGAATAGGCTGAGAATTTTCTTTTATTCCTTCTTCAAAGGTTTTAAACTATATTTCTTTCATGTAATTAGCAAGAGTCCATGAGCTAGTGACGTATGGGATATACATTCCTACCAGGAGGGGCAAAGTTTCCCAAACCTCAAAATGCCTATAAATACACCCCTCACCACACCCACAAATCAGTTCTACAAACTTTGCCTCCTATGGAGGTGGTGAAGTAAGTTTGTGCTAGATTCTACGTTGATATGCGCTCCGCAGCAGGTTGGAGCCCGGTTTTCCTCTCAGCGTGCAGTGAATGTCAGAGGGATGTGAGGAGAGTATTGCCTATTTGAATGCAATGATCTCCTTCTACGGGGTCTATTTCATAGGTTCTCTGTTATCGGTCGTAGAGATTCATCTCTAACCTCCCTTTTCAGATCGACGATATACTCTTATATATATACCATTACCTCTGCTGATTTTCGTTTCAGTACTGGTTTGGCTTTCTACAACATGTAGACGAGTGTCCTGGGGTAAGTAAGTCTTATTTTCTGTGACACTCTAAGCTATGGTTGGGCGCTTTTTTATAACGTTCTAAATATATGTATTCAAACATTTATTTGCCTTGACTCAGGATGTTCAACATTCCTTATTTTCAGACAGTCAGTTTCATATTTGACTTTTTCCCTGTGGGCTGTTAGGCTCGCGGGGGCTGAAAATGCTTCATTTTATTGCGTCATTCTTGGCGCAGACTTTTTTGGCGCAAAAAATCTTTTCTGTTTCCGGCGTCATACGTGTCGCCGGAAGTTGCGTCATTTTTTGACGTTCTTTTGCGCCAAAAATGTCGACGTTCCGGATGTGGCGTCATTTTTGGCGCCAAAAGCATTTAGGCGCCAAATAATGTGGGCGTCTTATTTGGCGCTAAAAAAATATGGGCGTCGCTTTTGTCTCCACATTATTTAAGTATCATTTTTCATTGCTTCTGGTTGCTAGAAGCTTGTTCTTTGGCATTTTTTCCCATTCCTGAAACTGTCATTTAAGGAATTTGATCAATTTTGCTTTATATGTTATTTTTTCTCTTACATATTGCAAGATGTCTCATTTTGCATCTGAGTCAGAAGATACTTCAGGAAAATCGCTGCCTGGTGCTGGAACTACCAAAGCTAAGTGTATCTGCTGTAAACTTTTGGTAGCTGTTCCTCCAGCTGTTGTTTGTATTAAATGTCATGACAAACTTGTTAATGCAGAAAATATTTCCTTTAGTAAAATACCATTACCTGTTGCAGTTCCATCAACATCTATTGTTCAGAGTGTTCCTGATAACATAAGAGATTTTGTTTCTGAATCCATTTAGAAGGCTATGTCTGTTATTCCTTCTTCTAGTAAACATAAAAAGTCTTTTAAAACTTCTCTTTATCCAGATGAATTTTTAAATGAACATCATCATTCTGATTCTAATGATTCTTCTCGTTCAGAGGATTCTGTTTCAGAGGTTGATGCTGATAAATCTTCATATTTATTTAAAATGGAATTTATTCGTTCTTTACTTAAAGAAGTCCTAATTGCATTAGAAATTGAGGATTCTGGTCCTCTTGATACTAAATCTAAACGTTTAGACAAGGTCTTTAAATCTCCTGTAGTTATTCCAGAAGTTTTTCCTGTTCCTGGTGCTATTTCTGAAGTAATTTCCAGGGAATGGAATAATTTGGGTAATTCATTTACTCCTTCTAAACGTTTTAAGCAATTATATCCTGTGCCGTCTGACAGATTAGAGTTTTGGGACAAAATCCCTAAAGTTGATGGGGCTATCTCTACCCTTGCTAAACGTACTACTATTCCTACGGCAGATGGTACTTCCTTTAAGGATCCTTTAGATAGGAAAATTGAATCCTTTCCATGAAAAGCTTATTTGTGTTCAGGTAATCTTCTTAGACCTGCTATATCTTTGGCGGATGTTGCTGCAGCTTCAACTTTTTGGTTGGAAACTTTAGCGCAACAAGTAACAGATCATGATTCTCATAACATTATTATTCTTCTTCAACATGCTAATAATTTTATCTGTGATGCCATTTTTGATATTATCAGAGTTGATGTCAGGTTTATGTCTCTAGCTATTTTAGCTAGAAGAGCTTTATGGCTTAAAACTTGGAATGCTGATATGTCTTCTAAATCGACTCTACTTTCCCTTTCTTTCCAGGGTAATAAATTATTTGGTTCTCAGTTGGATTCTATTATCTCAACTGTTACTGGTGGGAAAGGAACTTTTTTACCACAGGATAAAAAATCTAAGGGTAAAAACAGGGCTAATAATCGTTTTCGTTCCTTTCATTTCAACAAAGAACAAAAGCCTGATCCTTCATCCTCAGGAGCAGTTTCAGTTTGGAAACCATCTCCAGTCTGGAATAAATGCAAGCCTTCTAGAAAAGCAAAGCCAGCTTCTAAGTCCACATGAAGGTGCGGCCCTCATTCCAGCTCAGCTGGTAGGGGTCAGATTACGTTTTTTCAAAGAAATTTGGATCAATTCTGTTCACAATCTTTGGATTCAGAACATTGTTTCAGAAGGGTACAGAATTGGTTTCAAGATAAGACCTCCTGCAAAGAGATTTTTTCTTTCCCGTGTCCCAGTAAATCCAGCGAAAGCTCAAGCATTTCTGAAATGTGTTTCAGATCTAGAGTTGGCTGAAGTAATTATGCCAGTTCCAGTTCTGGAACAGGGGCTGGGGTTTTATTCGAATCTCTTCATTGTACCAAAGAAGGAGAATTCCTTCAGACCAGTTCTGGATCTAAAAATATTGAATCATTATGTAAGGATACCAACATTCAAAATGGTAACTGTAAGGACTATCCTGCCTTTTGTTCAGCAAGGGCATTATATGTCTACAATAGATTTACAGGATGCATATCTGCATATTCCGATTCATCCAGCTCACTATCAGTTTCTGAGATTCTCTTTCCTGGACAAGCATTACCAGTTTGTGGCTCTGCCGTTTGGCCTAGCAACAGCTCCAAGAATTTTTACAAAGGTTCTCGGTGCCCTTCTGTCTGTAATCAGAGAACAGGGTATTGTGGTATTTCCTTATTTGGACGATATCTTGGTACTTGCTCAGTCTTCACATTTAGCAGAATTTCATACGAATCGACTTTTGTTGTTTCTTCAAGATCATGGTTGGAGGATCAATTCACTAAAAAGTTCATTGATTCCTCAGACAAGGGTAACCTTTTTGGGTTTCCAGATAGATTCAGTGTCCATGACTCTGTCTTTGACAGACAAGAGACGTCTAAAATTGTTTTCAGCTTGTCGAAACCTTCAGTCACAATCATTCCCTTCGGTAGCCTTATGCATGGAAATTCTAGGTCTTATGACTGCTGCATCGGACGCGATCCCCTTTGCTCGTTTTCACATGCGACCTCTTCAGCTCTGTATGCTGAACCAATGGTGCAGGCATTACACAAAGATATCTCAATTAATATCTTTAAAACCGATTGTACGACACTCTCTGACGTGGTGGACAGATCACCATTGTTTAGTTCAGGGGGCTTCTTTTGTTCTTCCGACCTGGACTGTAATTTCAACAGATGCAAGTCTTACAGGTTGGGGAGCTGTGTGGGGGTCTCTGATGGCACAAGGGGTTTGGGAATCTCAGGAGGTGAGATTACCGATCAATATTTTGGAACTCCGTGCAATTTTCAGAGCTCTTCAGTCTTGGCCTCTTCTGAAGAGAGAATCGTTCATTTGTTTTCAGACAGACAATGTCACAACTGTGGCATGCATCAATCATCAAGGAGGGACTCACAGTCCTCTGGCTATGAAAGAAGTATCTCGAATTCTGGTTTGGGCGGAATCCAGCTCCTGTCTAATCTCTGCGGTTCATATTCCAGGTATAGACAATTGGGAAGCGGATTATCTCAGTCGCCAAACGTTGCATCCGGGCGAATGGTCTCTTCACCCAGAGGTATTTCTTCAGATTGTTCAAATGTGGGAACTTCCAGAAATAGATCTGATGGCTTCTCTTCTAAACAAGAAACTTCCCAGGTATCTGTCCAGATCCCGGGATCCTCAGGCGGAGGCAGTGGATGCTTTATCACTTCCTTGGAAGTATCATCCTGCCTATATCTTTCCGCCTCTAGTTCTTCTTCCAAGAGTAATCTCCAAGATTCTGAAGGAATGCTCGTTTGTTCTGCTGGTAGCTCCAGCATGGCCTCACAGGTTTTGGTATGCGGATCTTGTCCGGATGGCCTCTTGCCAACCGTGGACTCTTCCGTTAAGACCAGACCTTCTGTCGCAAGGTCCTTTTTTCCATCAGGATCTCAAATCCTTAAATTTAAAGGTATGGAGATTGAACGCTTGATTCTTGGTCAAAGAGGTTTCTACCACTCTGTGATTAATACTATGTTACAGGCTCGTAAATCTGTATCTAGAGAGATATATTATAGAGTCTGGAAGACTTATATTTCTTGGTGTCTTTCTCATCATTTTTCCTGGCATTCTTTTAGAATTCCGAGAATTTTACAGTTTCTTCAGGATGGTTTAGATAAAGGTTTGTCAGCAAGTTCCTTGAAAGGTCAAATCTCTGCTCTTTCTGTTCTTTTTCACAGAAAGATTGCTAATCTTCCTGATATTCATTGTTTTATACAAGCCTTGGTTCGTATAAAACCTTTCATTAAGTCAATTTCTCCTCCTTGGAGTTTGAATTTGGTTCTGGGGGCTCTTCAAGCTCCTCCGTTTGAACCTATGCATTCATTGGACATTAAATTACTTTCTTGGAAAGTTTTGTTCCTTTTGGCCATCTCTTCTGCCAGAAGAGTCTCTGAATTGTCTGCTCTTTCTTGTGAGTCTCCTTTTCTGATTTTTCATCAGGATAAGGTGGTGTTGCGAACTTCTTTTAAATTTTTACCTAAGGTTGTGAATTCCAACAACATTAGTAGAGAAATTGTGGTTCCTTCATTATGCCCTAATCCTAAGAATTCTCAGGAGAAATCATTGCATTCTTTGGATGTTGTTAGAGCTTTGAAATATTATGTTGAAGCTACTAAGACTTTCCGAAAGACTTCTAGTCTATTTGTCATCTTTTCGGTTCTAGAAAAGGCCAGAAAGCTTCTGCCATTTCTTTGGCATCTTGGTTGAAATCTTTAATTCATCATGCCTATGTTGAGTTAGGTAAAACTCCGCCTCAGAGGATTACAGCTCATTCTACTAGGTCAGTTTCTACTTCCTGGGCGTTTAGGAATGAAGCTTCGGTTGATCAGATTTGCAAAGCAGCAACTTGGTCTTCTTTGCATACTTTTACTAAATTCTACCATTTTGATGTGTTTCTTCTTCTGAAGCTGTTTTTGGTAGAAAAGTACTTCAGGCAGCTGTTTCAGTTTGAATCTTCTGCTTATATTTTTAATATTAAACTTTATTTTGGGTGTGGATTATTTTCAGCGGAATTGGCTGTCTTTATTTTATCCCTCCCTCTCTAGTGACTCTTGCGTGGAAGATCCACATCTTGGGTAGTCATTATCCCATACGTCACTAGCTCATGGACTCTTGCTAATTACATGAAAGAAAACATAATTTATGTAAGAACTTACCTGATAAATTCATTTCTTTCATATTAGCAAGAGTCCATGAGGCCCGCCCTTTTTTGTGGTGGTTATGATTTTTTTGTATAAAGCACAATTATTCCAATTCCTTATTTTTTATGCTTTCGCACTTTTTCTTATCACCCCACTTCTTGGCTATTCGTTAAACTGATTTGTGGGTGTGGTGAGGGGTGTATTTATAGGCATTTTGAGGTTTGGGAAACTTTGCCCCTCCTGGTAGGAATGTATATCCCATATGTCACTAGCTCATGGACTCTTGCTAATATGAAAGAAATTAATTTATCAGGTAAGTTCTTACATAAATTATGTTTCTTTGCCAGCAGTTAAATTCAATTTGGAGGGTTCTCCAATTTATTGGGGCTATCTCTACTTCTACTAATTATGCTATTGTATAATATTTATTTTCCTTTAGATAGTTGTATCTTATTTATGGAAAATTATTTAGTTTCAGGTACTTTTCTTGGTCCTGTGATTTATTTGGATATTGCAATTGCTTAATTTTTTCTGTTTACTTTAAGATCAAGTATCAGATTATGATTTATTTTAGTATTGTTAAGGGACAACATTTACTAGACTAGGTGCTGTTGCATTTGTCTTGTTGTTTTGCATTTATTGATTATGCAAGTCAACTGTATTGACTGGTCCTTTAAACTGGACTATGTTGCTAATAATTTCATTTGTGTCTTCATTTTATTGAATATTTTCGCAAATGAGGGTTAATCTATGTCTTTAGCTATTTTAGCTAGAAGAATTTTGTGATTTTTTTTTAAAAAAAAATCCATATTTCTTTTGTTCTAAGATAATCAATTATTTGTTTTATAATTGGATTCAATTCTTAACTGTTACTCTGGGCTTCAAGATTGAGTTCTAAGACTAAAACTTTAAGCTTATACTAGTTTGGTTGTTCTTATTAAGGAACGAATTCCTGAGTTCTTTCCCAAGTAACATGTTTTTAATTGGGGTTCGAAATCAGCTCCCTAATATTGCGATGTACGTGCCGTATTCCAGCTTGGCTGGTAAGGGGCAGGTTAAGACTTCTTTGAAATTTATTTGGTTCTATTTTGTCCAAATTTCTTTGATTTTATTCCAGTAAGGCTAACACTTTCTTTAAGTGTGTTTCTGTCCTATATATTTTGGATACTGTTGAAGCATGGTTGGGCACCCATGGGGTTCAAGCGCTGCTCAGACCTGGAATCTTCTGGGGTATTTCTTCCAGTTCCTTTTTTAGGAACCGGGTTTGGAGTTTTATTCAAACTATTTTGCCTTTTTATGGTCATTGATAGCATTATTTGTTTTCCTTAGATACAATAAATGCATATTTTCATTTTTCTGTTTTCATTCAGATTATTTTCTGAGGATGCGGAATCTCATATGATTTGCTTGCTCTTCAGGACATAGTTAGAGGATCTTTTTTTCGAAAGCTCTTGATTCCTCAAACAAGGGTCACCTTTTTTAGGTTTCCAGATAGTTTGTGTCACTGTCTTTGTCTCTATCAGACAAGGGATAATTCTATTGGGTTCCGTCTGTCGGTACCTTTAGTCTCTATTATTTCCTTCAGTTGCTATATATGCACAGAAGTTTTAGGTCTTATGGCCACAGCATTGGATTCAATTCCCTTTGCTCATTTTCACTAGAAAGAACCTTTCCAGTCTTTTATGAGTGTTGTTTCTTCTAGAACATGGTTGGAGGATCAATTTACCAAAAAGTTTGTTGATTCCTCAGACAAGGGTAACCTTTTTAGGTTTCCTGATAGATTCAGTGTCCTTGACTCTGTCTCTGACAGACAAGAGACGTCTGAAATTGGTTTCAGCTTGTCGAAACCTTCAGTCTCAATCTTTCCCTTCGGTAGCCTTATGCATGGAAATTCTAGGTCTTATGACTGCTACATTGGACGCGGTCCCCTTTGCTCGTTTTCACATGCGACTTCTTCAGCTCTGTATGCTGAACCAGTGGTGCAGGGATTATACAAAGATATCTCAATTAATATCTTTGAAACCGATTGTACGACACTCTCTGACGTGGTGGACAGCCCACCATCGTTTAGTTCAGGGGGCTTCTTTTTGTTCTTCCAACCTGGACTGTGATTTCAACAGATGCAAGTCTGACAGGTTGGGGAGCTGTTTGGGGGTCTCTGACAGCACAAGGGGTTTGGGAATCTCAGGAGGTGAGATTACCAATCAATATTTTGGAACTCCGTGCAATTTTCAGAGCTCTTCAGTCATGGCCTCTTCTAAAGAGAGAGTCGTTCATTTGTTTTCAGACGGACAATGTCACAACTGTGGCATATGTCAATCATCAAGGAGGGACTCACAGTCCTCTGGCTATGAAAGAAGTATCTCGAATTCTGGTATGGGCGGAATCCAGCTCCTGTCTAATTTCTGCGGTTCATATCCCAGGTATAGACAATTGGGAAGCGGATTATCTCAGTCGCCAAACGTTACATCCGGGCGAATGGTCTCTTCACCCAGAGGTATTTCTTCAGATTGTTCAAATGTGGGGACTTCCAGAAATAGATCTGATGGCTTCTCATCTAAACAAGAAGCTTCCCAGGTATCTGTCTAGATCCAGGGATCCTCAGGTGGAGGCAGTGGATGCATTGTCACTTCCTTGGAAGTATCATCCTGCCTATATCTTTCCGCCTCTAGTTCTTCTTCCAAGAGTAATTTCCAAGATTCAAAAGGAGTGCTCGTTTGTTCTGCTGGTGGCTCCAGCATGGCCTCACAGGTTTTGGTATGCGGATCTTGTCCGGATGGCCACTTGCCAACCGTGGACTCTCCATTAAGACCAGACCTTCTATCACAAGGTCCTTTTTTCCATCAGGATCTCAAATCCTTAAATTTGAAGTTATGGAGATTGAACGCTTGATTCTCAGTCATAGAGGTTTCTCTGACTCTCTGATTAATACTATGTTACAGGCTTGTAAATCTGTATCTAGGAAGATATATTATCGAGTCTGGAAGATTTACATTTCTTGGTGTTTTTCTCATCATTTTTCTTGGCATTCTTTTAGAATTCCTAGAATTTTACAGTTTCTTCAGGATGGTTTGGATAAAGGTTTGTCTGCAAGTTCCTTGAAAGGACAAATCTCTGCTCTTTCTGTTCTTTTTCACAGAAAGATTGCTAGTCTTCCTGATATTCATTGTTTTGTACAATCTTTGGTTCGTATAAAACCTGTTATTAAGTCAATTTCTCCTCCTTGAAGTTTGAATTTGGTTCTGGGGGCTCTTCAAGCTCCTCCGTTTGAACCTATGCATTCGCTGGACATTAAATTACTTTCTTGGAAAGTTTTGTTTCTTTTGGCCATCTCTTCTGCTAGAAGAGTTTCTGATTTATCTGCTCTTTCTTGTGAGTCTCCTTTTCTGATTTTTCATCAGGATAAGGCAGTGTTGCGAACTTCTTTTAATTTTTACCTAAGGTTGTGAATTCTAACAACATTAGTAGAGAAATTGTGGTTCCTTCATTGTGTCCTAATCCTAAGAATTCTATGGAAAGATCGTTGCATTCTTTGGATGTAGTTTGAGCTTTGAAATATTATGTTGAAGCTACTAAAAATTTCCGAAAGACTTCTAGTCTATTTGTTATCTTTTCCGGTTCTAGGAAAGGTCAGAAGGCCTCTGCCATTTCTTTGGCATCTTGGTTAAAATCTTTAATTCATCATGCCTATGTTGAGTCGGGTAAAACTCTGCCTCAAAGGATTACAGCTCATTCTACTAGGTCAGTTTCTACTTCCTGGGCGTTTAGGAATGAAGCTTCAGTCGATCAGATTTGCAAAGCAGCCACTTGGTCTTCTTTGCATACTTTTACTAAATTCTACCATTTTGATGTGTTTTCTTCTTCTGAAGCAGTTTTTGGTAGAAAAGTACTTCAGGCAGCTGTTTCAGTTTGATTCTTCTGCTTATAATTTCAGTTTTTTTTTTCATTTTAAGATTTAAACTTTATTTTGGGTGTGGATTATTTTCAGCGGAATTGGCTGTCTTTATTTTATCCCTCCCTCTCTAGTGACTGTTGCGTGGAAGATCCACATCTTGGGTAGTCATTATCCCATACGTCACTAGCTCATGGACTCTTGCTAATTACATGAAAGAAAACATAATTTATGTAAGAACTTACCTGATAAATTCATTTCTTTCATATTAGCAAGAGTCCATGAGGCCCACCCTTTTTGTGGTGGTTATGATTTTTTTGTATAAAGCACAATTATTCCAATTCCTTATTTTTTATGCTTTCGCACTTTTTTCTTATCACCCCACTTCTTGGCTATGCGTTAAACTGAATTGTGGGTGTGGTGAGGGGTGTATTTATAGGCATTTTGAGGTTTGGGAAACTTTGCCCCTCCTGGTAGGAATGTATATCCCATACGTCACTAGCTCATGGACTCTTGCTAATATGAAAGAAATGAATTTATCAGGTAAGTTCTTACATAAATTATGTTTTTCTGAGTGTTACTTTAACTATATTAGTATATACAATTGCAACAAGTTACAAAAGTAAGCATGCAGAACTGAGTTAGTATATTAAAATATAACTATATTACTATATACACTTAGAAAAGTAAGCATGCAGAACTGAGTTAGTAGAGTAAAATATAACTATATTAGTATATACCATTGAAACATCTTCGAAAAGTAAGCATGCAGAACTGAGTTAGTAGAGTAAAATATAAATATATTACTATATACTATTGAAACATGTTAGAAAAGTAAGCATGCAGAACTGAATAAATAGATTAAAATCTAATTGCCATTTTAACCAACTTTACAATGTACTCCTATCATCAAATTATTTTCATTCTCTTTGTATATTTCTTTGAAAAGCAATAATTTCAGTTTAGATGCAGGCACATTGTGTGTGAAAACATTATTGTGTTCTTCTTAATGATTGGTGGGTAAATCCATGCACCGATAAAAAAGTGTTTTACATTGTATAGAACTCAATACCTAGCTTAGATGCGTTTTTAAAAAAAAAAAAAAAAAAGAAACTAAGAGAATGAAGCTAATTTAAAAATTGAAGTGAATTATACATTTGGTTAAAATGGCATGTTCTATTACAATCCCAATAGAAAAAAAAATTGTTCATTATCCATTTATTATAATTGTAGAATTAAGCATAATTTCTATTTTTGGAAAATAAAAAATTACTATGATTAATTACATTTCTTTTTTTTAATTATTATTTTTTTTTTATTAATATGTTTATAGATATGAGAAGTAGGAAAAGTAAGTGTGAACAGCCACCACGCTACCTCAGGTCAATGTTGGCGCAAACACCCAGAAGTGAAGCTTTATCTCCACCTATGTCAATAACACTATTGGATATTGAATTATCTCCCAATCCATATCAAGGTTTTCATAAAAACACGCAGACAGGTAATGAGTTATTATTTAAGTTTTAAATAATATATTTTAGGTTTTGGCTTAAATAGTTTTCTATCTTTATCTTTGTAATTACGTTCATAGATATTACCATGGAAGACCTGAACAATAGGATTGAAATGGAAGATTTTCAAAATCCTGATAGTGTGCCAATATTTGAAGCCTTGAGTTCAGATGATACTCAACCAAGGATAGAAGTTTTAACAACAATGATGGTAGATAAAGGTATCTTTCATACTTAGTAATCTTAAATCTACGAAAATCAAAGTTTTAACTAAAACATATTGTATATTCCTACTAGGAGTTGGCTCAGATGAAAGCTTTAAAGGAGTGGACATCAGTGTAGAAGCCAATATAGTAGATAACATAGATAACAGCACATCAGAAGGTAATATTTGTGAAGAAATAAACCATATGATACATTGCATATGTATATGTAAATGGAATTAAATTTTCTTTGCCTTTATTATTCGACAGATTTATCTTCAACATCAACTACTGAAACTGAAGACAAAACTACTCAGAGTTGTCTTGAAGATCATGTTAAACAAAAAAATTCTAAAATTAGGGCAACTTTGGGAATGTTAATGGAGCAAGTCGATTTTTTATACCGTAAATATGTTATTTGATTTACTTTTTTTTTTTGCATGATGATTGTCAGAAGAATGACAATTAATCAATGAGAAAAACTTTTTTTGTGAAGAATCAATAGTGATTTTTAATTTATGTAAATAAAACATATTTTTTGGGCATAAAAAAATTGGTCTTTATTAAACAATAACATTTTAAACTTTAAAGAACAAAAATAGTACGTAATTAAAACATATATCTATGAAAACAATTAACATAAAATACAACTTTATGGACTAAGGTGTTATAAATAATAAATGAAATGTTCACTGTAGACATGGCCTTTTGGGGTCTGTTGTACCCTCCCTTTCACTCACAATAGATAACAGAGATTGTAATGTCCTTTCAGTGATGGATAAAGCTCTATTAATTTGCAGGTTTTTTTCTTCATCCATCTGCCTCTGCCACTGAAACATTTCTCTTTGCAGCTGTAATTTTTGCCTTTCAATGTCATTTCTTTCCATTTCTAGTTCAATATTTTTTTCTGAAATAGCTGCCCAGCGTTCAATATTAGTGTTTATAATATTCTGCATATCTCTGTGGTCCTCTCTATATTTTTTTTTTTAAAGATTTTATTATATACCACAGATTGCAGTGACAAAAGAAAAATGTATACAAGACACACAAAAAAAAAAAATACAGAAAATTGCTATACCAAAACGAAACCACAAGCCATCGCTAATTTAGGGACACCGCCCTTTGAAAAGTGTACATAGGCAGCCTAATACATATACTATTTCTAACATTTTATCCATTTATCTGTCTACAGACCTAATGTAAAACTATGGACTTTATCTCTTAAGTCCTGGGGAGAAGAAAAAAAAAAATTCTTAGTTTCCCCCCCCCCCTCTCTTCCCCCCAACCCCAAGCCTCTCCCCTCTCCAAAACATACACTCCTCCCCCGTATTTCTGAGATCAGGTTATCCTGCCCCACTCAGATCAGGTTATCGGGTTAACCCCTGCCCCACTCTTGGGGTATGTTGTTTTTTAGCAAAAGTATCATAAATTCGGGGGAATTTTGTAAAGGTAGTATGAGTTGCTTTTGTATTATCAATGGCTTTTCCCTAATTATGTTTAACCATTTTGAAAAGAAAGCCTTAAGTCTCTTTTCTGAGTAAGGTTTAATACTAAATAGCTCAATCGTCATCTGTGTATCCATTGTATTAATAAATTATTTCAAACTAGGCTCTTCTGGCGCTTTCCATTTTTTGAATATTATATTACGAGCAGCTAAAATAGCCAGATTTATAAGAAGTTTATCTGGTTTATATTCACCTACATCATATAGCAAAAAAACATTGACTGCAGTCAAAGATATTTTAATACTTAAGAATTTGTTGAGCCAATAATTAACTTTGCCCCAAAATTGCAATACCTTTGGGCAAGCCCAGAGACAGTGGATGATATCAGCAGTCTCAGCTTTACATTTAAAACATTTACAACATGATGCTTTATCAGCCCATTTGTTAATTTTGTCAGTGGTTAGATAATAATTATTCAATAATTTATATTGAGATTCTCTCCAACTATGAACTGACGTGGTGGTATCCAGATTAATAAAACATTTTTTAACCTCTTGTGGTTGTACCTGCGGGAAAAACCTATTAATGTAGGTTGTAATCTTTTCAACTTGCACTATCCCAGATTTAGCACATAACATATTGTACCATATAGAGATTGATCTCTTCCCGGCTTTGTATAATTTTAGTCCGGAATCTATTTCTGACCACTCCCACTCTGTCCTGAATCTTTGGCATAGTTGATTAAAATAACTCTTACTCTGTAAGTAGGCATAAAAGTTTTTAGGATGTAATTGAAACTCATTCGCAATTTCTAGAAAAGACTTTATATAAATTGTATCTGCTTGCCTAAATTGGATCCAATTCTTTAGACCTTTCTCCCTCCAAATTTTATATACCGGGTCTGACAGGCCAGGTGAGAAGTCAGGCATGCCCATGATAGGACAGTATCTAGAAGTGTGGTATTGACAATTTAAGAGGGTACAATATTTCTGCCAGGCTATAATAACATTCTTGAATGTTAGTAGTTTGGAAATATTGTTAGGAATGATTTTTTTATCTATGTGCAATAATGACTTAAGATCATAAGGAGTGGTTACTTTTGATTCCAAGTTGTAGTAAGTAACATAATCCCCCTCTACTAACCAGTCTGCTGCGAATTTAACTAGCGTCACCAGATTATATGTTTTAAAGCATGGAAGTGCTAAACCCTTCTCTTTTCTACGCTGAATCAGTTTATTTATTGCCAGTCGAGATTTACCATTATTCCATAGAAATTGGGATATTGATTTATTAAACCTATGTAAGTCTGATTTTAATATAAATAGGGGCAAGTTTTGTAACAAAAATAAAAATTTGGGGAAAATTATTGTTTTGATTACCATTATCTTTGCTGATAATGTCAATTTATACATACTCTGTTTCGTTAGTTCCTGAGGTAGTTTGTCCAATAGGTTTTCGTAGTTAATTTTGTACCAGTCATTCAGATTTTTACATATATTTATGCCTAGATATTTTAACTGTTGTACTTTATGAAATCCATGCTTGACATAACTCTTATTATTTTTCAGCAACCAGAGTATCTCAGATTTCTGCAGATTCATTCTATACCCCGAGAATTTACTATAGGTTCCTATTATATTAAGACATTTTGGAATGCTTTCAACCGTGTTATATAAATACAATAGTAAATCATCCGCATATAATGAGATTTTGATATTATGCTTACCAAGTCGGATACCTGTTAACTCTTGCCTTAAAAGAATTGCCAATGGTTCAAGAGAGATGTTGAATAAGAGTGGCGATAATGGGCAACCCTGTCTTGTCCCTTTATATAATGTTATATATTGAGAGAGTTCTGCATTTACTAATAGTTGTGATCTAGGGTTATTGTAAATTGCTTTGGTTAAGTTAAGAAAATTGCCTTGTAGGCCAAATTTATCAAGTGCCGTAAATAGGTGGTCCCATGTAATAGCATCAAATACTTTTTCCGCATCTATTGCAAGGAGGGCCAGGTCACCATTAATTTGTTGCTTATATCCCCTGAATTTATTGTAATAATAATCTATTGTTATCAGTATGCGCCGTATGTTTCTAACCACATTCCTGCCTGGCATAAAGCCTGACTGGTCATGGTGTATGACCTCACCTAGCGCCCTTTTCTATCTATCTGCCACTATTACCATTAAAAGTTTATAGTCTACATTTAACAGGGATATTGGTCTATAAGACCCTAGTTCTTCACAATTTTTACCTTTCTTATGAATCAAAGTAACAATTGAACTGGTAAAATATTTTGCTATTACTAACATAATAATAATTAAAAAGTTTTCCTAACATATCAACAATATCTACTCTGATACTTTTATAAAATTCGGCTGGAAGCCCGTCAGGGCCTGGGGCTTTATTGTTTTTCAGTTTTTTTTATAGCCATATCTATTTCCCTTTCAGATATTCTTTGATTAATCTCCTTAAGAACCTCCGATGAAATTCTGGGAACTATAATACTTTGCCAAAATGTATTTTTAGCGTCTATGTCTTCAGCTGAATACAGTTTTTGGTAGTATCTAAAAAATGCTTGTCTAACATTGGAGGCGTGTGAGTGGTAACTAACTCCTTCCCTTATATTAGAAATCATATTTTTGTTACTTCTTATTTTAATCAACTTTTTCAAATACCCCGCACAAATACCCTTAGGGCCTTGGAAAGTCGCCCTAGTTTTTAGGTCTTCCATTGTCCATTTCTGTTTTAAAAATATTTCTCTTTCCTCTCTTCACTGTTTATATTTGTCCCATGTGGTAGGTTGTGGATTAGACAAGTAGATGTTATATGCATTTTTAAGTTGTTTTGCTAATTGTACCTCTCGTGCCAAGGTCTTCTTTTTTAATTTGGACATATAGGCCACAATCTCCCCATGGAGTACCGCCTTACCTGTTTCCCAGAGAACCTCAGTTTTATCAGCATAACTAGAATTGTTAACTAAGAAGGTTCTCCAGGTATTAGTTAACCAATTGCAGAATTTACTATTATTACACATATATTTTGGAAAGAAAAAATTATTACAAGATCCTGCTTTTCTGACTTTTATTTTTAGCCCTATAATCGCGTGGTCTGAGAGGAGGATCTCGTTAATCGAGGTATCCATATCACGTTTAAGCAATGATCTGTCCACTAAAAATAAATCTATTCGCGAAAAGTTTTTGAAGGCTCTGGATTCACAGGAGAAGCTACGCTCGTCTGGGTGTTGTATCCTCCAAATGTCCTTAGCCTCTTGTCTGTACTGATGCTTATTTGCTTGTTTAAATCTATCAATTGCTGGGTTTAGAGTCATATTAAAGTCACCCATAATTATTAAATTTTGCCCTCATAAAGGAAATAGTTTCTTCTCTATCTTACCCCAAAATATTTTATCACTTTTATTAGGACCATAAATGTTACAGAAAGACCAAACACAATTGTCCATTCGGAGCTGTATTATAATATATCGACCCTCCGGATCAAGTTCACTTTTAATTATCTCGCATTCCAAATCTCTGTGGAACAAGATGGCTACTCCACGACTACGCTTACCACAGGGTGTATCAATAATTTCTTTTATCCAGTTAACCTTAAGTTTTGCAACTTCTGCAGCTTTTAAATGGAGTTCTTGTAGAAAAATAATATCTGCTTTCTGTTTTTTCAATAGTTTAAGAACATTTTTCCTCTTAATTGGGGAGGTGACCCCTCCCACATTCCAGGAAACTAAGTTATACATATCTTAGCCCTCTCAGTCTCATTATTCTATAGGTTTATGTTGAGGAGAGGAGTGCGGGGACATGGGAGAGAGAGAGAAGGGAAAAAAAAAAGGGCATAAAAAAACACACAAATACCCTACACTCAGGGGGTCCAGTGGACTGTTTCCATTTGAGCTCCCAAAAACATATTTAAAAACAACACATAAATATAACCAGCAATAATGTAACTTTTGAACATTTTTATTACCTTCTGTCAAATAAGTCTCTTAAGATAACGATCTAGATACTTAATTGCCCTATGGAACTTTACCTTTATTCACTAATAACCTATTACTTATCTTCTAGCCCTGACACTTTTAGTGTTGTGGTGTAATACCTGTATATTATGTTCTGCAAAAAATGCTTTAGCTTCTGTGCAGTTATTTATAACCACATTATTACCCTCTGGGCTTGATTTTTCAACTTTGTTCTGGATCGCTTTTCAGTTCTCCGACAAGTAATCTGCATATCGCCATCTGATAGGCGCACATGTGTGCCATTATTTATCATAAAACTGGTCGTATTTCTACGTTACTTTCCAAAGGCGAGATGTGGCGTGATATTGATAAATCTTTCCGTTATTCGTATTTTTGCGCCATATTTATTATGAAAAATTTGTTAAATTTAAGCGCATATTAGAAAGAAATGTGAATTATTATTGATTACATTTTAATATACATAAATAAAAATTGGTATTGTTCAATTATACTTCCTTATATATTCAATTTTACTAATTAGATGTATATAACTACAGTGCTTTTCAATAAACACAAACTTTATGGATATTTCCGATATTAGATAAAAATGTCATCATACACATATCAATCTCTGAAGGGATAGAAGTTCCATGGTAACATTAAAATGTAATGCTGAAAATACCACAATTGTTTGATATCTACTTTATTATTTGCTGTATCAATGTTTATATTATTTAAGAAACAACATCAAGATGTATTAACTGTTGAACAACTTATATAAACATGTGCTTATGTATTGCAAAGATATAACCCAACTCTTTGATCTAACCCAACTCTTATATTTATATCCACCTCCTCTCAACACAAATTGCACTTTTTTCTTTATTTTTACAATAAAATAATTATTAACGTTTTTAGATGAAATAAACACACAGACAACTCAAAAATGATATTTTAACAGCAATCTATTTATTGATAACAAATAATAAAATATATATTTTTTTTTCATAAAAAAATAAATCAATAATGTTATTTCCACATGAAAAGAAAAATAATGTTTTGCTTTATTGTTTATAATTAAAAAGATTGATATTTTTCTCTTAAGTTTTGAACTTTTATATATGTCCTCATCAAATTATTTTCAACTTCCAGCAGGGTATCCAAAATTTCTTTTTTGTTGATAGTTATTTCTTGATCTTCAGGCACTGTACCAAAGAGAAAAAGAAAATAAGTTATATTAAGGAACATGTAATCAATTGAATACATTTCTGTTCAGTATTACAAGATAACTAGTGTTTTATCTAATGCTAACAAGAAACACAGACATTGACTAATATCTTGTTAGAAGGTTTTATCTACACCTCTGTTGTTATTTAAAAGCATGTCATCTTGATAATACTGTGTACACGCACATGCATCTTTTGTTCCACACAATACTGACAATTGCAATTGAATTTCATAAAGCTAAAGATTGTTATGATACAAAAGAACTCACTCCAATCATAGCATTGCGTTGAATTGGATGAATTTGATTGTTGCTCTTCATGTTCAAGGTTCTGTCCTTCATCTTGAATAGCTGTAAGACATACAAATTAATTAGAACAGGAATAGTTATATAATAGAACAATGCTGATTGAAATCCATATCTATTTTAAATTTATATTTTATTACAAATAATGACATAAGATCAGGAGTGACTGAATAGACATATGAACCTACATAAATTGTCTTGTGGATGCTCGCTATTTGGAGAATCTTGCATCATGTTATTATTTTCCTCTTCAACAATAATTTCTTCAATGGCATTTTGGTTTTGATCTTCTTCAATCATGTCTATAATATGATTATAGTTATTAACTAGAATATTATTTATTTGTAAGATATATGTGAATTAAATCTACCTTCATTGTCACATTCATCATCAATGATGGGCATCGGCCTTCTGCGACGTTGTCGCCTCTTTTTTTTCTCCCTTTTTTGTATAAAATTTAGAACATATAAATGTTAATATCAATGAATAGTTATCTTAATACTATACATTTTAGTAACTATATTCATACCGGTTGTAATGATAGCCTCAGACTCCAGAAAAACAGTCGGTAGTGGATCACATTCAGCTTCTGGACTGGATGGCTTCCAGTTTATTGGGCGCAGATAACGGGGCCTTCTTCTATTTTTGACTGTAAAAGTAAAATACAATTGTATTTATATTGTTAATCTATTTTACAGTACACCATACATCTGACCGAAAGAATTACATTGTTAATACTGTTTTACAAACTGCAATCAAGCTCAAATGGATACAAAAACTGCAATTATATTTTTGTACAAAGTTCAAGATTATGTAAACAAAGTAACAACTAATGACAGATTACAATAGAGTTAAAAAATTGATACACAACTATTACATAAATACTTACATTTCATCACATAGCTTCTTATCAGGGTCCTTAATTTCGATTGTCTCCGGATTAGATCATTATAACGCTTCAGGCACTGTTTTCTAGTCCTATTATGGCCAGACAGACTTCTGACCCGTCGCACCATCTCTGATAAAATTGGATTTCTTTTATCCTGTTCCAATGTGAATATCCCCTTCCTTTTTTTAGGAAAATACTTTTCCATTGTATAGGTGATTATCAGTAATTCACCGATGGAAAACTTCTTGGAACGATTCATCATCACTGTCTGTATGTATCTCTCTAACCATAAAACTCCACCCAATAACGAAACTAATTGTGATTGTAATTGCGCAGTAAAATATACACATTTAAAAAATGATTTATGTTTAAAAGAAGTAAGTAATCTACTAGAAACTTATTTATTAATAAATATTAAAGAAAAACTATTAACCAAGTTACAACTTTTTTTATAAATATAGATTACATTTAAGTTGTTACAAAGTGCGTAATAACGTGCACTATATTTCTACGGTCGATACAAGATAACTGGCACTATGTTTCGACACTTGATACAATGCGCAATAACTTGGACTATATTTCTACAGTCGATACATTTGTTTTAATACTTAACATTTATTTTTATGGCTATGTTCATTGTTACTTCAATTGATACATACAAATGTTATGATTTTGAAAACTGAATTTATATAAAAATATAGTCACATTAATTTGAAAAAGAAAACACAATTGACCAATAGGAATAAAGTAAATTGTTAATGTCCAATCAAATTATTCTTTTATCTATTGATATTACGCCCCATTTCTGTAACGTTCTAGAAACAAAGTTGTTATTGATAATTGTTCATTACTTTATTCTGACTTCGAACGAAGACACTATTCTTATTGCGCCATTATTTGCTCTAAATTTGCGATGGCTACTGGACAAGCTGGAAAGACAAAAAGTGGTCGAAGTGTGATGTTTAGTCATCGACAAAACTGTATTTTAGTTGAAGCTATCATCGAACATTATCATGTTATTATCGGCTATCAAGCCAAATCTATCAACCCTCAAAGAAAAAAGGCAATTTGGGAACAAATTAGTCGTGCAGTGTCAGCAGAGGGTAGTTTTCCTAAAGACGTCAGGGCCTGTCGGAAGAGGGTGAATGATATTCGTAAGAATATAAAAAAAAAATCTGTAAGGAAAAACAGTTATCGAAAGGAACTGGTGGAGGCCCCGCATATAGGGCTGAACTGCTTGACTATGAACAGATGCTGTATGCCAGGATGGGGGATGCTGTCGTGGTGGGACTTGATGTTCCATCAGATACCATGGATTTTAGAGGTAAATATCTCATTGCTTGCTGTTAAACGAATAGTCTATTCAGAACTTAAATTTCATGACAGAGCATACCATGGTAATAATTTTTTACTATTAAGATTGGTAATTTGTTAGCTTTGAATATGTATTTAGCAACGTTTGATTGTAAGCATGGAAGCAGGACCATTGTTGGTTGAGGAACTGGATACCGCTTGCTGATTGGATGGCTACATTTAAAAAGAAACCAATCCTCAAGCGATAACCAGGTGCCACACCCAAAAATGATCCGGCTTCTAAACTTAGATTATTTTTATTTTAAAAGAAAGATAATCAAAACAGAAGACAACATAAAAATTATAATAGTATTGAATTATAAAGTTTTTTGAAATTCCATGCTCTATCCAAATAATGAAAGTATAATTTTCACTATACTATCTCTTTAACATGTATTTTGTATATTCATTTTTGCGTATTTTATTTTAATTTTTTAAATTTTATTTATATGTAATTTAAAGAACAACATGAAGAAGCGTTTGAAACTGAAATAGAAAATGCCCAGGTGGACCGACCATCCGAGTCAGAGTTGACTTCTGAACAGCAACAACCCTCAACATCTTCATGTGATATAACATGCAGGGAGGAAACTACCAGTAAGTAAAAGTGTATTACTAAAATGTAAATATCATTTGTATTAATAAAATGAAAGGACAATGAAATGTAATTAATATGTATTGACTTTCTGACTTTTCTCATGAAAATTCTGTTTATGTACAGAGGAATTTTTTAAAAAGATGTATATGAAAATAAATGTAATTATTGTTACAGGTGTCAGGGGATTACTACAAACAATGCAGGATTCGTCAATTACATTATTTGATGGTAATTATTGGTCCTTTTTTTTTTTTTTTATAAATGTTTTTTTTTTTTTTTAATTATTTTGGTTTACATTCATAGATGAAATAGAAATTACTTTGGAACCACTTGTGACAGACACAGTTTGTCAGGATGATGATGATGATGATGATGATGATGATGAGACACAAATAGAGGGACAAACTCAAACACAACTTGAGACACCACATGTTGACGAATCAGAATGTGAGGAAGAGATTGAGGATGCACAACAATGTCAGATAGATGAACCAGAGAGACCAAATGAAGTGGAACGATTGACAGATATGGCATTGTCTTTCAGAAATGAACAGAATGAATTTTTTAAAGAAATGATTGCATTACAAAAACAGAGAAACAATATACTTCAAGAACAGTTAAATGTTCAAAAGGAGTATTATCAGAAAAAGGGGAACATAAACATCTTCTGGCACATCCTCCAGACACACCTCATCTACAGGGAGTGCAGAATTATTAGGCAAATGAGTATTTTGACCACATCATCCTCTTTATGCATGTTGTCTTACTCCAAGCTGTATAGGCTCGAAAGCCTACTACCAATTAAGCATATTAGGTGATGTGCATCTCTGTAATGAGAAGGGGTGTGGTCTAATTACATCAACACCCTATATCAGGTGTGCATAATTATTAGGCAACTTCCTTTCCTTTGGCAAAATGGGTCAAAAGAAGGACTTGACAGGCTCAGAAAAGTCAAAAATAGTAAGATATCTTGCAGAGGGATGCAGCACTCTTAAAATTGCAAAGCTTCTGAAGCGTGATCATCGAACAATCAAGCGTTTCATTCAAAATAGTCAACAGGGTCGCAAGAAGCGTGTGGAAAAACCAAGGCGCAAAATAACTGCCCATGAACTGAGAAAAGTCAAGCATGCAGCTGCCAAGATGCCACTTGCCACCAGTTTGGCCATATTTCAGAGCTGCAACATCACTGGAGTTCCCAAAAGCACAAGGTGTGCAATACTCAGAGACATGGCCAAGGTAAGAAAGGCTGAAAGACGACCACCACTGAACAAGACACACAAGCTGAAACGTCAAGACTGGGCCAAGAAATATCTCAAGACTGATTTTTCTAAGGTTTTATGGACTGATGAAATGAGAGTGAGTATTGATGGGCTAGATGGATGGGCCCGTGGCTGGATTGGTAAAGGGCAGAGAGCTCCAGTCTGACTCAGACGCCAGCAAGGTGGAAGTGGAGTACTGGTTTGGGATGGTATCATCAAAGATGAGCTTGTGGGGCCTTTTCGGGTTGAGGATGGAGTCAAGCTCAACTCCCAGTCCTACTGCCAGTTTCTGGAAGACACCTTCTTCAAGCAGTGGTACAGGAAGAAGTCTGCATCCTTCAAGAAAAACATGATTTTCATGCAGGACAATGCTCCATCACACGCGTCCAAGTACTCCACAGCGTGGCTGGCAAGAAAGGGTATAAAAGAAGAAAATCTAATGACATGGCCTCCTTGTTCACCTGATCTGAACCCCATTGAGAACCTGTGGTCCATCATCAAATGTGAGATTTACAAGGAGGGAAAACAGTACACCTCTCTGAACAGTGTCTGGGAGGCTGTGGTTGCTGCTGCACGCAATGTTGATGGTGAACAGATCAAAACACTGACAGAATCCATGGATGGCAGGCTTTTGAGTGTCCTTGCAAAGAAAGGTGGCTATATTGGTCACTGATTTGTTTTTGTTTTGTTTTTGAATGTCAGAAATGTATATTTGTGAATGTTGAGATGTTATATTGGTTTCACTGGTAAAAATAAATAATTGAAATGGGTATATATTTGTTTTTTGTTAAGTTGCCTAATAATTATGCACAGTAATAGTCACCTGCACACACAGATATCCCCCTAAAATAGCTATAATTAAAAACAAACTAAAAACTACTTCCAAAACTATTCAGCTTTGATATTAATGAGTTTTTTGGGTTCATTGAGAACATGGTTGTTGTTCAATAATAAAATTAATCCTCAAAAATACAACTTGCCTAATAATTCTGCACTCCCTGTAGATTTACTTGGGAAATAGCTATATTATGCATTATGCATGACACCAGAATTATGTCATTACATTTCTCTGGGGAATATTGTAGATCACCACTGGAATGGTCCAACACCCTAAATCTCATTTTCAGTACCCCAAATGTACGCTCAATAGCACTCCTTGTAGACCTGTGAGCTTCGTTGAACTTGATTTCTGACCGCGTATGAGGTATTGGTACAGGTGTCAAGAGCCAAGGCCTACAGGGGTACCCGCTGTCACCTTCAAAAATATAATAAAATTAAAAATTAGCGAGATGTAACTACAGGTTTATGAGGTTCAACTATGACAATTTAAAAATTACAAGAAAGGTTTGAGTAATATAAATATAAAAAGTTTAATATTCACCTAATAGCCAACCGTGTGGCATGTCTCCACGTTTAAATGCTCCAAATAAAGCCGACTGCTTTAATATGTGATAATCATGGCATGACCCTGGAAAACCTGATCTTACTGCCCAAAACCTAAGGTTAGAGTCACATACTGCTTGAACATTGAGAGAGTGGAAGTGTTTACGATTTCGATATTGCTTCTCCCTTAAAGCTGGTGGTCGAATTGCAATATGTGTGCAATCAATTGCACCTAGCACATTTGGAATGCCGGCAACTTGATAAAAACCAGATTTTACTTGGTGCCATTCATGTACATTCCTTGGCACATATATACATTTTTTCAGATGCTTCAAAATAGTTTTTAAGACAGTCCTCAAATGTCTACAAAAAGAAGGCTGACTCATGCCAGCCACTGCACTGGACACAGCCTGAAAAGAGCCTGTGGCTAGGAAATGCAAAACTGCCAATAACTTGAGCATTCCAGGTATTGACCTTGTTCTTCTGGTCTGTGGCTCTAGATCATTCTGAATTAGAACATATAGATTTTGTATGCTCTCCCTGTTTAGGCGAAATCTTTTTTTAATCTGGTGATCAGATAATGCCTGAACGAGGTAGAAAAACTCGTGGAACTCTTTGCCGTCTACATATTGGCAAAATCTGATCATTTATATGATTTTCATGGCCCCTTGCTAAAGAAATTGCAGACAAAATCAGGAAATAATTCATCTTCTGGCGCTGAAAATATGGAGTAAATTAGATGTTCTCCTATCTCTTCATGGAGAACATTAGTAGTCGTATTAGGAGGAGAACTTTAGGCTTGCCAATGGCGCAAAATAATGATAAATATATATTTTGGAGAGAAATAGGTTGTGTTCTTGAATATACACCCGGAAAAGGGCGTTTTAAAGCTTTATTTTGCGCAAATGTGCGCCTAGACGAGGGACATTGAAGGGACCATCCGAGTCAGAGTTGACTTCTGAACAGCAACAACCCTCAACATCTTCATGTGATATAACATGCAGGGAGGAAACTACCAGTAAGTAAAAGTGTATTACTAAAATGTAAATATCATTTGTATTAATAAAATGAAAGGACAATGAAATGTAATTAATATGTATTGACTTTCTGACTTTTCTCATGAAAATTCTGTTTATGTACAGAGGAATTTTTTAAAAAGATGTATATGAAAATAAATGTAATTATTGTTACAGGTGTCAGGGGATTACTACAAACAATGCAGGATTCGTCAATTACATTATTTGATGGTAATTATTGGTCCTTTTTTTTTTTTTTTATAAATGTTTTTTTTTTTTTTTAATTATTTTGGTTTACATTCATAGATGAAATAGAAATTACTTTGGAACCACTTGTGACAGACACAGTTTGTCAGGATGATGATGATGATGATGATGATGATGATGAGACACAAATAGAGGGACAAACTCAAACACAACTTGAGACACCACATGTTGACGAATCAGAATGTGAGGAAGAGATTGAGGATGCACAACAATGTCAGATAGATGAACCAGAGAGACCAAATGAAGTGGAACGATTGACAGATATGGCATTGTCTTTCAGAAATGAACAGAATGAATTTTTTAAAGAAATGATTGCATTACAAAAACAGAGAAACAATATACTTCAAGAACAGTTAAATGTTCAAAAGGAGTATTATCAGAAAAAGGGGAACATAAACATCTTCTGGCACATCCTCCAGACACACCTCATCTACAGGGAGTGCAGAATTATTAGGCAAATGAGTATTTTGACCACATCATCCTCTTTATGCATGTTGTCTTACTCCAAGCTGTATAGGCTCGAAAGCCTACTACCAATTAAGCATATTAGGTGATGTGCATCTCTGTAATGAGAAGGGGTGTGGTCTAATTACATCAACACCCTATATCAGGTGTGCATAATTATTAGGCAACTTCCTTTCCTTTGGCAAAATGGGTCAAAAGAAGGACTTGACAGGCTCAGAAAAGTCAAAAATAGTAAGATATCTTGCAGAGGGATGCAGCACTCTTAAAATTGCAAAGCTTCTGAAGCGTGATCATCGAACAATCAAGCGTTTCATTCAAAATAGTCAACAGGGTCGCAAGAAGCGTGTGGAAAAACCAAGGCGCAAAATAACTGCCCATGAACTGAGAAAAGTCAAGCATGCAGCTGCCAAGATGCCACTTGCCACCAGTTTGGCCATATTTCAGAGCTGCAACATCACTGGAGTTCCCAAAAGCACAAGGTGTGCAATACTCAGAGACATGGCCAAGGTAAGAAAGGCTGAAAGACGACCACCACTGAACAAGACACACAAGCTGAAACGTCAAGACTGGGCCAAGAAATATCTCAAGACTGATTTTTCTAAGGTTTTATGGACTGATGAAATGAGAGTGAGTATTGATGGGCTAGATGGATGGGCCCGTGGCTGGATTGGTAAAGGGCAGAGAGCTCCAGTCCGACTCAGACGCCAGCAAGGTGGAAGTGGAGTACTGGTTTGGGATGGTATCATCAAAGATGAGCTTGTGGGGCCTTTTCGGGTTGAGGATGGAGTCAAGCTCAACTCCCAGTCCTACTGCCAGTTTCTGGAAGACACCTTCTTCAAGCAGTGGTACAGGAAGAAGTCTGCATCCTTCAAGAAAAACATGATTTTCATGCAGGACAATGCTCCATCACACGCGTCCAAGTACTCCACAGCGTGGCTGGCAAGAAAGGGTATAAAAGAAGAAAATCTAATGACATGGCCTCCTTGTTCACCTGATCTGAACCCCATTGAGAACCTGTGGTCCATCATCAAATGTGAGATTTACAAGGAGGGAAAACAGTACACCTCTCTGAACAGTGTCTGGGAGGCTGTGGTTGCTGCTGCACGCAATGTTGATGGTGAACAGATCAAAACACTGACAGAATCCATGGATGGCAGGCTTTTGAGTGTCCTTGCAAAGAAAGGTGGCTATATTGGTCACTGATTTGTTTTTGTTTTGTTTTTGAATGTCAGAAATGTATATTTGTGAATGTTGAGATGTTATATTGGTTTCACTGGTAAAAATAAATAATTGAAATGGGTATATATTTGTTTTTTGTTAAGTTGCCTAATAATTATGCACAGTAATAGTCACCTGCACACACAGATATCCCCCTAAAATAGCTATAATTAAAAACAAACTAAAAACTACTTCCAAAACTATTCAGCTTTGATATTAATGAGTTTTTTGGGTTCATTGAGAACATGGTTGCTGTTCAATAATAAAATTAATCCTCAAAAATACAACTTGCCTAATAATTCTGCACTCCCTGTAGATTTACTTGGGAAATAGCTATATTATGCATTATGCATGACACCAGAATTATGTCATTACATTTCTCTGGGGAATATTGTAGATCACCACTGGAATGGTCCAACACCCTAAATCTCATTTTCAGTACCCCAAATGTACGCTCAATAGCACTCCTTGTAGACCTGTGAGCTTCGTTGAACTTGATTTCTGACCGCGTATGAGGTATTGGTACAGGTGTCAAGAGCCAAGGCCTACAGGGGTACCCGCTGTCACCTTCAAAAATATAATAAAATTAAAAATTAGCGAGATGTAACTACAGGTTTATGAGGTTCAACTATGACAATTTAAAAATTACAAGAAAGGTTTGAGTAATATAAATATAAAAAGTTTAATATTCACCTAATAGCCAACCGTGTGGCATGTCTCCACGTTTAAATGCTCCAAATAAAGCCGACTGCTTTAATATGTGATAATCATGGCATGACCCTGGAAAACCTGATCTTACTGCCCAAAACCTAAGGTTAGAGTCACATACTGCTTGAACATTGAGAGAGTGGAAGTGTTTACGATTTCGATATTGCTTCTCCCTTAAAGCTGGTGGTCGAATTGCAATATGTGTGCAATCAATTGCACCTAGCACATTTGGAATGCCGGCAACTTGATAAAAACCAGATTTTACTTGGTGCCATTCATGTACATTCCTTGGCACATATATACATTTTTTCAGATGCTTCAAAATAGTTTTTAAGACAGTCCTCAAATGTCTACAAAAAGAAGGCTGACTCATGCCAGCCACTGCACTGGACACAGCCTGAAAAGAGCCTGTGGCTAGGAAATGCAAAACTGCCAATAACTTGAGCATTCCAGGTATTGACCTTGTTCTTCTGGTCTGTGGCTCTAGATCATTCTGAATTAGAACATATAGATTTTGTATGCTCTCCCTGTTTAGGCGAAATCTTTTTTTAATCTGGTGATCAGATAATGCCTGAACGAGGTAGAAAAACTCGTGGAACTCTTTGCCGTCTACATATTGGCAAAATCTGATCATTTATATGATTTTCATGGCCCCTTGCTAAAGAAATTGCAGACAAAATCAGGAAATAATTCATCTTCTGGCGCTGAAAATATGGAGTAAATTAGATGTTCTCCTATCTCTTCATGGAGAACATTAGTAGTCGTATTAGGAGGAGAACTTTAGGCTTGCCAATGGCGCAAAATAATGATAAATATATATTTTGGAGAGAAATAGGTTGTGTTCTTGAATATACACCCGGAAAAGGGCGTTTTAAAGCTTTATTTTGCGCAAATGTGCGCCTAGACGAGGGACATTGAAGGGCGAGAATTTTTCAGTCGTATTTGCACATTTTTCGGAGTATTTGTAATTGATAAATAGGAGATATATTACGACGGCGTAAATTTAGGTGCAAATTAAGGAGAATATGTTTGATAAATCGAGCCCTCTGTGTCTTCTATAATTATTTTAGCTGGATACCTTAGACTGGCTTTATAATTATTTTGAATTAAAGCTGTACAAAATTGCGCCATACTCTTTCTTTTATCTGCTGTTTCCGCAGAATAATCCTGAAAAAGATATATTTGAGTGGTTCCTAACATAAGTGGGTTATGGTTTCTATATGCCCGCATTATGTCTACTTTTTCCTGAAAGTTTAGAAATTTTACCATGACCATTCTTGGTCTCATATACCCGTCTTGATATTTTATGCTGGAACCTGTTCTATGCGCTCTTTCTACCTGAAATTTTCCATTTTGTAAGGTTAATCCCAGTAATTTAGGTAATGTTATGGCAGCAAATGTAGTTAAGTCTTTATATTCGCTAACTTCAGGAAGACCAACTATTCAAATGTTACTTCGTCGGGATCTATCCTCTAGGTCTTGGATTTTATTTTGTAAGATTTTAATTGTTTCATCTGTTTTTTTAGTCGCTGTCTCTTGCAAATTAGTAGCGTCTTCAAGATCTGACACCCGTCTCTCTACCTCAGAGATTTGCTATGCGAAATGTCTAACTTCTGTCGTCAAGGTAGTGATCTCGTTTTTTTAAAGTATCAAATTGTGGCATTATCATATCCGCCAGTTTATCTAACATTATTTGTGAGTCAGTCATAGAACCATCTTCATTTATATCTAACTTTTCATTAACATTTTCCTGTATTGGCTTAGTTTTTTTGTCTCTTTTTACTGGCATGGCTGGTGATCTTACTTTTACATTTGTTATATATTTTTCCATACCCTGTTAATGACTAAAATCTTGCTGTGTGAATAATTCCTATTCTTAGTATCTAAGTAAATAGTGATTCTTAAAGAAAGTGAATCTGGAGAGGAGAAAAGTCACTCCCCCCATGTGTATGTACCGTGAGTACTAGTGTTGCTAAATAAAAAATACCATCCTGAAGAAGATAGTCCAAAGTGTAACCTAGTGCAGCCTCAAAAGAGCTATTTATATATATATATTTTATTTTATTTTTAATTTTTTTTTTTTAAAAAAAAGAGAAAAACCAATTGTAGCAACATTAGAGTGATTTACATACGTGAAAGTAAATGTGTACGTGAGGATATCAAATCATTAACTAAAGGGTATTTTAACCTGCAATGGCTAATCACATTATCCCCTTATTAAGGGTAGCTATATAGGGTTTTGCCACAAGCTTTAAAATTAGGGTTTATCTGACAATCTTTGACCAGTTTATAACATAAATTATGCGAAGGAGGACAGTAAATCTAAGATCATTGCTATTTGTCCTCCAAATTTCATTCCATCTGTAAAAGATCTCTAACTCGATTATGTCAATAATGACATTTGACATTTGTGTACAAAAAAAAAAAAAAAAAAATTATTTGATAGATAAAAGAGATAACACACACAACATTGAAATTATTTATTAAATTTGTAAAGTACTTACCAGTTGCTCTGCCAACACCAGTTTCTGGAGTGCTGGTCCTTACATCAGGAAGTGTGTCCGCTGATGAAGTACTGTGTGTAACAGTAGATGTGGAGCGTATGAACTGTCCATGTGAAAAACTGGCCGAAGGTCTGGAACCAGTTGCACTGGGTGGTCTGTAAACAGCAGAAGACAAAGTTGAACAAGTGGGCACTTTGTTGGTCCTCCTCACAGGCTCTGCTTGTGTTGTTGGTGTTGCTTTAAAAAAAAAAAATCATAACCTTTTATTACTGCTTTTTCAAATCAAGATAACATGAGAACAAAGAAAAATTGATAATAGGAGTAAATTAGAAATTGCATGCTCTATCTGAATCATGAAAGAAAAAAATGAGGGGTTAGTATCCCTTTATAGGGACATGAAAAAATAAATTTTCCTTTTGAGATCTCATAAGAAAATGCTTTTTCAAAAATATTTAAATTGTATTATCATTTTGGCTTAATTGGATTGATATACTTTGATGAAAAGCAAATCTATACAGGCTCAGTTAATGATTATTGGTTGATGCACATAGATGGGTCATGTGACTGCGTCAACTATGTGCATAGCTATGTCTGAAAAAAGTATATGTTTAGAAAGCGGAGAACAATTATATATTCTAATTTTGAAAGATGTTAAAAATAATATTCTATACTCAGATACCGCTACATGGAAGTCAATAGATCAGAGATTTAAGAAGGCATGTGATCTGGGGTCAGTCAGAAAATGCAGAGATAAAAATTAAAGTGATATGAATTTAAATTAATTGTATTTCATGATTAATGTGGAACATACCATGTTACACAACATAAATATTTTTTTAATACTTTCAAATTACATTATTTCTATTGTCATTATCTCTTTAAGGAGTTTCAATGCAATACTGGTTTGTAAATGAACACATGGGTGTTATCTTTAGGGATCACACTAATAGTTGCCCCCTATATTTATAATCAACTCTTAAAAATGTGTATTTCCGTTATAGCTTTAAAAAAAAGGCAGTATAACAACCCTATTATTGTACAATCCCTTATACATATATGCAACATAAATGATAAGAGTATTTGGGGCCTATATTGATTCAGATACGGAAGCGTAAGATGTCAGATCATGTTATTTTTCATAAATATATATTGGAGACAATGAGCTATCATAATTTAACAAACATTTTTGCGTCAATTATGTTGTACATTTACCTCTTAAATCACTGTCACAATCATCCGTTATGCCAGTGATGATCTCTGGTCCCAGACGCTGAACAAGTTTCTGCTCATAGTCATTGAGGTCGGCAACATATGCTGGTCCACCTGCGGTAGCACATGCCGAATTTTTTTCTCTGGCCAATTTAGCTTTGGCGAAACGTTTAATGTCGTTGTAACGCTTCTTCAGCTGATCAACATGCTTTTTTCCAGGACCCTGGGCACTAACGGCATCGCTTATCCTTTGCCAGATCTGCTTCCTCCTCGAAAAATTTGTCTGTTTGACACGACATTCAAACAAATAATTATAAGAGTCAATAATCATGTCAATCAAAACAACGTTTTGCTGATGCGAAAAGTGAGGATTCTTGGATTTTGAAGTGGTTTCAGATCCAGATGAAGCCATATCCAATTTGTAAATACATATTACAAAAATAACTCTGTAATCACTCTTCAAAAAATTTTGAACAATAATAAAGTTGTTTAGAAAAGTTGAACTTTTATAGGAGCAAAATTCTATTCCCGCGAAGACTATGACGTTCGTGACACATGTCACGTGTTAACAATTGGCCAGACAATTCAACTGAAAGTTAAGTACATCAGCTTAGTCGCGGCGAGCGAGGCGTCAAATTTATCAATATTCCGCCACTGCTCGCGGCGGGCTAGACATGTCTATTTATTGGGGGATTATTAGTACATAGCGACAGCGAACACCATTTCGCCCGCGGCGAGTAACGGCGAGTTTATCCGCGTCTACAATGATGGATGAATTGACGGCTTAGTACATGGAGCCCTAAAAACGCTATTGTTTTGAAGGCAACAAAAAGCAGTTTACAGTTATTATTTTGAGAGGAAAATCTTTGTGTTATACTTCACTGATATTTATACCTAGCATTAACAGTATTTGTCTTATTTATTTTTCAGGTAAGAGTCCTCAAGAGTGTAGTCACACTGTGTAGAAGGAAAGGATCTGAACACACTTTTGTGCAATATGCTGCGACTATTAGTGGGCGATGAGGTGGCCGAAGTGTGCAATCTCTGAGGAACCTCAACAAAAGGTGCTGATAGAAGGGTCTTTACTAACACTGTAGTTTTTAATTTTTCTTTGAGTTCCTGAATAAGGGCTAGATTACAAGTGAGACGCAAGTGATGCCGTCTTTTCGCAAGCCTTTTTCATTGCGCTGATATTACAAGTTGAGCGAAATTGCGCTAGCATAATCACCATTTACGCTTCAATCCTTACCACAATCTCAACTTAACTGTTTTCAGAAACAAAAAAGTTGCAGAAAACAATTCAAAAATACATTACAAAGTACAGTTACACTCATCTTAACACTGTCTAATAAAAAATGATTTAAAAAAATATTGTACAAAAAACCTTTTAAGGGTTCAAAAGATATGAGATCTCTGGTGCTAGAAAAAAAAGGCAGGCAAATAGCTTTGACATTGAGACACATACATTACTAAAGATGCATTTGTATGTATGTGTCTGAATGTATGTGTGTATACATATATATTATTGTATTTATATGTGTATATATGTATTTACAGGTCATATATACACATATAAAAACATTAAAGTGACAGGCCCCGAATTTCCCGCAAGGCTATTGGCTAGAGGTGGAAACCTCTCAGCAAATACCGTTCTGCCGTAGGTTGCCTTAACAGCTCAGTGCGGCGAACGCTGCAAACAAAAAAGGAGGTTTCAGCATGAAGTATTTTATACTTCATGAATGAAAGTCCCCTTTATATGTTCCAATAAACAAACGCTAGGATTTACCATCACTTTAATATATATGTACACACATATAGACATATATGCTTTAAAGGGGCATAACACACATTGAGATCACAATATAAAAGGTTTAGTTATACAACAATATACTTTTTATTTATTTCATGTAATCGGCAAGAGTCCATGAGCTAGTGACACCCCTCACCACTCCCACAATTGCGTTTTACAAACTTTGCCTCCTATGGAGGTGGTGAAGTAAGTTTGTGCTAAGATTTCTACGTTGACATGCGCTTCTCAACTTTTTGAAGCCCGATTCCTCTCAGAGTACAGCGAATGTCAGAGGGACGTGAAGAGAGTATCACCTATTGAATGCAATGATTTTCCTAACGGGGGTCTATTTCATAGGTTCTCTGTTATCGGTCGTAGAGATTCATCTCCTACCTCCCTTTTCAGATCGACGATATACTCTCATATACCATTACCTCTACTGATAACTGTTTCAGTACTGGTTTGGCTATCTGCTATATATGGTATGTATGTTTTTTATTACTTAAGACACCCCAGCTATGGTCTGGCACTTTATGCATTTATATAAAGTTCTAAATATATGTATTGTACTTTTATTTGCCATGAGTCAAGTTCATGTATTTCCTTGTGCAGACTGTCAGTTTCATATTTGGGAAATAAACATATTAAGAAATATTTTTTTCTTACCTGGGGTTTAGTATTTTTTCAAATTGACTACTTTTTTCTTACAAATTGCGGGCAGCATTAGGCCTGCGGGTGTGCCAAATGCTAGACTTTATTGTATCATTCTTGGCGCGAGAATTTTTTTGGCGTGAAAAGTAAGTCCGTTGACACAAGTTCGTCATTTCCGGCGTCGTAGTTGCCACGGAAGCCTTACACACAGTTGCGTCGTTAGTGACGCAAGTGTGTCATTTCCGGATATTGTTGGCGGCAAAAAAAATTTCACTTACATTGTGCGTCATACTTGGCGCCAAATTTTTCATTTGTTTTATACCCCATTGCTGTTTGCCTCTTGCCTTTTTCTATGTCAGAGGGCTATGCTGTTTGTATTTCTTTCATGTAATTGGCAAGAGTCCATGAGCTAGTGACGTATGGGATATACATTCCTACCAGGAGGGGCAAAGTTTCCCAAACCTCAAAATGCCTATAAATTTACCCCTCACCACACCCACAATTCAGTTTTACAAACTTTGCCTCCCATGGAGGTGGTGAAGTAAGTTTGTGCTAGATTTCTACGTTGATATGCGCTTCGCAGCAGGCTGAAGCCCGGTTTTCCTCTCAGAGTGCAGTGAATGTCAGAGGGATGTGAGGAGAGTATTGCCTATTTGAATACCATGGTCTTCCTCTAGGGGATCTATTTCATAGGTTCTCTGTTATCGGTCGTAGAGATTTCTTCTCCTACCTCCCTTTTCAGATCGACGATATACTCTTATATACCATTACCTCTACTGATTCTCGTTTCAGTACTGGTTTGGCTATCTGCTATATGTAGATGAGTGTCTTAGGGTAAGTAAATCTTATTTCTATTCATGACACTCAAAGCTATGGTTGGGCACTTTATATGTAAAGTTCTAAATATATGTGTTAAAACTTATATTTGCCATGATTCAGGATAATCAGTATTCCTTCTTTCAGACTGTCAGTTTCATTTTTTTGGGAAAATGCATATGTATTATATTTTTTCTTACCTTAAAAATTCAATTTCAATTGACTTTTTTTCAAAATTGCGGGCTGTTAGAAGCATTTTCTGCACCCGCGAGCCTATTTATTGCGTCATTCTTGGCGCAAGACTTTTTTGGCCCAAAAATTTCATCATTTCCGGCGTCATAGTTGGCGCCGGAAGTTTTCACATGATTGCGTCATTTTTGACGTATGTGTGTTGCGGACGTTTTTTTGGCGCCCAAAAATATGGGCGTCATTCTTGGTGCCAAAATATGTGGGCGTTATACTTGGCGCCAAAAATGTGGGCGTCATACTTGGCGCCAGTTTTTTTCACATTATTTCAGTCTCTCTTTTTAGTTGCTTCTGGTTTCTAGAGGCTTGTTTTGT
This sequence comes from Bombina bombina, assembly GCF_027579735.1. Taxonomy (NCBI): domain Eukaryota; kingdom Metazoa; phylum Chordata; class Amphibia; order Anura; family Bombinatoridae; genus Bombina; species Bombina bombina. The sequence continues at coordinate 745,901,429 of NC_069500.1, forward strand.
TTTGCATTTTTTCCCATTCCTGAAACTGCCATTTAAGGAATTTGATAATTTTGCTTTATATGTTGTTTTTTATATTACATATTTCAAAATGTCACTACCTGACCCTGGATCAGAATCTACTTCTGGAAAGACGCTGCCTGATGTTGTGTCGGTTCTACCAAAGCTAAGTGCATTTGTTGTAAACTTTTGGTAACTGTTCCTCCAGCTGTAGTTTGTGTTAGTTGTCATGATAAACTATCAAACGCAGATAATATTTCTCTTGTAAGGTGTATCCAGTCCACGGGTTCATCCATTACTTGTGGGATATTCTCCTTCCCAACAGGAAGTTGCAAGACGACACCCACAGCAGAGCTGTCTATATAGCTCCTCCCCTAACTGCCACCCCCAGTCATTCCCTTGCAACTCTCGACAAGATAGGAAGTATAAGAGATATGTGGTGACTTAGTGTAGTTTTTACCTTCAATCAAGAGTTTGTTATTTTAAAACGGTACCGGCGTCGTACTGTTTTACTCCCAGGCAGAAATTAGAAGAAGAATCTGCCTGGAGGTTGATGATCTTAGCGGTTTGTAACTAAGGTCCATTGCTGTTCTCACACATAACTGAAGAGTATGGGAAAGACTTCAGTTGGGGGAACGGTCTGCAGATTACCTGCTTTGAGGTATGTTCAGTATATTTATTTTTAGAGAGATGATAAGATCTAGAAAATTCTGACAGAGCCTTGTATAATTGAGGTAAGCCTGATGCAGTGATTTAACAACGACTGGGATCATGCTTACAAAAAAGGGGAATATTCATGTTTATACTCATATTTCTTAGTGACAAAACGTTTACATGTTATATAGAAAGAACGTTTTTTCTCTGAGGGTGATAAATTGTTTTTTATGGCCTAGTTTCCACATGGCTAGTCAGATACTCCTAGGAGTATTTTCTTAAGGCCCTCTGACATCGAGTGCATGGTGGGAGGGGCATATTTTCACGCTCTAGATGTGCAATTCATATTCAGACTGAGACATCCAGCTTCCCTAAAGGAGTCCCCTGGCATCTGAGAACCACTATAGAGGGCTTATTTCTTCCCTAAATCGTATTTGAGGGCAGGTAGGAGCCACAGCAGAGCTGTGGCAAGGTGTTTAACTGTTTAATAACGTTTTTTTAACGTTTTTCAAATCCAGTATAGGGCCCAAAGGGTTAATCATCCATTTGCAAATGGGTGCAATGCTGCTTTAGTCCCTTATACACACTGTAAAAATTTCGAAGTTTACTACTTTTTAACACTGTTTTGCAGTTTATGTGATAGTTTTTTTCTCTTAAATGCACAGTACCGTTTTTGTTTAATTGCTGTTTCACATTTATTGAAGTGTTTTCCAAGCTTGCTGGTCTCATTACTAGTCTGTTAAACATGTCTGACATAGAGGAAACTCCTTGTTCAATATGTTTAGAAGCCATTGTGGAACTCCCTCTTAGAATGTGTACCAAATGTACTGAAATTTCTATAAATTATAAAGACCATATTATGGCATTTAAAGATTTATCCCCAGAGGTTTCTCAGACTGACAAAAGGGAGGTTATGCCATCTAGCTCTCCCCACGTAACAGAACCTATAACTACCGCTCAAGTGACGCCAAGTACATCTAGCGCTTCCAATGCGTTTACCTTACAAGACATGGCGGCAGTTATGACTAATACCCTCACAGAGGTATTGTCCAAACTGCCAGGGTTACAAGGAAAGTGAGACAGCTCTGGGGCTAGAACAAATACAGAGCTTTCTGACGCTTTAGTAGCTATGTCCGATATACCCTCACAATGCTCCGAAGCCGTGGCAAGGGAGTTGCTATCTGAGGGTGAGATTTCAGATTCAGGGAAGACGTTACTTCAGTCCGATTCTGAAATGACAGCCTTTAAATTTAAGCTTGAACACCTCCGCTTACTGCTCAGGGAGGTTTTAGCGACTCTGGATGACTGTGACCCTATTGTAGTTCCAGAGAAATTGTGTAAAATTGACAAATACTTTGCAGTGCCTGTTTACACTGATGTTTTTCCAGTCCCTAAGAGGTTTTCGGAAATTATTACTAAGGAATGGGATAGACCAGGTGTGCCGTTCTCTCCCCGTCCTGCTTTTAAAAAGATGTTTCCCATAGATGCCGCCATACGGGACTCATGGCAGATGGTCCCTAAGGTGGAGGGAGCGGTCTCTACCCTTGCTAAGCGTACAACTATCCCCGTTGCGGACAGTTGTGCTTTCCTAGATCTTATGGATAAAAAATTGGAGGGTCTCCTTAAGAAAAATTTTTATCCATCAAGGTTTTATTCTCCAGCCTCTTGCATGCATTGCCCCAGTTACTGCTGCAGCGGCTTTTTGGTTCGAGTCTCTTGAGGAGGCTCTACAGGTGGAGACCCCGTTAGATGATATGTTAGACAGGATTAAAGCTCTCAAGTTAGCTAATTCCTTTATTTCTGATGCCGTTTTTCATCTAACCAAACTAACGGCTAAGAATTCAGGTTTTGCCATTCTGGCGTGCAGGGCGCTATGGCTTAAGTCCTGGTCAGCAGACGTTACTTCAAAGTCTAAGCTTCTTAACATCCCCTTCAAAGGACAGACCCTATTCGGGCCGGGCCTGAAGGAGATCATTTCTGATATTACTGGAGGAAAAGGTAACGCCCTTCCTCAGGATAGGTTTAATAAATTAAGGACCAAACAGAATAATTTTCGTTCATTTCGAAACTTCAAGAGTGGCGCAGCTTCAGCTTCCTCTAATGCAAAACATGAGGGAAATTTTGCCCAGTCCAAACCAGTCTGGAGATTGAACTAGGCTTGGAACAAGGGGAAGCAGGCCAAAAAACCTGCTGCCACCTCTAAGACAGCATGAAGGAGTAGCCCCCAATCCTGGACCAGATCTAGTAGGGGGCAGACTTTCTCTCTTTGCCCAGGCTTGGGCAAGAGATGTCCAGGATCCCTGGGCATTAGAGATTGTTTCCCAGGGATATCTTCTGGACTTCAAAGCTTCATCTCCAAAGGGGAGATTTCATCTCTCACAATTATCTGTAAACCAGATAAAGAGAGAGGCATTCTTATGTTGTGTTCAAGACCTACTGGTTATGGGAGTGATCCACCCAGTTCCAAGGGAGGAACAGGGGCAGGGCTTCTATTCAAATCTGTTTATAGTTCCCAAAAAAGAGGGAACTTTCAGACCAATCTTGGATCTCAAGATCCTAAACAAATTTCTCAGGGTCCCATCCTTCAAGATGGAGACTATCCGAACCATCCTCCCTATGATCCAGGAGGGTCAATATATGACTACCGTGGACTTAAAGGATGCTTATCTCCACATTCCGATTCACAGAGATCATCATCAGTTCCTCAGGTTCGCTTTCTTAGACAGGCATTACCAGTTTGTGGCTCTTCCCTTTGGGTTAGCCACGGCACCAATAATCTTTACAAAGGCTCTAGGTCCCTACTGGCGGTGGCTCCTTACCTAGACGACATTCTGATACAGGCGTTGACTTTTTAAATCGCCAAGTCCCATACGGACATTGTTCTGGCATTTCTGAGGTCTCACGGGTGGAAGGTGAATGATGAAAAGCATTCTCTCTCCCCTCTCACAAGAGTTTCCTTTCTAGGAACACTGATAGATTCAGTAGAAATTAAAATTTTTCTGACAGAGTTCAGGTTATCAAAGCTTCTAACTTCCTGCCGTGCTCTTCATTCCACTTCTCGGCCGTCAGTGGCTCAGTGTATGGAAGTAATTGGCCTAATGGTAGCAGCAATGGACATAGTTCCGTTTGCCCGCCTACATCTCAGACCACTGCAACTTTGCATGCTCAATCAGTGGAATGGGGACTACACAGATTTGTCCCCTCTGCTAAATCTGGATCAAGAGACCAGGGATTCTCTTCTCTGGTGGTTATCTCGGGTCCATCTGTCCAGGGGAATGAGTTTCCACAGGCCAGAGTGGACTATAGTGACGACAGATGCCAGCCTCCTGGGCTGGGGCGCAGTCTGGAACTCCCTGAAGGCTCAGGGTTTGTGGACTCAGGAGGAAGCCCTCCTTCCGATAAACATTCTGGAACTGAGAGTGATATTCAATGCTCTTCAGGCTTGGCCTCAGATTTCAGTCGGACAATATCACGACTGTAGCCTATATCAACCATCAGGGGGGAACAAGAAGCCCCTTGGCAATTTGGAGGTTTCAAAGATAATTCTATGGGCAGAGGTTCACTCTTGCCATCTCTCAGCTATCCATATCCCAGGAGTAGAGAACTGGGAGGCGGATTTTCTAAGTCGGCAGACTTTTCATCCGGGGGAGTGGGAGCTCCATCCGGAGGTATTTGCCCAGCTGATTCAACTATGGGGCAAACCAGAACTGAATCTGATCATGTCTCGTCAGAACGCCAAGCTTCCTTGTTACGGGTCCAGGTCAAGGGATCCCCAGGCAGCGCTGATAGATGCTCTAGCAGTGCCCTGGTCCTTCAGCCTGGCCTATGTGTTCCCACCATTTCCTCTCCTCCCTCGTCTGATTTCCAAGATCAAGCAGGAGAGAGCTTCGGTGATTTTGATAGCACCTGCGTGGCCAAGCAGGACTTGGTATGCAGATCTGGTGGACATGTCATCCTTTCCACCATGGACTCTGCTGCTGAGGCAGGACCTTCTACTCCAAGGTCCATTCAAACATCCAAATCTAATTTCTCTGCGGCTGACGGCTTGGAGATTGAACGCTTGATTTTGTCAAAACGTGGTTTCTCCGAGTCGGTCATTGATACCTTAATTCAGGCTCGAAAGCCTGTCACCAGGAAAATCTATCATAAGATATGGTGTAGATATCTTCATTGGTGTGAATCCAAGGGTTACTCATGGAGTAAGGTCAGGATTCCTAGGATATTATCCTTTCTCCAAGAAGGATTGGAGAAGGGATTGTCAGCTAGAAAGGGACAGATTTCTGCTCTGTCTATTCTTCTGCACAAGCGTCTGGCAGATGTTCCAGACGTTCAGGCGTTTTGTCAGGCTTTAGTTAGAATCAAGCCTCTGTTTAAACCTGTTGCTCCGCCATGGAGTTTAAATTTAGTTCTTAAAGTTCTTCAAGGGGTTCCCTTTGAACCTCTGCATTCCATAGATATCAAGCTTTTATCTTGGAAAGTTCTGTTTTTGGTAGCTATCTCTTCGGCTCGAAGAGTTTCAGAGTTATCTGCCTTACAGTTTGATTCCCCTTATCTGATCTTCCATGCAGATAAGGTAGTTTTGCGTACCAAACCTGGGTTTCTTCCTAAGGTGGTATCTAATAAGAATATCAATCAGGAGATTGTTGTTCCGTCATTGTGTCCTAATCGTTCTTCAAAGAAGGAACGTCTATTACACAATCTTGACGTGGTTCGTGCTTTAAAGTTTTATTTACAAGCTACTAAGGATTTTCGTCAAACATCTGCATTGTTTGTTGTCTACTCTGGACAGAGGAGAGGCCAAAAGGCTTCGGCATCTTCTCTTTCTTTTTGGCTGAGAAGCATAATCCGTTTAGCTTATGAGACTGCTGGCCAGCAGCCTCCTGAAAGAATTACAGCTCATTCCACTAGAGCGGTAGCTTCCACATGGGCTTTTGAAAATAAGGCCTCTGTTGAACAGCTTTGTAAGGCGGCGACTTGGTCTTCGCTTCATACGTTTTCTAAATTCTACAAATTTGATACTTTTGCTTTCTCGGAGACTATTTTTGGGAGAAAGGTCTTGCAGGCAGTGGTGCCTTCCGCTTAAGTTCCTGCCTTGTCCCTCCCTTCATCCGTGTTCTAAAGCTTTGGTATTGGTATCCCACAAGTAATGGATGAACCCGTGGACTGGATACACCTTACAAGAGAAAACAAAATTTATGCTTACCTGATAAATTTCTTTCTCTTGTGGTGTATCCAGTCCACGGCCCGCCCTGTCACTTTAAGGCAGGTGGTTTTTATTTTTAAACTACAGTCACCACTGCACCCTATAGTTTCTCCTTTTTTCTTGCTTGTCTTCAGTCGAATGACTGGGGGTGGCAGTTAGGGGAGGAGCTATATAGACAGCTCTGCTGTGGGTGTCCTCTTGCAACTTCCTGTTGGGAAGGAGAATATCCCACAAGTAATGGATGAACCCATGGACTGGATGCACCACAAGAGAAAGAAATTTATCAGGTAAGCATAAATTTTGTTTTCCATTAGTAATAATCTATTACCTGTTGTTGTTCCTTCAACATCTAATGTTCAGGATGTTCCTATTAATGTAAAATAATTTGTTTCTAATTCTATTCGAAAGGCTCTGTCTGTTATTCCTCCTTCTAGTAAACATAAGAGGTCTTTTAAAACTTCTCATATTTTAGATGAATTTTTAAATGACCGCCATCATTCTGACTTATCTATTTCTGATGAGGATCTATCTGGTTCAGAAGATTCTGCCTCAGATATTGACACTGATAAATCTTCATATTTGTTTAAGATGGAGTTTATTCGTTCTTTACTTAAAGAAGTGTTGATTGCATTAGATATGGAGGAGTCTAGTCCTCTTGATATTAAAACTAATAAGCGTTTAAATTCAGTTTTTAAACCTCATGTAGTTATTCCAGAAGTTTTTCCAGTTCCTGATGCTATTTCAGAAGAAATTTCTAGGGAATGGAATAGTCTGGGTACTTCATTTACTCCTTCTCCAAGGTTTAAGAAATTGTACCCTTTGCCATCTGATAGATTAGAGTTTTGGGAAAAAATCCCCAAAGTTGATGGGGCTATCTCTACTCTTGCTAAATGAACTACTATTCCTACAGCAGATAGTACTTCTTTTAAAGATCCTTTAGATAGGAAGCTTGAATCCTTTCTAAGGAAGGCTTATTTATGTTCAGGTAATTTCTTAAACCTGCTATTTCTTTGGCTGATGTTGCTGCAGCTTCCACTTTCTGGTTGGAGGCTTTAGCTCAACAAGTATCAGACCATAATGCTTATAGCATTGTTAAACTTCTTCAACATGCTAATAACTTTGTTTGTGATGCCATTTTTGATATCATTAGAATTGATGTGAGGTATATGTCTTTAGCTATTTTAGCCAGAAGAGCTTTATGGCTTAAATCTTGGAATGGAGATATGACTTCTAAGTCAACGTTGCTTTCTCTTTCTTTCCAAGGTAATAAATTATTTGGTTCTCAGTTAGATTCAATAATTTCAACTGTTACTGGGGGGAAGGGAGCCTTTTTGCCTCAGGACAAAAAATCTAAAGGTAAATATAGGGCTGCTAATCGTTTTCGTTCCTTTCGTCAGAATAAGGAACAAAAGCCTGACCCTTCCCCTAAGGGAACAGTTTCTGTTTGGAAACTTTCTCCAGTCTGGAATAAATCCAAGCCTTTTAGAAAGTCAAAACCAGCTCCCAAATTATCATGAAGGTTCTACCCTCATTCCAGCACAGCTGGTAGTGGGCAGGTTACGATTTTTCAAAGATGTTTAGATCAATTCGATTCAAAGTCTTTGGATTCAGAACATTGTTTCACAAGGGTACAGAATAGTATTCAAGGTAAGACCGCCTGTGAGAAGATTTTTTCTCTCACGCATTCCAGTAAACCCAGTAAAGGCTCAAGCGTTTCTGAAATGTGTTTCAGACCTGGAGTCAGCTGGGGTAATTGTGCCAGTTCCAGTTCTGGAATGGGGCCTGGGGTTTAATTCAAATCTGTTCATTGTACCAAAGAAAGAGAATTCTTTCAGACCAGTTCTGGATCTAAAAATATTGAATCGTTATGTAAGGATACCAACATTCAAAATGGTGACTATAAGGACTATTCTGCCTTTTGTTCAGCAAGGGCATTATATGTCCACAATAGACTTACAGGATGCATATCTTCATATTCCAATTCATCCGGACCACTATCGGTTCCTGAGATTCTCTTTTCTAGACAAGCATTACCAGTTTGTTGCTCTTCCTTTTGGCCTAGCAACAGCTCCAAGGATCTTTTCAAAGGTTCTCGATGCCCTTCTCTCTGTAATCAGGGAGCAGGGTATTGCAGTATTTCCTTATTTGGACGATATCTTGGTACTTGCTCAGTCTTTACATTCTGCAGAATCTCACACGAATCAGCTTGTGTTGTTTCTTCAAAGACTTGGTTGGAGGATCAATTTACCAAAGAATTCCTTGATTCCTCAGACAAGGGTAACCTTTTTGGGTTTCCATGACTTTGTCTCTAACAGAAAGAGAGACGTCTGAAATTGGTTTCAGCTTGTCGAAACCTTCAGTCTCAATCATTCCCTTCAGTAGCTTTGTGCATGGAAATTCAAGGTCTCATGACTGCTGCATCCGACGAGTCCGACCATGGCTGTGATCTCAACAGATGCAAGTCTTTCAGGTTGGGGAGCTGTATGGGGATGTCTGACAGCGCAGGGGGTTTGGGAATCTTTTTGGAACTCATTTTTCAGAGATCTTCAGGTCTGGCCTCTTCTGAAGAGAGAATCGTTTATTTGTTTTCAGACAGACAATATCACAGCCGTGGCATATGTCAATCATCAAGGGGGGACTGACAGTCCTCAGGCTATGAAAGAAGTATCTCGGATACTTGTATGGGCGGAATCCAGCTCCTGTCTAATTTCTGTGGTTCACATCCCAGGTATAGACAATTGGGAAGCGGATTATCTCAGTCACCAGACGTTACATCCAGGCGAATGGTCTCTTCACCCAGAGGTATTTCTTCAGATTGTTCAAATCTGGGGACTTCCAGAAATAGATCTGATGGCCTCTCATCTAAACAAGAAACTTCCCAGGTATCTGTCCAGATCCAGGGATCCTCAGGCGGAAGCGGTGGACGCGTTGTCACTTCCTTGGAATTATCAACCTGCTTATATCTTTCCGCCTCTAGTTCTTCTTCCAAAAGTGATTTCCAAAATCCTAATGGAGCGTTCATTTGTACTGCTGGTGGCTCCAGCATGGCTACACAGGTTTTGGTATGCGTATCTCATTAGGATGGCCAGCTGCCACCCTTGGACACTTCCGTTAAGGCCAGACCTTCTATCTCAAGGCCCATTTTTCCATCAGGATCTCAAATCATTAAATTTGAAGGTATGGAGATTGAACGCTTAATACTTAATCATAGAGGTTTCTCTGACTCAGTGATTAATACTATGTTACAGGCTCGTAAATCTGTGTCTAGAAAGATCATTACCGAGTCTGGAAGACTTACATTTCTTGGTGTTCTTCACATAAATTCTCTTGGCATTCTTTTAGAATTCCTAGAATTTTACAGTTTCTTTAGGATGGTTTGGAAGAAGGTTTGTCCACAAGTTCCTTGAATGGATAAATCTCTGCTCTTTCTGTACTTTTTCACAGAAAGATTGCTAATCATCCTGATATTCATTGTGTTGTACAGACTTTGGTTCATATTAAGCCTTCTCCTCCTTGGAGTCTTAATTTGGTTCTGAGGGCTTTACAGGCTCCTCCGTTTGAACCTATGCATTCTCTGGATATTAAATTACTTTCTTGGAAAGTTTTATTCCTTTTGGCCATCTCTTCTGCTAGAAGAGTTTCTGAGCTATCTGCTCTTTCTTGTGAATCTCCTTTTCTGATTTTTCATTAGGATAAGGCGGTGTTGCGGACTTCATTTAATTTTTTACCTAAAGTTGTGAATTCTAACAACATTAGTAGAGAAATTGTTGTCCCTTCTTTGTGTCCTAATCCTAAGAATACTCTGGAGAGATCTTTACATTCTTTGGATGTAGTTAGAGCTTTGAAATATTATGTTGAAGCTACTAAAGATTTCAGGAAGACTTCTAGTCTATTTGTTGTCTGGTTCTAGGAAAGGTCAGAAAGCTTCTGCCATTTCTTTGGCTTCTTGGTTAAAGTCTTTGATTCATCATGCTTATGTGGAGTCGGGTAAATCCCTGCCTCAAAGGATTACGGCTCATTTTACTAGGTCAGTTTCTACTTCCTGGGCTTTTAAGAATGAAGCTTCTGTTGATCAGTTTTGCAAAGCAGCAACTTGGTCTTCCTTGCATACTTTTACTAAATTCTACCATTTTGATGTTTTTTCTTCTTCTGAAGCAGTTTTTGGTAGAAAATTCCTTATTTGATGCTTTCGCTCCTTTCTTATCAACCCACTTCTTGGCTATTCGTTAAACTGAATTGTGGGTGTGGTGAGGGGTGTATTTATAGGCATTTTGAGGTTTGGGAAACTTTGCCCCTCCTGGTAGAAATGTATATCCCATACGTCACTAGCTCATGGACTCTTGCCAATATGAAAGAAATGAATTTATCAGGTAAGTTCTTACATAAATTATGTTTTTTTTTCCCATTTCTGAAACTGTCATATAAGGAAATTGATAATTTTGCTTTATATGTTGTTTTTTCTTTTCGATTTTGCAAGATGTCTCAATCTGATCCTGCCTCAGAAGTATCTGTTGGAACTTTGCTGCCTGACATCGATTCTACCAAAGCTAAGTGCATTTGTTGTAAGATTGTGGAAATTATATCTCTGAATGTCATTTGTAATAGTTGTCATGATAAACTTTTAAATGTAGAGAAAGTATCCATCAATAATAGTACATTTCCAGTTGCAGTTCCTTCAACTTCTAATGTACATGATATACCTATGAATTTTAACCCCTTAATGACCGGACCATTTTTCAATTTTCTTACCCTTAATGACAATGGCTATTTTTACATTTCTGCAGTGTTTGTGTTTAGCTGTAATTTTCCTCTTACTCATTTACTGTACCCACACATATTATATACCGTTTTTCTCGCCATTAAATGGACTTTCTAAAGATACCATTATTTTCATCATATATTATAATTTACTAAAAAAAAATAATAAAATATGAGGAAAAAATGGAAAAAAACACACTTTTTCTAACTTTGACCCCCAAAATCTGTTACACATCTACAATCACCAAAAAACACCCATGCTAAATAGTTTCTAAATTTTGTCCTGAGTTTAGAAATACCCAATGTTTACATGTTCTTAGCTTTTTTTGCAAGTTATAGGGCCATAAATACAAGTAGCACTTCGCTATTTCCAAACCACTTTTTTTCAAAATTAGCGCTAGTTACATTGGAACCCTGATAGCTGTCAGGAATACCTGAATATCCCTTGACATGTATATATTTTTTGTTAGAAGACAACCCAAAGTATTGATCTAGGCACATTTTGGTATATTTTATTCCACCATTTCACCGCCAAATGCGAGCAAATAAAAAAAAAACTTTACATTTTTCACAATTTTAGGTTTCTCACTGAAATTATTTACAAACAGCTTGTGCTATTATGGCACAAATTGTTGTAAAAGCTTCTTTGGGATCCCCTTTGTTCAGAAATAGCAGACTTATATGGCTTTGGCATTGCTTTTTTGTAATTAGAAGGCCGCTAAATGCTGCTGCGCACCACACGTAAATTATGCCCAGCAGTGAAGGGGTTAATTAGGTAGGTTGTAGGGAGCTTGCAGGGTTAATTTTAGCTTTAGGGTAGAGATCAGCCTCCCACCTGACACATCCCACCCCCTGATCCCTCCCAAACAGCTCTCTTCCCTCCCCCACCCCACAAATGTCCCCGCCATCTTAAGTACTGGCAGAAAGTCTGCCAGTACTAAATAAAAGGAGTTTTTTTTTTTTTTTAATAAAAAAAATAAAATATTTTAGCTGTGATGGACTCCTGCCTTAGCCCCAACCTCCATGATCCCCCCCCCCCAGCTCTCTAACCCTCTCCCCTATCTAATTGCGGCCATCTTGGGTACTGGCAGCTGTCTGCCAGTACCCAATTTGCACAAAAACATATAAGTATTTTTTTCTTTTTTTCTTTTTTGGGGGGTTTTCTGTAGTGTAGCAGCCCCCCACAATACCCCTACCCCCCTCCCCCTCCCAGATCCTTTTATATGATTTTAAAAAATATATATTTCCCCCCCCCTCTTCCCTCATTGGTGTCAGTGGCCAGCTAATGCACGTGCACGCGCGCCCCCGCGCCCCCGCGCGCTCCCGGCACCCGGCATGCACATTGCACTTCTAGGAACCGGATGCCGGGTAGCGATGGGCCGCCCACCCACCTCCCTGTTGCGCTCCCACCCACCAACGAACTACCGGTGCAGAGAGGGCCACAGAGTGGCCCTCTCTGCATCGGAGTCTTCTAAAAAGGTATTGCAGGATGCCTCCATATGGAGGCATCACTGCAATACCCTGAGAGCTGCTGGAAGCGATTGCGATCGCTTCCAGCACTCTCCTAGACAACTGACGTACCAGGTACGTCCATTGTCATTAACTACTTGTTAATGCATGACGTACCTGGTACGTCAGTTGTCATTAAGGGGTTAAAGAATTTGTTACTGATTCTATTCAGAAGGCTTTGTCTGCATTTCCGCCGTCTAATAAATGTAAAAGGTCTTTTAAAACTTCTCATAAAGTTGATGAAATTTCAAATGACCGACAGCATAATGATTTATCCTCCTCTGATGAGGATCTATCTGATTCAGAAGATCCTTCCTCAGATATTGACACTGACAAATCTACTTATTTGTTTAAAATAGAGTATATTTGTTCTTTGTTAAAAGAAGTGTTAATTACTTTGGATATTGAGGAAGCTAGTTCTCTTGACATTAAGACTAGTAAACGTTTAAATGCTGTTTTTAAACCTCATGTGGTTACTGCAGAGGTTTTTCCTATTCCTGATGCTATTTCTGATATTATTTCTAAGGAATGGAAAAAGCCATGTACTCCTTTTATTCCTTCTTTAAGGTTTAAAAAATTATATCCTTTACCAGCAATTTCTATACAGTTTTGGGAAAAGATCCCCAAAGTTGATGGGGCTATTTCTACTCTTGCTAAACGTACCACTATTCCTATGGAAGATAGTACTTCTTTTAAAGATCATTCAGATAGGAATCTTGAATCCTATCTAAGGAAAGCCTATTTATATTCAGGTCATCGTCTCAGGCCTGCAATTTCTTTGGCTGATGTTGCGGCTGCATCAACTCTTTGGTTGGAGAATTTAGCGCAACAAGAATTGGGTTCTGACATATCTAGCATTGATCACTTACTGCAACATGCTAATCATTTTATTTGTGATGCCATTTTTGATATTATCACAATTGATGTTAGATCCATATCTTTAGCTATTTTAGCTAGAAGAACTTTATGGCTTAAATCTTGGAATGCTGATATGATATCTAAGTCTAGATTATTATCTCTTTCTTTCCAAGGTAATAATTTATTTGGTTCTCAGTTGGATTCTATTATTTCAACTGTTACTGGAGGAAAGGATTTTTTTCTGCCTCAGGATAAAAAACATAAGGGTAAATCTAAGGCTTCTAACCATTTTCGTTCTTTTTGTCAAAATAAGGAACAAAAATCTAATCCTTCCCCCAAGGAATCTGTTTCCAATTGGAAGCCTTCCTCAAATTGGAATAAATCCAAGCCTTTTAAAAAACCAAAGTCAGCCTCTAAGTCCGCATGAAGGTGCGGCCCTCATTCCAGCTCAGCTGGTAGAGGGCAGATTAAGGTTTTTCAAGGATTTTTGGATAAATTCTGTCCAAAATCAATGGATTCAGAGCATTGTCTCTCAAGGGTATCGAATAGGATTCAGAGTAAGACCTCCTCTGAGCAGATTTTTTCTCTCACGTATCCCAGCAAATCCAGTAAAAGCTCAGGCTTTCCTGAATTGTGTTTCAGACCTGGAGTCTTCAGGGGTAATCATGCCGGTTCCTTTTCAGGAACAAGGTCTGGGGTTTTATTCAAATTTATTCATTTTCCCAAAGAAAGAAAATTCATTCAGACCAGTTTTGGATCTGCAAATTTTGAATCGTTATGTAAAAGTACCAACTTTCAAGATGGTGACTATAAGGACTATTCTGCCTTTTGTTCAGCAAGGACATTATATGTCTACAATAGACTTGCAGGATGCATACCTTCATAGTCCGATTCATCCAGAACATTATCAGTTCCTGAGATTCTCTTTTTTAGACAAGCATTACCAAAGTGTTGCTCTTCCATTTGGCCTAGCAACAGCTCCAAGAATCTTTTCAAAGGTTCTAGGTGCCCTACTCTCTGTAATCAGAGAGCAGGGTATTGCGGTGTTTCCTTATTTGGACGATATCTTGGTACTAGCTCAGTCTTTACGTTCTGCAGAATCTCACACTCATCAACTAGTGTTGTTTCTTCAAAAACATGGTTGGAGGATAAATTTACCAAAAAGTTTATTGATTCCTCAGACAAGGGTCACCTTTTTAGATAGATTCAGTGTCCATTACTCTGTCTCTAACAGACAAGAGACATTTGAAATTGGTTGCAGCCTGTCGGCACCTTCAGTCTCAGTCATTCCCTTCAGTGGCTATGTGCATGGAAGTTTTAGGCCTCATGACTGCAGCATCGGACTTGATTCCTTTTGCTCATTTTCACATGAGACCTCTCCAGCTTTGTATGCTGAATCAATGGTGCAGGGATTATACAAAGATATCACAGTTAATATCCTTAAATCCCAATGTTCAACACTCTCTGATGTGGTGATTAAATCACCAGTGTTTAGTTCAAGGGGCTTCTTTTGTTTGGCCAACCTGGACTGTGATCACTACAGATGCAAGTCTTTCAGGTTGGGGAGCTGTTTGGCGATCTCTGACAGCACAAGGGGTTTGGAAATCTCAAGAGGCAAGATTACCAATCAATATTTTAGAACTCCGTGCAATTCTCAGAGCTCTTCAGTTTTGGCCTCTGTTGAAGAGAGAACCATTTATTTGCTTTCAGACAGACAATATCACAACTGTGGCATATGTCAATCATCAGGGTGGGACTCACAGTCCCCAAGCTATGAAAGAAGTATCTTGAATACTTGCTTGGGCGGAATCCAGCTCCTGTCTAATATCTGTGGTGCATATCCCAGGTGTAGACAATTGGGAGGCAGATTATCTCAGCCATCAGACTTTACATCCGGGGGAGTGGTCTCTATATCCAGATGTGTTTTCTCAGATTGTTCAGATGTGGGGTCTTCCAGAGATAGATCTGATGGCCTCTCATCTAAACAAGAAACTTCACAGATACCTGTCCAGTTCCAGGGATTTTCAGACAGAAGCAGTGGATGCGCTGACACTTCCTTGGTGT
Source organism: Bombina bombina (assembly GCF_027579735.1). Taxonomy (NCBI): domain Eukaryota; kingdom Metazoa; phylum Chordata; class Amphibia; order Anura; family Bombinatoridae; genus Bombina; species Bombina bombina. The sequence goes on from NC_069500.1 coordinate 745,916,472, forward strand.
TATCAGCCTGCTTATATTTTCCCGCATCTAGTTCTTCCAAGAGTGATCTCCAAAATCATCATGGAACATTTGTTTGTGCTGCTGGTAGCTCCAGCATGGCCTCACAGGATTTGGTATGCGGATCTTGTTTGGATGTCCAGTTGCCAACCTTGGCCACTTCCATTAAGGCCGGACCTACTGTCTCAAGGTCCATTTTTCCATCAGGATCTCAAATAATTAAATTTGAAGGTATGGAAATTGAACACTTAGTGCTAAGTCATAGAGGTTTCTCTGACTCAGTGATTAATACTATGTTACAAGCTCGTAAATCTGTCTCTAGAAAGATTTATTATCGAGTTTGAAGACTTACATTTCATGGTGTTCTTCTCATAAATTCTCTTGGCATTCTTTCAGAATTCCTAGAATTTTACAATTTCTTCAGGATGGTTTGGATAAGGGTTTATCTGCAAGTTCCTTGAAGGGACAAATCTCTGCTCTTTCTGTTTTATTTCACAGAAAGATTGCTAAACTTCCTGATATTCACTGTTTTGTACAGGCTTTAGTTCATATTAAGCCTGTCATTAAATCAATTTCTCCTCCTTGGAGTCTTAAATTGGTTTTGAAGGCATTTGAGCCTATGCACTCTTTAGACATTAAACTGCTTTCTTGGAAAGTGTTGTTCCTTTTGGCTATTTCTTCTGCTACAAGAGTTTCTGAGCTATCTGCTCTTTCTTGTGAATCTCCTTTTCTGATTTTTCATCAGGATAAGGCTGTTTTGCGGACTTCATTTAAATTTTTACCTAAGGTTGTAAATTCTAACAACATTAGTAGAGAAATTGTTGTCCCTTCCTTGTGTCCTAATTCTAAGAATTCTTTGGAAAGATCCTTACATTCTTTGGATGTGGTGAGAGCTTTGAAATATTATGTTGAAGCTACTAGAGATTTCAGGAAGACTTCTAGTCTATTTGTTATATTTTCTGGTCCTAGGAAAGGTCAGAAGGCCTCTGCTATTTCCTTGGCTTCTTGGTTAAAGCTTTTGATTCATCAAGCTTATTTGGAGTCGGGTCAGGCCCCGCCTCAGAGAATTATAGCTCATTCTACTAGATCAGTCTCCACTTCGTGGGCTTTTAAGAATGAAGCTTTAGTTGATCAGATTTGCAAAGCAGCAACTTGGTCCTCTTTGCATACATTTACTAAATTCTACCATCTTGATGTATTTGCTTCTTCAGAAGCAGTCTTTGGTAGAAAAGTTCTTCAGGCAGCTGTTTCAGTTTCTTCTGCTGATGTTTTAAGTTTTTCTTTTCATTATGAGACTAACTTTTATTTTGGGTTGTGGATTATTTTTTTCAGCGGAAAATTGCTGTTTTTTTTCCCCTCTCTCTCTAGTGACTCTTGAGTGGAGTTCCACATCTTGGGTATTGATATCCCATACATCACTAGCTCATGGACTCTTGCCAATTAAATGAAAAAAAAAACATAATTTATGTAAGAACTTACCTGATAAATTCATTTCTTTCATATTGGCAAGAGTCCATGAGGCCCACCCTTTTTATGGTGGTTATGATTTTTTTGTATAAAGCACATTTATTTCCAAATTCCTTTGTTGATGCTTTTTACTCCTTTCTTCATCACCTCGCTACTTGGCTATTCATTAAACTGAACTGTGGGTGTGGTGAGGGGTGTATTTATAGGCATTTTGAGGTTTGGGAAACTTTGCCCCTCCTGGTAGGATTGTATATCCCATACGTCACTAGCTCATGGACTCTTGCCAATATGAAAGAAATTAATTTATCAGGTAAATTCTTACATAAATTATGTTTTTGCACCATTTACTGTAATTTAAAGTGGCATGAAACTCAAAGTTTTTCTGTCTTTCATGATTCAGTATAGAGCATGAGATTTTAAACAATTTTCTAATTTACTTCTATTATCTAATTTGTTTTGTTCGCTTGGTATTCTTTATAGAAAAGGATACCTAAGTATGTTTAGTAGCTGCTGATTGGTGGCTGCACATTTATACTTCACGTTACTGGCTCACCCAATGCATTTACTAGCTCCCAGTAGTGTATTGCTGCTTCTTCAAAAAAGGATATCAAGAGAATTAAGCAAAATCTGAAAGCGTTGTAAAACGTACTAACACACACTCTCATACAACACACACACCACACACTCATTCAACACACACACAATCATACAACACACACACCACACACTCTCATACAACACACAATCATACAACACACACACCACACACTCTCATACAAAACACACACAATCATACAACACACACTCATACAACACAAACACTCTCATACAACACACACCACACATTTTCATGTAACACATATACCACACACACTTTCATATAACACACACTCACCCCATACACTCTTACTTCATACAACACACACTCTCTCATACAACACACACTTTCATATAACACACACACACTTTCATATTACACGCCTACCACACACACACACACTCATACAACACACATACCACACACTCTCTCATATAACACACTAATACAACACACACACACTCTCATACACAACACACGCACAGCACACACACAATCTCATAAAATACACCACACACACTCCTACAACACACACACACCTAGTACATATGTTGTTGTGACCCAGTAATGGGTTTCCAAACCGTGGTTTGAAGAACCCTGCTCTATTTTAATTATGAAAAAAAATGATGGGTTTAATGTCCCTTTAACTCTGAATAATATGGGTTTTTAGTATGGTGAAAATTGGTAATGCAGGCTTCAGACCTCAAATGATTAACAATAGTCTGTATATCTTTCTAATTGGTTTTAGCATGGACTTTGTGCTAACATAAAACAAGGAAAGGCATACTGACAGTATGATGTGATTTTGTGATAACATACATAAAACAAGGAAAAGTCTACTGACAGTATGATGTGACTAGAGTGACTTTCACATGAAGTACATCAGGATTAGCTCCTCCAAATAAGGAAAATGGTAGTGAAATTTGGCCACTGGAAAACTTTTGCATAAACCATTACATTACAGGCAAAGCGGGCAAAATAATGAAAGTATAATGCAAAGTTGTTTTATTGTGTATAATTAAATAATTCACGTTATAATCAAAAAGTGTATCATGTCCATGTAACAAGGGACAGACTATTGCTGAACAGACTTTATCTAATTATTTTGCATTTCTAATTTTATACTCATTTATTTGATATTGTTTTCTGTTACAGAATTATGTCAAAGGGTCTATAAAGACATTACTGACCATGAAATGAGAAGATGCATAGGAGATTGCTTCACCAATCCCACACAATAATTGTTTGTGGTCACAGGTAAGCAGTTACATTTCTTTCATGTAATTAGCAAGAGTCCATGAGCTAGTGACGTATGGGATATACATTCCTACCAGGAGGGGCAAAGTTTCCCAAACCTCAAAATGCATATAAATACACCCCTCACCACACCCACAATTCAGTTTTACAAACTTTGCCTCCCGTGGAGGTGGTGAAGTAAGTTTGTGCTAGATTCTTCGTTGATATGCGCTTTGCAGCAGGCTGGAGCCCGGTTTTCCTCTCAGAGTGCAGTGAATGTCAGAGGGATGTGAAGAGAGTATTGCCTATTTGAATACCATGGTCTCCTTCTACGGGATCTATTTCATAGGTTCTCTGTTATCGGTCGTAGAGATTTCTTCTCCTACCTCCCTTTTCAGATCGACGATATACTCTAAGATACCATTACCTCTACTGATTCTCGTTTCAGTACTGGTTTGGCTATCTACTATATGTAGATGAGTGTCTTGGGGTAAGTAAGTCTTATTTTATTATGACACTCTTAAGCTATGGTTGGGCACTTTATTTATAAAGTTTTAAATATAAGTGTTTAAACTTATATTTGCCATGATTCAAGGTAATCAGTATTCCTTATTTCAGACAGTCAGTTTCATTATTTGGGATAATGCATATGAATGATTATTTTTTCTTACCTTAAAAGTTTTTCAATTGACTTTTTTCCCTGTGGACTGTTAGGCTCGCGGGGGCTGAAAATGCTATTTATTGCGTCATTTTTGTGGCGCAAAAATTTTGTCATTTCCGGCGCCCTAATTGACGCCGGAAGTTGTTCGTGGTTGCGTCATTTTTTTGACGTTTTTTGTGTTCAGACGTTTTTTTGCGCAAAAAATGTGGGCGTTATTTTTTTCTGCATCACTGGATGTGGCGTCATACTTAGCGCCAAAAAATATAGGCATTGTAATTAGCGCCAATAATGTGGGCGTTATTTTTGGTGCCAAAAAATGTGGGCGTCATTCTTGTCTCCACCTTTTTTTCACATTATTTCAGTCTCATTTTTCATTGCTTCTGGTTGCTAGAGGCTTGTTCTTTGGCATTTTTTCCCATTCCTGAAACTGTCATTTAAGGAATTTGAAAATTTTGCTTTATATGTTGTTTTTTCTATTACATATTGCAAGATGTCTCAACTTGACCCTGGATCAGAATCTACTTCTGGAAAGACGCTGCCTGATGCTGGTTCTACCAAAGTTAAGTGCATTTGTTGTAAACTTGTGGTAACTGTTCCTCCGGCTGTAGTTTGTGATGAATGTCATGATAAACTTGCTAATGCAGATAGTATTTCCATTAGTAATAATCCATTACCTGTTGTTGTTCCCTCAACATCTAATGCTCAGGATGTTCCTGTTAATGTAAAAGAATTTGTTTCTAAATCTATTAGGAAGGCTCTGTCTGTTATTCCACCTTCCAGTAAACGTAAAAGGTCTTTTAAAACTTCTCATATTTCAGATGAATTTTTAAGTGACCGTCATCATTCTGACTTGTCTGTTTCTGATGAGGATCTATCTGGTTCAGAAGATTCTGTCTCAGATATTGACACTGATAAATCTTCATATTTATTCAAAATGGAATTTATTCGTTCTTTACTTAAAGAAGTGTTAATTGCATTAGATATGGAGGAGTCTAGTCCTCTTGATACTAAATCTACTAAGCGTTTAAATTTGGTTTTCAAACCTCATATAAATATTCCAGAAGTTTTTCCTGTCCATGATGCTATTTCTGAAGTAATTTCTAGGGAATGGAATAATCTGGGTACTTCATTTACTCCTTCTCAAAGGTTTAAGAAATTGTACCCTGTGCCATCTGATAGATTAGAGTTTTGGGACAAAATCCCTAAAGTTGATGGGGCTATCTCTACTCTTGCTAAACGTACAACTATTCCTACGGCGGATAGTACTTCCTTTAAGGATCCTTTAGATAGGAAACTTGAATCCTTTCTAAGGAGAGCTTATTTATGTTCAGGTAATCTTCTTAGACCTGCTATTTCTTTGGCTGATGTTGCTGCTGCTTCCACTTTCTGGTTGGAGGCTTTAGCGCAACAAGTGTCAGACCATAATACTCATAGCATTGTTAAACTTCTTCAACATGCTAATAACTTTATTTGTGATGCCATCTTTGATATCATTAGAATTGAAGTCAGGTATATGTCTTTAGCTATTTTAGCTAGAAGAGCTTTATGGCTTAATTTTTATTTCAACTGTTACTGGGGGGAAAGGAACCTTTTTGCCTCAGGACAAAAAATCTAAAGGTAAATACAGGGCTGCTAATCATTTTCGTTCCTTTCATCAGAATAAGGAACAGAAGCCTGACCCTTCCTCTAAAGGAACGGTTTCCGCTTGGAAACCTTCTCCAGTCTGGAATAAATCCAAGCCTTTTAGAAAGTCAAAGCCAGCTCCCAAGTCCACATGAAGGTGCAGCCCTCATTCCAGCACAGCTGGTAGGGGGCAGTTTATGATTTTTCAAAGATATTTGGATCAATTTGATTCACAGTCTTTGGATTCAGAACATTGTTTCACAAGGGTACAGAATAGGTTTCAAGGTAAGGCCGCCTGCGAGAAGATTTTTTCTCTATCGCATTCCAATAAACCAAGTGAAGGCTCAGACGTTTCTGAAATGTGTTTCAGATCTAGAGTTGGCTGGAGTAATTGTGCCAGTTCCAGTTCTGGAACGGGGTCTGGGGTTTTACTCAAATCTATTCATTGTACCAAAGAAGGAGAATTCCTTCAGACCAGTTCTGGATCTAAAAATATTGAATCGTTATGTAAGGATACCAACATTCAAAATGGTGACTATAAGGACTATTCTGCCTTTTGTTCAGCAAGGGCATTATATGTCCACAATAGATTTACAGGATGCATACCTTCATATTCGAATTCATCCAGCTCATTATCAGTTTCTCTTTTCTAGACAAGCATTACCAGTTTGTGGCCCTTCCGTTTGGCCTAGCGACAGCTCCAAGGATCTTTTCAAAGGTTCTCGGTGCCCTTCTCTCTGTAATCAGAGAACAGGGTATTGCGGTATTTCCTTATTTGGACGATATCTTGGTACTTGCTCAGTCTTCACATTCTGCAGAATCCAATACGAATCAACTTGTGTCGTTTCTTCAAAGACATGGTTGGAGGATCAATTTACCAAAGAGTTCGTTGATTCCTCAGACAAAGGTAACCTTTTTGGGTTTTCAAATAGATTCAGTGTCCATGACCTTGTCTCTAACAGAAAAGAGACGTCTGAAATTGGTTTCAGCCTGTCAAAACCTTCAGTCTCAATCATTCCCTTCGGTAGCTTTGTGCATGGAAATTCTAGGTCTCATGACTGCTGCATTGGACGCAATCCCCTTTGCTCATTTTCACATGCGACCTCTTCAGCTTTTTATGCTGAACCAGTGGTGCAGGGATTATACAAAGATATCACAATTAATATCCTTAAATCCCAATGTACGACACTCTCTGATGTGGTGGATAGATCACCATCGTTTAGTTCAAGGGGCTTCTTTTGTTCATCCAACCTGGACTGTGATCTCAACAGATGCGAGTCTTTCAGGTTGGGGAGCTGCATGGGGATCTCTGACAGCGCAGGGGGTTTGGGAATCTCAGGAGGCGAGATTACCAATCAACATTTGGAAAACGCGATTTTCAGAGCTCTTCAGTTCTGGCCTCTTCTGAAGAGAGAATCATTTATTTGTTTTCAGACAGATAATGTCACAACCGTGGCATATGTCAATCATCAGGGTGGGTCTCACAGTCCTCAGGCTATGAAAGAAGTATCTTGGATACTTGTATGGGCGGAATCCAACTCCTGTCTAATCTCTGCTGTTCACATCCCAGGTGTAGACAATTGGGAAGCGGATTATCTCAGTCGCCAGACGTTACATCCGGGCGAATGGTCTCTTCACCCAGAGGTATTTCTTCAGATTGTTCAAATCTGGGGACTTCCAGAAATAGATCTGATGGCCTCTCATCTAAACAAGAAACTTCCCAGGTATCTGTCCAGATCCAGGGATCCTCAGGCGGAGGCAGTGGACATGTTGTCGCTTCCTTGGAATTATCATCCTGCCTATATCTTTCCGCCTCTAGTTCTTCTTCCAAAAGTGATTTCCAAAATTCTAATGGAACGTTCGTTTGTACTGCTGGTGGCTCCAGCATGGCCTCACAGGTTTTGGTATGCGGATCTCATTCGGATGGCCAGTTGCCAACCTTGGACTCTTCCGTTAAGACCAGACCTTCTATCTCAAGGCCCTTTTTTCCATCAGGATCTCAAATCATTAAATTTGAAGGTATGGAAATTGAACGCTTGATTCTTAGTCAAAGAGGTTTCTCTGACTCAGTAATTAATACTATGTTACAGGCTCGTAAATCTGTGTCTAGGAAGATTTATTACAGAGTCTGGAAGACTTACATTTCTTGGTGTTCTTCTCATAAATTCTCCTGGCATTCTTTTAGAATTCCTAGAATTTTACAGTTTCTTCAGGATGGTTTGGATAAAGGTTTGTCTGCAAGTTCCTTGAAAGGACAAATCTCTGCTCTTTCTGTTCTTTTTCACAGAAAGATTGCTAATCTTCCTGATATTCATTGTTTTGTACAGGCTTTGGTTCGTATCAAACCTGTCATTAAGTCAATCTCTCCTCCTTGGAGTCTTAATTTGGTTCTGAGGGCTTTACAAGCTCCTCCGTTTGAACCTATGCATTCTCTGGATATTAAATTACTTTCTTGGAAAGTTCTGTTCCTTTTGCCATCTCTTCTGCTAGAAGAGTTTCTGAGTTATCTGCTCTTTCTTGTGAATCTCCTTTTCTAATTTTTCATCAGGATAAGGCGGTGTTGCGGACTTCATTTAAATTTTTACCTAAGGTTGTGAATTCTAACAACATTAGTAGAAAAATTGTTGTTCCTTCATTGTGTCATAATACTAAGAATTCTCTGGAGAGATCTTTACATTCTTTGGATGTAGTAAGAGCTTTAAAATATTATGTTGAAGCTACTAAAATTTTTAGAAAGACTTCTAGTCTATTTGTTATCTTTTCTGGTTCCAGGAAAGGTCAGAAGGCCTCCACCATTTATTTGGCGTCTTGGTTAAAGTCTTTGATTCATCATGCTTATGTAGAGTCGGGTAAATCCCCGCCTCAAAGGATTACGGCTCATTCTACTAGGTCAGTTTCTACTTCCTGGGCGTTTAGGAATGAAGCTTCTGTTGATCAGATTTGCAAAGCAGCAACTTGGTCTTCTTTGCATACTTTTACTAAATTCTACCATTTTGATGTTTTCTCTTCTTCTGAAGCAGTTTTTGGTAGAAAAGTACTTCAGGCAGCTGTTTCAGTTTGATTCTTCTGCTTATAATTTCAGTTTTTTTCATTATTAAGATTAAAACTTTTGTTTTGGGTTGTGGATTATTTTTCAGCGGAATTGGCTGTCTTTATTTTATCCCTCCCTCTCTAGTGACTCTTGCGTGGAAGTTCCACATCTTGGGTATTTATTATCCCATTAGTCACTAGCTCATGGACTCTTGCTAATTACATGAAGAAAACATAATTTATGTAAGAACTTACCTGATAAATTCATTTCTTTCATATTAGCAAGAGTCCATGAGGCCCACCCTTTTTTGTGGTGGTTATGATTTTTTTGTATAAAGCACAATTATTCCAATTCCTTATTTTGATGCTTTCGCTCCTTTCTTATCACCCCACTTCTTGGCTATTCGTTAAACTGAATTGTGGGTGTGGTGAGGGGTGTATTTATAGACATTTTGAGGTTTGGGAAACTTTGCCCCTCCTGGTAGGAATGTATATCCCATACGTCACTAGCTCATGGACTCTTGCTAATATGAAAGAAATGAATTTATCAGGTAAGTTCTTACATAAATTATGTTTTTTTTCTTGTTTAAATCACCCCACTGAGTCATTTCTTTTTAAATTGTTTTTTTCTGTTTATACAACATGCTTCTATGGATGTGATACAGCAGGGGATTGTTTTATTTCTGTTTATACAACATGCTTCTATGGATGTGATACAGCAGGGGAGTGTTTTATTTCTGTTTATACAACATGCATATATGGATGTGATACAGCAGGGGAGTGTTTTATTTCTGTTTATGCAACATGCATATATGGATGTGATAGAGCAGAGGGGAGTGTTTTATTTCTGTTTATGCAACATGCATATATGGATGTGATACAGCAGGGGAGTATTTCTTTCTCTTTATACAACATGCATATATGGATGTTATACAACAGGGGAGTGTTTTATTTATGTTTATACAACATGCTTATATGGATGTGATACAGCAGGGGAGTGATTTATTTCTGTTTATACAACATGCTTACATTAAGGCGACCAGATTTTTAAAATGAAATCCGGAGACATTTTTTTTTTTAACCCCTAACAGTAAATTATATTTCTTTCATGTGGCAAGAGTCTAGTGACATATGGGATATACAATCCTACCAGGAGGGGCAAAGTTTCCCAAACCTCAAAATGTCTATAAATACACCCCTCACCACACCCACAATTCAGTTTTACAAACTTTGCCTCCTATGGAGGTGGTGAAGTAAGTTTGTGCTAAGATTTCTACATTGATATGTGCTTCTCAGCATTTTGAAGCCCGATTCCTCTCAGAGAACAGTGAATGTCAGAGGGATGTGAAGGGAGTATCACCTATTGAATGCAATGGTTTTCCTCACGGGAGATCTATTTCATAGGTTCTCTGTTATCGGTCATAGAGAGTCATCTCCTACCTCCCTTTTCAGATCGACGACATACTCTCATATTCCATTACCTCTAATGATAACCGTTTCAGTACTGGTTTGGCTATCTTCTATATGTGGATGGGTGTCTTTTGGTTAGTTACGTTCGATGACGCAAATTCGTCATTTCTGGCGTTTTAGTTGACGCTGAGTCCTTTCACAAGGTTGCGTCTTTAATGACACGAGTGTGTCATTTCTGGATGGATAAAGCCCAGAAGGGTGAAACGCGTTGAATGGGACCTGCTACACTCTACTAAACTTCATTTACTACTGTCACAAAGCTGTGTGACCCTGCAACTTTAAACTTTTCTCCTGACCCTGCAAGTTAAAATCTACCTTTGGTAACTTCAGGGAATACGGTGTTACTGCTAAACACTGACCAAAGATTTCTTCAAAGCTTAAGAAGTCTGAGGGTACCCAGATGAAAACAATATTTGGGCTATAAGAAGAAAGGAAAACAAAAAAAAGGATAACTACATCACCAGAACGGATCATCACCCCTGACCTCTGAATCAAAGAGAAGGTCAGGTGACTTATCAGAAGCACCAGGAACAAACAGTCTGTGAATCCCTCACAGTGAAGAATACCAGCGGTTGCAACCAGGACAGATTAAGGTACCTCTACACTAATTTGCACTACGTTTTTTTAAAACAGGCAAACTGAACTTTAAAGACATCAAGGTATTCATCTGTTAAATTAACCATTTCCATTAACCACAATTGCTTTGGCACCTAAATCAGAATAACGGCTGTTTTTTGCCTTTTTAACTATCCAGCACACCTGAGCCAATTATATGTCCAAGGAAAGTAACTGTGTAACTTTATAACTGTATTTGTTACTGAAGAACTGTAAAGCTGTTAGGATTGATACATTTGTGCCTTTTAAATATTCAATTCACCATTTATCTTAGAAATTTGTTGCTTGCCATATGTTATCTATAGAATTAATTCCTTTATACCTGGAATTCTAGGATTATATGGTTCTAGTCTTTTTTATAAGTGTTGTATAAGGGAGACGTCCCTTTATTAATTAGGAAAAGCATTTGCTGTTGTTTTTATGTGTTATAAGAATTTTTAAATAAACTAGATTGTATAAAACATAAATTAGATTGGCATCATCATTTCCTAGCTTTTTTTTAGCGCTGCTAAATAAACCCCATTTTTTCTTCTTATCCACCATTTAGTTCTCTTTGAGGGAAGAACTTTTTTAGCAGCAGGAATCCACCTTTAGGCGCTCCTATCACACTACACATAAATTTCTGGATGTTAGTGGCAACATTTTTTTTCTGTTTGTGTTGTGCGTCATACTTGGTGCCAAATATTTTCATTATTTAAAACCCCATTCCTATATGCCTCTTGCCTTTTTTCTCTATTCAGAGGGCTATGCTGTTTGCATTTTTTTTCCCATTCCTGAAACTGCCATATAAGGAAATTGATAATTTTGCTTTATATGTTGTTTTTTCTCTTACATATTGCAAGATGTCTCAATCTGATCCTATCTCAGAAATCACTGTTGGAAGTCTGCTGCCTGATAACAGTTCTACCAAAGCTAAGTGCATTTGTTATAAACCTGTGGAGATTTTATTCCAGCTGTGGTTTGTAATAGTTATCATGATAAGCTTTTACATACAGAGAATGTATCCATCAGTAATAGTACATTGCCTGTTGCTGTTCCTTCAACATCTAATGTACAAGATATACCTGTGAATTTAAAAGATTTTATTGCTGATTCTATTCCAAAGGCTTTGTCTGCCATCCCGCCTTCTAATAAACGTAAAAGGTCTTTTAAAACTTCTCATAAAGTTGATGAAATTTCAAATAACCAAGAACATACTGAATTATGCTCCTTTGATGAGGATCTATCTGATTCAGACGATCCTTCCTCAGATATTGACACTGACAAATCTACTTATTTATTTAAAATGGAGTATATTCGTTCTTTGTTAAAAGAAGTGTTGATTACATTGGATATTGAGGAAACTAGTCCTCTTGTTATTAAAACTAGTAAACGTTTAAATTCTGTTTATAAACCTCCTGTGGTTACTCCAGAGGTTTTTCCAGTTCCTGATGCTATTTCTGATATGCTTTCCAAGGAATGGAATAGGCCTGGTACTTCTTTTATTCCTTCTTCAAGGTTTACATTTTTTTATCCTTTGCCAGCAGTTACATTGGAGTTTTGGGAAAAGATCCCCAAAGTTGATGGGGCTATCTCTACTCTTGCTAAACATACTACTATTCCTATGGAAGATAGTACTTCCTTTAAAGATCCTTTAGATAGGAAACTTGAGTCTTATCTAAGGAAAGCCTATTTCTTCTACAAGATACGAGTCCACGGATTTCATCCTTACTTGTGGGATATTATACTCCTGCTAACAGGAAGTGGCAAAGAGCACCACAGCAGAGCTGTATATATAGCTCCTCCCTTCCCCTCCATCCCCAGTCATTCTCTTTGCCTGTGTTATACTAGGAAGAGGTAAAGTGAGGTGTTAGTTTTAGTTTCTTCAATCAAGAAGTTTTTTATTTTTAAATGGTACCGGTGAGTACTATTTTGCTCAGGGGATATGAAAGAAGATTTCTGCCCTGAGGTTAATGATCTTAGCAGATGTAACTAAGATCCACGTTGGTTCCCACAGAGCTTCTGAAGGTAATACAAGAGACATCTTCAGTGTGGAGAACGGTTTCATGCTACAAGCAGCATTGAGGTATGTGCAGCCCTTTATTTTCGAGGAGACTTGATATATCAGAACTGGCTGGCATTTATTTCCCTGCAAGGGAAGGGGTAACCTGTTATACAAAGGGGTGTTACTGGGAGACCTATGCTTAATTTATTCAGTTGAAATATTGGGCAATCATTATAATGGACTTTAGCATTATAAGAGACACTGGGAGAGGCAGGAATCGTTTATCGGTTTTTGTTGCACAAAATAACCAGTTTGACAATATTGGTGTGTTATTTGGAATTAAAGAGATCCACTTGGTTTTTACTTGAAACCGCTTCACCATGCGGTTGTTTTAGGCCTACTCGATCATCGGACATGATGGGCGGGGCTTAATTTCACGCGTTCAGATGCACACTTTCCTCTGGCTGAGAAGCAGCAGGCATTTAACTCTGGTTGATCCTAGACAGTGGTTCTATTATCCGGATCATTGGCAAGTCATTTTGAAGTACCCTGGGGGCAGGTAGGCACCATAGCAGAGCTGTGGCGAGGTGCAGGGGGTATTTTTTGTAAAATTTTACATTTTTGTGTCTTAAGTTCCCTTTAGCGGTTAATTTCTCCCCTTACTCTTGGGGTGCAATAATTTTTGGAGCCATTAATTAGATACAGTTAATTTTTAGAGCAAATTAACGTTTTTGAAGCAGTTTTGGAAAAATTGTGCGCTTTTTTATTTCTTAAAGGCGCAGTACAAGTTTCTCAAAAATTTGTTTAAAGCGATAAATAAAGTGTTTAACGACTGTTGTGGTTATTACTAGCCTGTTCAACATGTCTGACATTGAGGAATATCATTGTTCTATGTGTTTAGAAGCCATTGTGGAACCCCCTCTTACATTGTGTACCTCTTGTACTGAAAGGGCCTTACATTGTAAAAAGCATATTTTAGGTCAAGAAAGTGTGCCTAAGGATGATTCTCAGTCTGAAGAGAATCAGGATATGCCATCCAATTCTCCCCAAGTGTCACAACCTTTAACTCCCACACAAGCGACACCAAGTACTTCTAGTGCGTCTAATTCCTTTACTCTGCAGGAGATGGCTGCAGTTATGTCAACTACCCTTACAGAGGTATTGTCTAAATTACCAGTGTTGCAGGGTAAACGCAGTAGGTCAGGTATTAATGTAAATACTGAATCCTCTGATGCTTTATTAGCTATTTCCGATGTTCCCTCACAGTGCTCTGAGTTGGGGGTCAGGGAATTACTGTCTGAGGGTGAAATTTCTGATTCAGGGAATGTTTTACCTCAGACAGATTCGGATGCTATGTCATTTAAATTTAAGCTTGAACATCTCCGCCTGTTACTTAAAGAGGTTTTAGCGACTCTGGATGATTGTGACCCTATTATGATTCCTCCAGAGAAATTGTGTAAAATGGATAAATATTTGGAAGTGCCTACTTACACTGATGTTTTTCCGGTTCCTAAGAGAATTTTGGAAATTATTAGAAAGGAATGGGATAGACCAGGTATACCGTTTTCTCCCCCTCCTAATTTTAAGAAAATGTTTCCCATATCAGATACCATTCGAGACTCATGGCAAACGGTCCCTAAGGTAGAGGGAGCTATATCTACCCTAGCTAAGCGTACTACTATACCCATTGAGGATAGTTGTGCTTTCAAAGACCCTATGGATAAGAAATTAGAGGGTCTACTAAAGAAATGATTTGTTAATCAGGGGTTTCTTTTACTACCTATGGCTTGCATTGTTCCAGTAACTACTTAAGGTTGAGACTCCATTAGATGGCATCTTAGATAGAATTAAGGCTCTCAAGCAAGCTAATTCTTTTATTACTGATGCCGCTTTTCAAATTGCTAAATTAGCGGCAAAAAATGCAGGATTTGCTATTTTAGCACGTAGAGCATTTTGGCTCAAATCTTAGTCTGCTGATGTGTCATCAAAACATAAGCTTTTAGCTATTCACTTTTAAGGTAAGACCCTTTTCGGGCCAGAATTGAAGGAAATCATTTCTGATATTACAGGAGGTAAAGGCCATGCCCTACCTCAGGATAAGTCGGTTAAAATGAGGGGTAAACAGAGTAATTTTCGTTCCTTTTGGAACTTTAAAGGAGGACCCCCCACTTCTTCTTCCTCAAAGCAGGAAGGGAATTATACCCAATATAAGTCAGTCTGGAGACCTGATCAGAACTGGAATAAGGGTAAACAATCTAAAAAGCCCACTCCTGCTCCTAAGACAGCATGAAGGGACGGCCCCCGATCCATGACTGGATCTAGTAGGGGGCAGACTCTCTTTCTTTGCTCAGGCTTGGGCAAGAGATGTTCAGGATCCCTGGGCACTAGAAATAGTGACCCATGGTTATCAATTGGAATTCAAGGACTTTCTTCCAAGAGGGAGATTTCATCTTTCAAAGTTATCTGCAAACCAGATAAAAAGAGAGGCGTTCAGGGGCGGAGCCGGCCAGCGTGAGAGATGGCCGCACTTTAATGTGAGCTCTGAGTGCAAGTGCCCTAGATCGCTTCTGCAGGGACTTATTAGGAGCCATCCAGCTGTAATATCATTCACATACAACTCTGGGACAGATGGAGACTTGATTGAACGCAGGCTTTATTGTTACAGCCCGATGCAGACCGCAGCTCTGTTTTGAGGCCTCAACAACGGCCGCCATCTTGGGAGCCTGAGGCTGGAGTTTCACACGCAAGATCCCACTGGAGCACTAAGGACTATGTGATAGATGTCCTGAGAGACTGCAGAGACTGCACTAGTCACCGGATAGAACACTGACAGGTACATTTAAAGCGCGGTGTGCACTAGGCTTGGGGACTCCTGACATAACCGCTATCCTTTACAGCCCATGGGCTACGCATGTAATATCGGACCCTTAGGGGCTTAAAAGAGGCATGAAGCAATTGATATGGGAGCCATGAGACAAATGTCTGCCAATTTACAAGGCATTATTAACCATTGAAACACGGAGTTATACCCGCACAGGCAAAATATACCCTCTATAGTATTAAGCACACAGATGAATACAGATAACGGGCCTTGAAAGGGAATATACAGAAATACCTGCAAAAACTGAGCTTTTACTTGTTGTTCCCATAAAAGAGCATTATCATCATGCCTAGCAAGGACATACCTTTTCACAAAAAATAAGTATGCAAAGAGATCTTGCACGAGATTGCAGGGATATCACATGTTAAACTAATCATTGCTCATAGTTGGTGAGGGAGAACCTTACAGGGAGTGCAGAATTATTAGGCAAATGAGTATTTTGACCACATCATCCTCTTTATGCATGTTGTCTTACTCCAAGCTGTATAGGCTCGAAAGCCTACTACCAATTAAGCATATTAGGTGATGTGCATCTCTGTAATGAGAAGGGGTGTGGTCTAATGACATCAACACCCTATATCAGGTGTGCATAATTATTAGGCAACTTCCTTTCCTTTGGCAAAATGGGTCAAAAGAAGGACTTGACAGGCTCAGAAAAGTCAAAAATAGTGAGATATCTTGCAGAGGGATGCAGCACTCTTAAAATTGCAAAACTTCTGAAGCGTGATCATCGAACAATCAAGCGTTTCATTTAAAATAGTCAACAGGGTCGCAAGAAGCGTGTGGAAAAACCAAGGCGCAAAATAACTGCCCATGAACTGAGAAAAGTCAAGCGTGCAGCTGCCAAGATGCCACTTGCCACCAGTTTGGCCATATTTCAGAGCTGCAACATCACTGGAGTGCCCAAAAGCACAAGGTGTGCAATACTCAGAGACATGGCCAAGGTAAGAAAGGCTGAAAGACGACCACCACTGAACAAGACACACAAGCTGAAACGTCAAGACTGGGCCAAGAAATATCTCAAGACTGATTTTTCTAAGGTTTTATGGACTGATGAAATGAGAGTGAGTATTGATGGGCCAGATGGATGGGCCCGTGGCTGGATTGGTAAAGGGCAGAGAGCTCCAGTCTGACTCAGACGCCAGCAAGGTGGAGGTGGAGTACTGGTTTGGGCTGGTATCATCAAAGATGAGCTTGTGGGGCCTTTTCGGGTTGAGGATGGAGTCAAGCTCAACTCCCAGTCCTACTGCCAGTTTCTGGAAGACACCTTCTTCAAGCAGTGGTACAGGAAGAAGTCTGCATCCTTCAAGAAAAACATGATTTTCATGCAGGACAATGCTCCATCACACGCGTCCAAGTACTCCACAGCGTGGCTGGCAAGAAAGGGTATAAAAGAAGAAAATCTAATGACATGGCCTCCTTGTTCACCTGATCTGAACCCCATTGAGAACCTGTGGTCCATCATCAAATGTGAGATTTACAAGGAGGGAAAACAGTACACCTCTCTGAACAGTGTCTTGGAGGCTGTGGTTGCTGCTGCACGCAATGTTGATGGTGAACAGATCAAAACACTGACAGAATCCATGGATGGCAGGCTTTTGAGTGTCCTTGCAAAGAAAGGTGGCTATATTGATCACTGATTTGTTTTTGTTTTGTTTTTGAATGTCAGAAATGTATATTTGTGAATGTTGAGATGTTATATTGGTTTCACTGGTAAAAATAAATAATTGAAATGGGTATATATTTGTTTTTTTGTTAAGTTGCCTAATAATTATGCACAGTAATAGTCACCTGCACACACAGATATCCCCCTAAAATAGCTATAACTAAAAACAAACTAAAAACTACTTCCAAAACTATTCAGCTTTGATATTAATGAGATTTTTGGGTTCATTGAGAACATGGTTGTTGTTCAATAATAAAATTAATCCTCAAAAATACAACTTGCCTAATAATTCTGCACTCCCTGTATAACCGAAGTATTAGCACTGCTGCACACCCTGTTGACAAGTCTCTGTGCACAGTTTGAAGAGTGAGGGTAATAACATATAAAGTGAGACCAGAGGCAACCTATCATATTAACCAAAAAAACAAAAGGTAAAGAAGTCAAGAAACCTGTTGCCTCACGCAACTCAGTAAGCTCTTTTTTCAGATCTACTGAACCCTCCCAACCTACTCTATCTGACTCTAATACCCCGCGGAGATCTGAGATGTCACCCTCGGAAAGTGAGGACAGTGACCTGGAAGAATCTGTTCACCTAACTAAATCCTTTTTGGCCACTATACCATCTAAAAGTGATTTGGACAATATAGTTGTTAAAGTTCGAGATTGCATTAAAGAGGAGCTGGCTACCCTGAGAAAAGATTTGACGGTGATTGGTAACAGGGTGGAAGCCCTAGAAGAAGATAATGAGTTTAACCAGCAAGAAATCTCCAACCTGCAGACCATAGCTCAAATACATGATTCATTATTCACGCAATTACAAGACAAGTTAGAGGACCTGGAGAACAGGGAAAGACGCCAGAATCTCCGAATTAGGGGAATTCCAGAAACAATCCTGCCGAACACTATCCCTGAATTCCTAAAAGGCCTCTTTTCCTCTATTTTGGGCCCATCTTCTACCGCAGATCTCACAATGGACAGAGCCCACAGGGCACTCAGACCGAGACCCTCAGACCAAGCACCTCCAAGAGACGTCATACTCAAATTGACCCACTTCCAAACGAAAGAGGATATCTTGAAAGCTGCTAGTCAACTTAAGGATATAAACTTTCAGAATTGCCATTTACAAATATTCACTGATCTCGCTCCCCGTACTTTGCAAAGGCGGAAAGAATATCAGCATTTAACAACGCTGCTCAGGGGAAAGGGGATCCCATATCGTTGGGGTTTTCCATGCTCCCTTAATGTTTCCCACAAGGGCACTAAACATACCTGTAAGTCCCCGGATGATATACCAGATCACTGTGTGGCCTTGGGGATTGATCCCCCTCACCAAGCACCAGTGAGAGATGATGAAGAAAGAATTGTGGGGGCGAGACCTGAAAGACCTCCCAAAGCTCAGTGGCAACAGCAAAAGCCTAAGAAGGCGAAGAAAGCCCAGGACACTTTGCCTGCTGACAGCTATGGATGAATCTGGGGAAGCCAATTGGGTGAGATAATTCCGTGTTTTGTTACCTTATAAATCTTCCTTTAACTAGAACTTCTTTGCTGCTATCTGAACTTTTCCAGTGAAGAGACTGAACATTTTATTACAATAACTTTTAAGCTGCTCAGGGTTGAAAGCTTTAAGAAGCAACAATGTTCTTGTATTTTTCTTTTTTTTATTACAATAACTTCTAAATTGCTCAGGGTTGAAAGCTTTAAGAGGCAACAATGTTCTTGTATTTTTATACCTGTTCAAGTATAAGCTTTAATTAGGGGCAAGCTATTCTACCCCTACGTAGTGACATATAATGTCAGGTTATATGCTCAAGTTGAGTTTATTGTTTTTGTTATTTATGTTTGTGTTGTTGTTATTGTTTATGTTTAAATGCAATCTATCTGCCCTTAACAAATTTGCGATGCAGGACTTTTGTAGACTATATTGGAACAGACTTCGCAGTTATGTGACGAGATTTGACGATCAGACATATACTGACTTAGAGAAGAGGACATGACGGGCCCTCAGCCAATTACTTTCATGACACAGAATGTCAAAGGTTTTAACATACCCCACAAAAGATGGGTCTACTACATGGGAAGCCAATTACATTGGTAAATGTCTACGCCCCAAACACACACCAGGCATCCTTTTTTCGCAAAATATCTAACAATATCATGGCTTTTCATAAAGGCTCTCTTATTATTGGGACTGACTTAAATACGCCTCTTGATCCGGGGTTGGATGCCTCTAATGCACATTCACAACTGTCAAGGAAGTCACTTAGATCTATCAAGGAGGATTTGACGCTATTAGGGATCCATGACGTCTGGCGTGTCCAGCATCCACTTAGTAGGAATTACACTTTCTATTCGGCACCATAGAATACCCACTCTCGCATAGATTACATCTTTGTAGACCACTACACTATCGCCTCCATATCATCTACTGACATCATACCCACTAGTTGGTCTGATCACTCTGCCGTGATCTGTAAGATGCAATGGTCCACCCTCCCTTTCAAGCCATTTCAATGGCGCTTTGATTATACACTGCTTAAAGAAGACTTACTAACACAACAAGTAGAAAAATCCATTAGGGAAAATTTTGAAAATAATAACACACCAGGCATTGATGCGTTCACCTTATGGGAGACACATAAGTGTGTTATCAGGGGGGAGATGATAAAGCTTAGGTTAATGCAGGGTAAGGCATATAGGCAGAAATATACGGACCTCTCCGCTACATATCAGCAAACAAATTATATAAAAATAAACCACAGGATGATTCCCTAAAACATCAACACGAAGAAGCCAGACAAAAACTTACAAAATTCCTCGACCACTCGGCCCAGAAACAGGCACTGAAATTGCGACAGAAATTCTTTGTAGAAAGTAACAAACCTGGCAGACTCCTGGCCAGAACACTTAAAGCAAAGCAGTCGACACATTACATCCCCATGCTACAAGACCCCCCTAATAAGCCCACGGTGGAAACTCAGAAAATAGCAGAGATATTTAGAAGGTACTATGCTGCTCTATATAGTTTGATGCCATATAGAAACAAGACAACTCATCACTTGCATTGTCACCGATATTTAGATACTATAAAATTACCAAAGATACCCAGTGAGAAGTTAGACTCCTTTCACTCTGCGATAACGGCCGAAGAGATAGGAAATGCCATACGCAAGGGAAAAGCCCTGGTCCGGATGGCCTTACTAGTGGTTATTCTAAAAAAAATTAAGCACCTCCTCCTACCTCATTTGCTCTCAGTTTTTAACAGTGTTGATGAGTCCCATAATATGCGCCCTTCTATGCTTGAAGCCATCATCACAGTTATACCGAAACCGGACAAAGACCCAACGATCCCATCAAATTATCGCCCAATTTCTCTGTTGAACGTAGATATAAAAATCTATGCAAAAATTTTGGCCACAAGAATTAATAAAATCTTACCCGGGTTGATTCATCCGGACCAGGTGGGCTTTGTGCCGCAGAGAGAAGCTACAGACAATACAGTAAAAGTTCTTCACCTAATACAATACGCGACCACACATGACATACCCCTAGTTTTACTATCGACTGACACTGAAAAAGCTTTTGACAGACTTGACTGGACCTTTCTTAAACTTACCCTACAGAAATTTGGCTTCCCCGATGGTTTTATACAGAAAATACTAACCCTTTACACAAGGCCCACTGCTAAAATTAAGGTTAATGGTGCATTATCCAGCCCCTTTTGTATATTAAATGGCACCAGACAAGGGTGCCCTCTATCACCCCTGTTATTCGTACTCTCAATGGAAGTACTAGCTGCTAAACTACGCGATAATCTTACCATAACTGGACTTCCCGTAAACAATACCCACCATAAATTAGAACTTTATGCTGACGATTTACTATTGACTTTGACTCACCCGACTTCATCTCTCTCTGCGGTGCAGAGCAACCTGGAAGAATTTGGCTTATGTTCTAATTATTTAGTTAACAAAACTAAATCTGAATTACTCCCCATCAATCTAAGCGAAGCTGAGATTCACACACTTAGTACACAGGTGCCGTACTCGATACAGAAGTCCTCACTAAAATACTTGGGTATTAACCTAGCAAATAACGTACAATAGTTACAGGAACTGAATTATGAACCACTCTTGGCAACTATTACCAAAGACACATCAAGGTGGCTAAACAAAAATATTTCCTGGCTGGGTAGGATAGGGGTAGCTAAAATGACTATCCTCCCTAAGATCTTATATGTATTTCAAGCACTCCCCATACCATTATCTGACACTTACCTTAGCAAATTGCAATCAGCGATGAATTTGTACATCTGGAAGAAAAGACCTCCCAGAATAGCCAGGTCCACTCTTTTTCTATCAAAAAAATATGGAGGTTTGGGTGTCCCAGATCTGAGGGGATATCGTACAGCAGTCTTTTTACGTAGAATAGTAGACTGGTGCACACTTCCCTCGGTACATGACAAAACATGGATGACGTTGGAACACAACCTGACTAACCGGGCCCAACTTGGGGTATATTGCTGGCAACCTAAAGGACACCAGCCGGCCATAACAAAAACGTACCCTATAATTAGGGAGACGTTTGATGTGTGGTCCAAGGTTCTAACCACGTATCCACATCTTTCAACAGTCCCCTCCCCCTTGACGACAGCCCTTGCCAACCCTGACTTTATAAGCGGAATGTCGGTTACACCTAACATACAGTGCTGTTTGGATAGATTTCTCCCACTATATACAATACTGGACTCAGGCAAACTGATGCCTAGACAGCAATTATCAGACTTAGGAATCACACAATTCACTAACTGGTTTGGATATTTGCAACTTAAGCACTTTGTACACACCCATAAACTTAGACACCTAACCACTAGAGAACGCTCCCCATTAGAAAGATTGTGCACCCTTGACTCGCCCCCACCGCATACTATCTCCACCTTATACCAATTACTAATCACACCCTCTGACTTCAAACAAACCTCGACTATACTTTCCTGGCATAAAGAACTCCCTTATACACTCTCGGTAGACGAATGGTACTCTATATTTATGCATACCAGCAAATCCGCACACTCGGCCGCATTATTAGAAACTAACTATAAATTTCTACTTCGTTGGTACCTCTCCCCCCATAGATTAAAATATATTTTCCCGGAAGCATCGGACAGATGCTGGAGGAAATGTTCAGGAGAGGGCACACCTTACCATATCTGGTGGGAATGCCCCAAGGTTCAGAAGTTCTGGACAGAGGTAAACTAGTAGATGAGCAGGTTATTGAATCACGATCTTCCTCTAGACCCCTTAGTGTACCTGTTTCATGTCTTGCCTAAACTCCCTTTTAAACACTACTCATCCCTCCTTCAGTTAGCTATCTGTAGCGCCAAACAAATACTTCCTAGACTATGGAAATCTAAAGCCATACCCACCCTACAGATGTGGAGATCACAAATGGAAACAAACCTGTCACTAGAGAGGTACTTTTATTACACTACAGGTAAATTGGATTTCTATGCTGAAATTATGTTCTTTTGGGAATCCTATCAATGCCCCAGTCAGAGGTGAACCCCCCATACGGATACCCTGGGCTTATATAATAGAGAAGTTTAGCATGGAACTAGTTAGAAAGGGACTTAAGGCTCACCGCTGGCACAGTGGTGAGAGATGACACTCCTTGATAGTTGAGGGCACATACGCACCCCTAGGGATATTCAACCTGACCTGGGATGCTGGGAACGACAAATATGAATAGAGGATGACATTGCCGAAGTACCCACCTATACAGAGTATTATGGATACAGACCTTTCGACTTTAACATGGAGTCCATGGCTTGTTTTATAGGCTTTCACAGACCGGGTGGGAGGGAGAAGTCTCATCATGCTGAAGTCTGTACACATATGGAACTCATTATTACTGGAAAGGGGAAGAAGTCATGTGCTCCCTTTTACATGTACGTTTTATAAAAGTGTCACGGAAATCACCGACTGTTAGGCTATGTATGATATAGTTCTGTGCTCTGCTGAAGTCCTGTTATTGATGTATTGTTGTATTGCAATTTTTATTGTATTGTAAAATTTGACATAAATAAAAGATTAAACAAAAAAAAAGAGAGGCGTTCTTACGCTGTGTAAAAGACCTTTCTACTATGGGAGTAATTTGTCCAGTTCCAAAATTGCAACAGGGACAGGGGTTTTACTCAAACCTGTTTGTGGTTCCCAAAAAAGAGGGAACGTTCAGACCCATTTTAGATCTCAAGTGTCTAAACAAATTTCTAAGTGTTCCATCATTCAAGATGGAGACAATACTTTGATACAGGCTAGAAAGCCTGTCACTAGAAAAATCTATCATAAGATATGGCGTAAATATCTTTATTGGTGTGAATCCAAGGGTTACTCATGGAGTAAAGTTAGGATTCCTAGGATTCTGTCTTTTCTCCAAGAAGGATTGGAGAAAGGGTTATCAGCGAGTTTCTTAAAGGGACAAATTTCAGCTGTGTCAATTCTGTTTCACAAACGTTTGGCAAATGTACCAGATGTTCAGTCTTTTTGTCAGGCTCTATCTAGGATTAAGCCTGTATTTAGACCTATTACTCCTCCATGGAGTTTGAATTTAGTTCTTCGAGTTCTTCAAGGGGTTCCGTTTGAACTTATGCATTCCATAGATATTAAACTGTTATCTTGGAAAGTTCTGTTTTTGGTTGCTATTTCTTCTGCTCGAAGAGTTTCTGAGCTTTCAGCGTTACAGTGTGATTCGCCTTAGCTCATATTTCATTCTGATAAGGTGGTTTTACGTACCAAACCTGGTTTTCTTCCTAAGGTTGTTTCGAATAAGAATATTAATCAGGAAATTGTTGTTCCTTCCTTGTGTCCTAATCCTTCTTCTAAGAAGGAGCGTATGTCACATAACTTGGATTTGGTCCGTGCCTTAAAGTTTTACTTACAGGCAACTAAGGATTTCCGTCAATCATCTTCATCTTTCTTTTTGGCTGAGAAGTATCATCCATCTGGCATATGAGACTGCTGGACAGCAGCCTCCTGAAAGAATTACGGCTCATTCTACTAGGGCTGTGGCTTCCACATGGGCTTTTAAAAACGATGCATCTGTTGAACAGATTTGTAAGGCTGCGACTTGGTCGTCCCTTCACACTTTTTCCAAATTTTCCAAATTTGATACTTTTGCTTCTTCTGAGGCTATCTTTGGGAGAAAGGTTCTTCAAGCAGTGGTGCCTTCCGTTTAGAACCTGTCTTGTCCCTCGCTTTCATCCTTGTCCTATTGCTTTGGTATTGGTTCCCCACAAGTAAGGATGAAATCCGTGGACTCGTCATATCTTTGTAAAAGAAAACTAAATTTATGCTTACCTGATAAATTACTTTCTTTTACGATATGACGAGTCCACGGCCCACCCTGTTCTTTTTAAGACAGTTTTTCTTTATATTTTTTGTAAACTTCAGTCACCTCTGCACCTTTTTAGCCTTCCATTTTCTCTTCCTATAACTTTCGGCTGAATGACTGGAGGTGGAGGGGAAGGGAGGGGCTATATATACAGCTCTGCTGTGGTGCTCTTTGCCACTTCCTGTTAGAAGGAGGTTAATATCCCTCAAGTAAGGATGAAATCCGTGGACTCGTCATATCGTAAAAGAAAGTAATTTATCAGGTAAGCATAAATTTAGTTTCTTTGCAGCTGACCGCGTGGAGATTGAACGCTTGATTTTATCTAAGCGAGGATTCTCTGATTCGGTCATCGATACTTTGATACAGGCTTGAAAGCCCATCACTAGAAAAATATATTATAAGATATGGCTTAAATATCTTTATTGATGTGAATCCAAGGGTTACTCATGGAGTAAAGTTAGGATTCCCAGGATTCTGTCTTTTCTCCAAGAAGGATTGGAGAAAGGGTTATCAGCAAGTTCTTTAAAGGGACAAATTTCTGCTTTGTCAATTTTGCTTCACAAACGTTTGGCTGATGTGCCAGATGTTCAGTCTTTTTGTCAGGCTCTAACTAGAATTAAGCCTGTATTTAGACCAATTACTCCTCCCTGGAGTTTGAATTTAGTTCTTCGAGTTCTTCAAGGGGTTCCGTTTGAACCCATGCATTCCATAGATATTAAATTGTTATCTTGGAAAGTTCTGTTTTTAGTTGCTATTTCTTCTGCTCGAGGAGTTTCTGAGCTTTCAGCGTTACAGTGTGATTCACCTTATCTCATTTTTCATTCTGATAAGGTGGTTTTACATACCAAACCTGTTTTTCTTCCTAAGGTTGTTTCAAATAAGAATATTAATCAGGAAATTGTTGTTCCTTCCTTGTGTCCTAATCCTTCTTCTAAAAAGGAGCGTCTGTTACATAACCTGGACATGGTCCGTGCCGTAAAGTTTTACTTACAGGCAACTAAGGATTTCCATCAATCATCTTCATTATTCATTGTTGATTCTGGAAAGTGTAGGGGTCAGAAAGCTACGGCTACCTCTCTTTCTTTTTGGCTGAAGAGTATCATCCGCCTGGCATATGAGACTGCTGGACAGCAGCCGCCTGAAAGAATTACGACTCATTCTACTAGGGCTGTGGCTTCCACATGGGCCTTTAAAAATGATGCATCTGTTGAACAGATTTGTAAGGCTGCGACTTGGTCGTTCCTTCATATTTTTTCCAAATTTTCCAAATTTGATACTTTTGCTTCTTCTGAGGCTGTTTTTGGGAGAAAAGTTCTTCAAGCAGTGGTGCCTTTCGTTTAGGTCTCTGTTTTGTCCCTCCCTTTCATCCGTGTCCTGTAGCTTTGGTATTGTATCCCACAAGTAAGGATGAAATCCGTGGACTCATCGTATTTTGTAGAAGAAAAGGAAATTCATGCTTACCTGATAAATTGATTTCTTCTATGATACGACGAGTCCACAGCCCTCCCTGTCAAGACAGATTATATTTTTTATTATTTATAACTTCAGTCACCTCTGCACCTTTTAGCTTTTCCTTTCTCTTCCTAAACCTTCAGTCGAATGACTGGGGGTGGAGGGGAAGGGAGGAGCTATATATACAGCTCTGCTGTGGTGCTCTTTGCCACTTCCTGTTAGCAGGAGGATAATATCCCACAAGTAAGGATGAAATCCGTGGACTCGTCATATCGTAGAAGAAATAAATTTATCAGGTAAGCATAAATTTCCTTTTATATTCTGGTCATTTTCTCAGGCCTGCAATTTCTTTGGCTGACGTTGCAGCTGCATCAACTTTTTGGTTGGCAAAATTAGCGCAACAAGAAATGGATTCTGATTTGTCTAGCATTGTTCGCTTGCTTCAACATGCAAATCATTTTACAACTAACAGGTAATTGTAAATAGACTTACAAATAAGAATAGGTAACTTAAATCTGTGAGAAAAATTTCACCAACTGAGCCCTATCAGAGTCAGAGCTAGATTTGTATTATTTAGAAAAAATGTTTTTCTTATCCATTCATACACTAAAGTTTATTAAGTCAATATATTTAACCACACATACATTTAGCAAGAGCTAAAAATTAAAAACACTGCACCCAAGTAGAGCTATAGTTTTTAAATTAATCTGAAATTAGCATATAGGGTATCTTGCAGCATGATTATAAATATAGACTAAGCCCTTACAATCCGAGGGCTAAATTAAGTACCAGACCAACGAGGGTGAGCAAGTTAAAAAAAGGGAAAGACAAAGCTTATCCCAGAGGACCCCTGACGTACGAGGGAGCGTTTTTTGTGAAACGTACGTCAGGGGTCCTCTGGGATAAGCTTTGTCTTTCCCTTTTTTTAACTTGCTCACCCTCGTTGGTCTGGTAAATTGCAGCTTTATAATATACTTGGTAAAATTAAACTTAATTTAGCCCTCGGATTGTAAGGGCTTAGTCTATATTTATAATCATGCTGCAAGATACCCTATATGCTAATTTCAGATTAATTTAAAAACTATAGCTCTACTTGGGTGCAGTGTTTTTAATTTTTAGCTCTTGCTAAATGTATGTGTGGTTAAATATATTGACTTAATAAACTTTAGTGTATGAATGGATAAGAAAAACATTTTTTCTAAATAATACAAATCTAGCTCTGACTCTGATAGGGCTCAGTTGGTGAAATTTTTCTCACAGATTTAAGTTACCTATTCTTATTTGTAAGTCTATTTACAATTACCTGTTAGTTGTACTTTGCTTTTAACTTTAAATCTGTGGCAGGAGGTATTAGTGGTTAGGAGATTATAAAACTCAAATTTGGCTATTTGCCTTTAACCACTAACCTCTTGTATATATTATACTCTGCCCTACCCCCACCCACTCTTACTCTAAATTATGCAAATCATTTTATTTGTGATGCCATTTTTGATATCATCAAAATTGATGTTAAATCTATGTCTTTAGCTATTTTAGCTAGAAGAGCTTTGTGACTTAAAACTTGGAATGCTGACATGACTTCTAAGTCTAGATTGCTATCTCTTTCTTTCCAAGGTAATAAGTTATTTGGTTCTCAGTTGAATTCAATTATTTCAACTGGGGGGAAGAGAGTTTTTTTGCCTCATGATAAAAGACCTAAGGGTAAATCTAAAGCTTCTAACCACTTTTGTTCCTTTAGACAGATTAAGGACACAAACCCAATCCTTCCCCCAAGGAATATGTTTCCATTTGGAAACCTTCTTCAAATTGGAATAAATCCAAGCTAGCCCCCAAGTCCACATGAAGGTGCGACCCTCATTCCAGCTCATCTGGTAGGAGGCAGATTAAGATTTTTCAAGGATGTTTGGACAAATTCTGTTAAAAATCAATGGATTCAGAGTAAGACCTCCTGTGAAAAGATATTTCCCAGCAAATCCAGTAAAGGCTCAGGCTTTTCTGAAGTGTGTTTCAGACCTGGAGCTTTCAGGGGTAATCATGCCAGTTCCATCTCATGAACAGGGTCTGGGTTTTTATTCAAATTTATTCATTGTCCAAAAGAAATTTGAATCGTTATGTAAGAGTACCAACTTTCAAAATGGTGACTATAAGGACTATTCTGCCTTTTGTTCAGCAAGGACATTATATGTCCACAATAAACTTACAGGATTCATATCTTCATATTCTGATTCATCCAGATCATTATCAGTTTCTGAGATTCTCTTTTCTAGACAAGCATTACCAATTTGTCGCTCTTCCTTTTGGCCTAGCGACAGCTCAAAGAATCTTTTCAAAGGTTCTTGGTGTCCTTCTCTCTGTAATCAGAGAACGGGGTATTGCAGTGTTTCCTTATTTGGACGATATCTTGGTACTAGCTTAGTCTTTACTTTCTGCAGAATCTCACACGAATCAACTAGTGTTGTTTCTTCAAAGAAATGGTTGGAGGATCAATTTACCAAAAAGTTCCTAGATTCCCCAGACAAGGGTCGCCTTTTTTGGTTTCCAGATAGATTCAGTGTCCATGACTCTGTCCCTAACAGACAAGAGACAATTAAAATTGGTTTCAGCTTGTCGGAACCTTCAAGGGACACTGTACCCAAATTTTTTCTTTTGTGATTCAGATAGAACATGACATTTTAAGCAACTTTCTAATTTACTCCTATTATCAAAATTTCTTCATTCTCTTGGTATCTTTATTTGAAATGCAAGAAAGTAAGTTTAGATGCCGGCCCATTTTTGGTGATCAACCTGGGTTGTTCTTGCTGATTGGTGGATAAACTCATCCACCAATAAAAAAGTGCTGTCCAGAGTTCTGAATAAAAAAAAAAAGCTTAGATGCTTTATTTTTAAAATAAAGATAGCAAGAGAACGAAGAAAAGTTGATAATAGGAATAAATTAGAAAGTGGCTTAAAATTGCATGCTCTATCTGAATCATGAAAGAAAAAATTTGGGTTCAGTGTCCCTTTCAGTCTCAATCATTCCCTTCAGTAGTTATGTGCATGGAATTTTTAGGTCTAATGACTGTAGCATCAGACGCGATCCCCTTTGTTCATTTTCATATGAGGCCTCTCAAGCTTTGTATGCTGAACCAATGGTGCAGGGATTATACAAGGATATCACAATTAATATCCTTAAATCGCAATGTTCGACTATCTCTGACTTGGTGGTTAGATCACCATCGTATAGTTCTAGGGGACTGTTTTGTTTGTCCAACCTGGACTGTGATCACAACGGATGCAAGTCTTTCAGGTTGGGGAGCTGTTTGGGGATCTCTGATAGCACAAGGTATTTGGAAATCTCAAGAGGCGAGATTACCAATCAATATTTTGGAACTCCGTGCAATTTTCAGGGCTCTTCAGATTTGGCCTCTGTTGAAGAGAGAACCGTTCATTTGCTTTCAGACAGACAATATCACAACTGTAGCATATGTCAATCATCAGGGTGGGACTCACAGTCCCCTAGCTATGAAAGAAGTATCTTGTATACTTTCTTGGGCGGAATCCAGCTCTTGTCTAATTTCTTTTTTTTTTTTTTTTCTTTTTTTTCTTTTTTTTTATTGAGGTAAAAATAGCAGGTATACAGCAGTCTCTTCAACAGGTTACACTTCACAATACGCATTGAACTGACATGACATGACAATTTAAGCACCTCAGTTTTGAAATTTTGTAGGTTCGCAGTGTCCTCAGACAAACCGGTCCAATCAAGGGACCAAAAAACAGTTAACAAAGCAATTGAGGGCATATTAATGGAGATAATAGTAGACAAATGCAGTTTCAGCATTCACAGAGTTAATACAAATTCTGGAGTGAACACACAAAATCAAAATAGAGGGATAAAAACCTAGTTAGCTATCAACACTGAACAGTTATGTAAGAGTATACATAAATAAGACTATTATCGTGAATACATTACAGGGGAACAGGAAAACATAAACAAGTTTAAATTTCCTGTAGTGAAACCCTGAGAGCCATTTTACATAAATACATAGGGAAGACTGAGTCATGGCTCTGCGGGTTGGACAGAGACTACTACACTCTGTCAAAAAAGTATGC
Organism: Bombina bombina; assembly: GCF_027579735.1. Classification (NCBI taxonomy): domain Eukaryota; kingdom Metazoa; phylum Chordata; class Amphibia; order Anura; family Bombinatoridae; genus Bombina; species Bombina bombina. The sequence continues at coordinate 745,946,627 of NC_069500.1, forward strand.
GGAGGAGAGAGGACTCAACCCTAACCGCACAAGATTGGTGGGGGGGGAGGGGGGGGGGACGGACAGAGGGCAGTCCAGCAATGTCATATTTGTCTGTTGTTAGTTAGTATGTCTAACACGTTAAATAACCCTAGATTCACCCAGGAGAAAAAATAGAGTAGTATCATGGAGAATTAACATCAATTCACACAGAAGAATTAACTAGTTTAACACACTTCCAGTCAAAGTTACTTAGCCTGGTTTTAAGATGCATAGGCAATACCATATGTCCGCAGGAAACCCGCACTGCAAACTGCACAGAGCGAAACTCCTGCGTTTATAATACAATTAAATAGCCATGAGGTCACGTTAGCAGTAAAACAACTGTAAGAGAGATATCCTACACATGCAAAAATAGGTGGTTACCTAAAAAAATCTATCCAACACTAGTTCATAAAAACAACAAAGTGACAATACAATCTTATCTCTTGAAATAAGGCACTGCAGTATGGGTAATGATCAATCCGAAATGATAATACAAATACAGACATTGGTACACAGAAATTTCTAACAGGCTTATAGTTAGGATATTCAGCTAAATGGCAAAGCTTATTTAGGAATGTAATAAGTGTGGGGTCTGCATAGTTTCAGGACAGACTTGATTATGGATGCAGGATCACCACCTCTACCGGATCCAACAGTATATCTAATAGAACAAACATTTTGCTAGCTCATTTATATGTGGGGCCTTACTAAGCATTATTCAGGCTATATAGATGTTGGGGAAACATGTTGCATATAATGGGTATTTTTAAACCTTAAACACGTAATAAACAGCCAACAAGAACCTAAACTTTAGAAAAACAGTTGAATATTTTGATAAGTAGCCAGTCCTTATCTGAGTATCAGACACCAGGTCTTCATGGATACGGTGGTATATTTACCCACAGTAAAGAAGAGGGATAAAAAAAAAGGCATTTCAATAGAATTCCTAATCGTCTCAGTAGGACAAATCAGGCGTTAGAAAGTTCAGGTTGTGAAGTCTGTCCATCCTGTTTAACCAATACCTGCTCTTAATGTCCGCATCAATCTAAGTGTGGATCGCTTTCCAGACCAAAGACTCCTGGGGGAGCAGTAACTCGCAGCCCAGTATGGCTGCACGAGCCGATGAGGTTCCCAGCAGGGTTGCAGTAACAGGCGTGCTGAGTTGGTGACTGGGATGAGCAAGCCTGGAGATGCCTGAGTACCGGTACGCTCTGTGTTACCTGAGGTGCCTGCCATCATGTGCGAGCGGCCATAGTGCGCTCCCCTCCATGTGTGCAAGTCACCCGGATCAGTAGAGAGAGAGTGGCGCTTCATCAAGAGGCTTGTTTCCGATGTAGACACTGGCGAGGAGCGCGCCTGGGGAGCCGCAGGGACTAAGTCGCTCTGTGACTCCTGTACTTCGTTGCGGTCCGCTGCGGCGCTGTCTCTCCGTAAGCTGGTCTCTTGAAATTTATCGATAAGGGTGTCCAGCCTCTCACATATCCTTCTGCCATATTCCTCCAGCAGGTCTTTTAACCTAGTGTGCAATGCTTGGGTCTCCATGCTGGGTAGTCGTGTGCACTGTTAGACATGCGAGTCCACCAAAATGGCGCCCAGCGTGTAGCAAGCAGCTCTGAGATCGATTTTCAGTACAGCAGCACCCATACATCTACCGATAGTTTATCAGATTGGCTTAGGCTGCTCCCTGTGATATTACCTCCCGGTTGCAGGGCTCGTTTTTAGGCTGCCCACTGTCAAAAGGGCTTTTCTTAGAAGCTGTACACACAGAGCTCCCAACTCATGCGTCCATGTTAGTTGCTGGGCAGCTCCGCCCCCCCTCTTGTCTAATTTCTGAGGTACATATCCCAGGTGTAGACAATTGGGAAGCAGATTATCTCACTCGTCAGACTTTACATCCGGGGGAGTGGTCCCTCCATCCAGATGTGTTTTTTCCAGATTTTTCAGATGTGTAGTCTACCAGAAATAGATCTGATGGCTTCTCATCTAAACTAGAAACTTCCCAGGTACCTGTCCAGGTCCAGGGATCTTCAGGTGGAAGCAGTGGATGAATTCACACTTCCTTGGTGTTACGAACCTGCTTATATTTTCCCGCCTCTAGTTATTCTTCCAAGAGTGAGCTCCAAAATCATCATGGAGCAATTGTCCGTGTTGCTGGTAGCTCCAGCATGTCCTCACAGGTTTTGGTATATGGATCTTGTTCGGATGTTCAGTTGCCAACCTTGACCACTTCCAGGATCTCAAATCATTAAATTTGAAGGTATGGAAATTGAACGCTTAGTGCTTAGTCATAGAGTTTTCTCTGACTCAGTGATTAATACTATGCTACAGGCTCGTTAATCTGTTTCTAGAAAGATTTATTATTGAATTTGGAAGACTTATATTTCATAGTGTTCTCATAAATTCTCTTGGCATTCTTTCAGAATTCCTAGAATTTTACAGTTTCTTCAGGATGGTTTGGATAAGGGTTTGTCTGCAAGTTCCTTGAAGGGACAAATCTCTGCTCTTTCTGTTTTATTTCAGCGAAAGATTGCTAAGCTTCCTGATATTCACTGTTTTGTGCAGGCTTTGGTTTATATCAAGCCTGCCATTAAACCAATCTCTCCTCCTTGGAGTCTTAATTTGATTTTTGAAGGCTTTAGATGCTCCTCCATTTGAGCCTATGCATTCTATGGACATTAAACTACTTTCTTGGAAAGTGTTGTTCCTTTTGGCCATCTCTTCTGCTAGAAGAGTTTCTGAATTATCTGCTCTTTCTTGTGAATATCCTTTTCTGATTTTTCATCAGGATAAGGCGGTTTTGCGGACTTCATTTAAATTCTTACCTAAGGTTGTGATTTCTAACAACATTAATAGAGAGATTGTTGTCCCTTCTTTGTGTCCTAATCCTAAGAATTCTTTGGAGAGATCCTTACATCCTTTGGATGTGGTAAGAGCTTTGAAATATTATGTTGAAGCTACTTAAGATTTCAGGAAGACTTCTAGTCTATTTGTTATCTTTTCTGGCTCTAGGAAAGGTCAGAAGGCTTCTGCCGTTTCCTTGGCATCGTGATTAAAGCTTTTGATTCATCAAGCTTATTTGGAGACGGGTCAAGCCCCGCCTCAGAGAATTACAGCTCATTCTACTAGATCAGTCTCCACTTCGTGGGCTTTTAAGAATGAAGCTTCAGTTTTTTTGTTTTTTTTTTATATTATTTGTTTTATTAAATGCTGCCATGAAAACCATTTTACAATGTACACTTCAGACATTTTACAAAGACAGAACACAAAATCGAATGAAAACATAAAATGTCTTTAACAATCAAAATAAAATTGGTAAATACCATATTCAATCTACAAAGATGACATAATATATTTACATTATTCATCCAAATTATTCATTTTACCATACGAATGTATCAATAAATAAAGTTAGATCTTCTTTAGACCTTGGCAGCATATTTTGTGCAAAAAATTAAAAGGAAAGAAAAAGAAAGAAAGAAGGAAGGAGGAGAGGGGAAAAGAGAAAAGAAAAAAAAAAAAAAAAGAAGGGAAAAGGGACTCCAACTCCTGCATTCCTCCCCATCCCGCTGTCATTCTCCATACCACTGGGATGCCTATCATGACCATTTCCTTATTTACTTCTCGTGTCTATTTAGATTGATCTACCTGTGACTAGAAACCCACTCGTGTGGGAAGTCGCCTAACAGAACCAAATCATAAAAACATTCAGAACTTAAGAATGGGTATAGTATAGTCTTTTGTATGTCTTCCGAAAATATCTTTATTATTGGTAACCATCCCAGTAAAACATTTTTGATTCCCCGTTCGTTCGCCTCTCTGAGATGAAAAGATTCAAATGTTATCTGCATCTGAACCATTTTGATGAATACTGAAAACCCTGTCATTTTTTTGACTTCCAGTTTTTTAAAATTAAGTATCTAACCAATAATATAATTGTATTTAAGATTTTATTTTGTAAGGCTGCTCCTTGCCTGGGACGATCCGTTAGGAATAGAATGTCTTCTACATCTAAATGGATATCGGATTGATACAGTCTATTTATCCAGAAGACAACCCTCTTCCAAAATTGACCGATCCTGGGACATTGCCAGAACATATGTAAGATATCTGCCCTTCTAAAGGTACATCTTGGACAGAAGAAGTCCTGACCGGGATACATTTTAGCCATTTTCCCTGGCGTACAATAAAAATTATTGATGAGTTTCATATGGCTTTCTTTCCAGCTTATTGGAATAGAGCATTTATTCAGTGATTTACAGCTTTCTCTTAATGTGTCATGACCTATAATTAACATTAAAGATCTCCATTTTACACTTAGTTTCTCCAAAAAGGGATCACTTTGTTTAGCAAGCATAATACTATATAATAATGATATTGAGGGTGCTTTGACCCGGGCAACGACCATCACAGACCTAACCTCCGACCAGGCGACCATCTCACTGCCACTCCATCTCTTCGATGTTATAAAATGATGCACTTGCAAATATGCAAATAAGCTATTACTGGATAAGTCGAACTGGGATTTCAAATTATCAAAAGATATGATTTGTCTCTCATCTGTAAAAAGTTGATCAACTGACTTAAGATTTTTGCTATACCACTCTCTATATATCCCCTGGTTATATCCAGGAGGAAATTCAGGATTACCTATTAGGGGTAAATATTCTGAATATGAATAGCCTATATTGATTAATGAACAACATTTTTGCCATGCAGTAATAATATTCTATATAGACGTTAGCTTCTTTAAATTATTCGGAATTTCTTTAGCTTGAACATGTAATAAGGCTTTGAGTGAAAAAGGGGCAACTAGGGCATTCTCTATATCTGGAGTTGAAAACCAACAAGTTTCTATAAGCCAATCCAGTGCAATTTTGCTCAAGGCTGCAAAATTATATAGTCTCACATTGGGTAATGCTAGCCCAGTAGCTTCACGTGGTTGCATTAATTTTTCTATTGCAATACGCGGTTTCTTGTTATTCCAAATAAATTTAGAGAAACTGGAGTTCAATTTCTGTATGTCTTTTTTATTTAAGATTAGTGGGAGATTTTGAAACAAGAACAGAAGCCGAGGAAAGACTATTGTCTTAATAAGGTTTACTCTAGCAGACATTGATAACAGGAACACAGACCAGAGTTTAAGATCAGAATAAATTTTCTGTAGTAAAGGATAAAAATTAAGCCCGTACCATTTTAAGGGATTTCTATGAAGGAAGATTCCAAGATATCTAAGAGACTCCACCGCTCTAAACTCGAAATTAGTGGAAGAGCAACCTGTTTTTTTAATCCACATTAACTCGCTTTTATTATAATTTACTTTATAACCAGAAAAAGAGCTGAAAAATTCAAACAATCTATCACTGTGGGAATAGCCCTATGTGTATTATATAGACATATAAGTATATCATCCGCATATAAAAAGGTTTTAAGTACTGTCTTACCAATTGTAATCCCTTCTAAAATGTCCCTTAATCTTATCGCCAACGGTTCCAATGCTAGATTAAAAAGTAGAGGGGATAACGGGCAGCCTTGCCTAGTACCTTTTTTCAGTTTGATCCCTGGAGTTAAATTGTTATTAACAAGCAAGTATGATATTGGACAGTGATATATATTACAGATAAACCGCAAAAAATGATTTTTGAACCCAAAGTTTCAGAGAATCTCAAATAGATACTTCCATTCAATAGAGTCAAAAGCTTTAACTGCATCTAGTGTTAATAGCGCACAATCATGACCGGGTTGCCTACCTGTCATAGGCTTTTGGCTTATGTTCCACATATAGTCTAATAGGGTAATCACTCTCCGGATATTTTTAGATGCATTTCTTGAGACCATAAACCCTTCAGTTGATCAGATTTGCAAAGCAGCAACTTGGTCTTCTTTGCATACATTTACTAAATTCTACCGTTTTGATGTATTTGCTTCTTCGGAAGCAGTTTTTGGTAGAAAAGTTTTTCAGGCAGCTGTTCCAGTTTGATTCCTTTGCTTATGTTTAAGTTTTTTCTTTTCATTATGAAAATAAACTTATCATTCGGGTTGTAGATTAATTTTTTTCAGCGGAAAATGGCTGTTTTTATTTTTATCTCTCCCTCTCTAGTGACTATTGCGTGGAGTTTCACATCTTGGGTATTGCTATCCCATACGTCACTAGCTCATGGACTCTTGCCAATTACATGAAAAAAACATAATTTATGTAAGAACTTACCTGATAAATTCATTTCTTTCATATTGGAAAGAGTCCATGAGGCCCACCCTTTTTATGGTGGTTATGATTTTTTTGTATAAAGCACAGTTATTTCCAAATTCCTTTGTTGATGCTTTTTACTCCTTTCTTTATCACCTCACTACTTGGCTATTCATTAAACTGAATTGTGGGTGTGGTGAGGGGTGTATTTATAGGCATTTTGAGGTTCGGGAAACTTTGCCCCTCCTGGTAGGATTGTATATCCCATACATCACTAGCTCATGGACTCTTGCCAATATGAAAGAAATTAATTTATCAGGTAAGTTCTTACATGAATTATGTTTTTGCCCCTGTAATCATCCCTCAAAAAAAAAAAAGCAGCATGAGGCCCAGGATTCCAGGCCTGTATAGAACCATCTCAAACACATACATAAAAAAATGAAGTTATTTCATGTTAATCTTATTCTTTTATAAATATATGGATGTGATACAGCAGGGGAGTGTTTTATTTCTGTTTATACAACATGCTTATATGGATGTAATACAGCAGGGGAGTGTTTTATTTCTGTTTATACAACATGCTTATATGGATGTGATACAGCAGGGGAGTGTTTTATTTCTGTTTATACAACATGCTTATATGGATGTAATACAGCAGGGGAGTGTTTTACTCACTTCCCTGATCCTCCCATGATCACAAATAGAGCAGCCATGTTGGAGTTTACTCTGTGCTTGGATAGAGCTGACCCTTTAAAAGGAATGTTCCATTTTGATAGGGGTGCTTCTTTGTGTCAGGATTTTTATTGCATTATCAACTAATATCAATTAAAATGTTAATGAATTATAAATCTTGTCTAAAAAGAAACATTCTTCAAACAAAGGAATGCCCCTGTCACAAGAACAATAAATTAAACTCCCTTTACAATTTTCAGTGCTTCAGCAACATACAACTTAAGGTAAAACAATATATAATTCTTTAAAAAGCCATATTAGTAAAAAAATACATGCTCTAATTCGTTTTAATTCATTTTAAGACCATCAACCCTGCACTTACCCACAAAGGGGTCAAACACACAGTAGAAGTACCGCTTGGAACCACAGAGCACTGCTGATCCCGAGCGGAAGTGCTACTGATCCAATCATGAGCGCTACTCGTTTAACTAGCGTTTCTGATTAGATAAGCAGCAGTTGGCGGTTTTTGCTCTGGACCAGCAGTATGTGTATATATACCGCTTCTTAGCGTGTCCGGTCCTCAGTAGTACAGCACCAACTCTTCCATCAAGTGCTGCTACGTATAGCACCTACCCCAGATAGCTCTTAACCAGGAATCACACTTGCCTTAGTTCCCTGCTCCTGGTGATTAACCAGTATGGTCCTTGCTCCATCTGACCATTGCAAGTCTCCTCCTCGTTTCTTCCGGGAACAGGTGATCAGGAACAGCATATAATGTCACTAGCACTCCATACATTCAAATAGGAAGTTGCTGTGTGTTTGCCCAAACCCCTCCCTGTAACAACAGCGCTTCCGCCCAACCCTGACCACACCATTCAAGGTAGCATCCTGATTATAGGCCACACCCCTGATTTCAAGACTTACATATGGGGAAAAAAGTGCGGCCTATACTCGGAAAAATACGGTGTATATATATATATATATATATATATATATATATATATACACTTTCATTATTTATTTTGTCCCCTTTCCTGTAATTCTAATCTGAAATTGTGAGCTTTTCAGCTCCTGTTAGAAATGGAAGGGCAGAACACTGTTATATTCCACACGGCCATTGGCTGCACAAATTTATAACTGTCTCTATTTGGCCACAGCAGAGAAGGTAACCTAAGTTACAACATGGCAGCTCCCATTGTTTTATAGAAGCTAAAACTTTACACTTATTTTGTTAATGTTTAAACACCAAATAAAACTTTAAAAAACATAATTTATGTAAGAACTTACTTGATAAATTCATTTCTGTCATATTGGCAAGAGTCCATGAGCTAGTGACGTATGGGATATACAATCCTACCAGGAGGGGCAAAGTTTCCCAAACCTCAAAATGCCTATAAATACACCCCTCACCACACCCACAATTCAGTTTAATGAATAGCCAAGTAGTGGGGTGATAAAGAAAGGAGTAAAAAGCATCAACAAAGGAATTTGGAAATAATTGTGCTTTATACAAAAAAATCATAACCACCATAAAAAGGGTGGGTCTCATGGACTCTTGCCAATATGAAAGAAATTAATTTATCAGGTAAGTTCTTACATAAATTATATTTTCTTTCATGTAATTGGCAAGAGTCCATGAGCTAGTGACGTATGGGATAGTAATACTCAAGATGTGGAATTCCACAGAAGAGTCACTAGTGAGGGACCGATAAAATAATAACAGCAATATTACGCTGAAAAAAAATAATCTACAACCCAAAATATAAGTTTATTCTCATAATGAAAAGAAAAAAACTTAACATAAGCAGAGGAATCAAACTGAAACAGCTGACTGAAAAACTTTTCTACCAAAAACTGCTTCCGAAGAAGCAAATACATCAAAACGGTAGAATTTAGTAATTGTATGCAAAGAAGACCAAGTTGCTGCTTTGCAAATCTGAACAACTGAAGCTTCATTCTTAAAAGCCCACGAAGTGGAGACTGATCTAGTAGAATGAGCTGTAATTCTCTGAGGCGGGATCTGACCCGACTCCAAATAAGCCTTTAACCAAGATGCCAAGGAAATGGCAGAAGCCTTCTGACTTTTCCTAGAACCAGAAAAGATAACAAATAGACTAGAAGTCTTTCTGAAATGTTTAGTAGCTTCAACATAATATTTCAAAGCTCTTACCACACCCAAAGAATGTAAGAACCTCTCCAAAGAATTATTAGGATTAGGACACAAAGAAGGGACAACAATTTCTCTAATGTTGTTAGAATTCAGAATAATGTTGTAGAAATTTAAATGAAGTCCGCAAAACTGCCTTATCCTGATGGAAAATCAGAAAAGAAGATTCACAAGAAAGAGCAGATAATTCGGAAACTCTTCTAGCAGAAGAGATGGCCAAAAGGAACATAGGCGCAAACGGAGGAGCCTGTAAAGCCTTCAAAACCAAATTAAGACTCCAAGGAGGAGAGATTGATTTAATGACAGGCTTGATACAGACCAAAGCCTGTACAAAACAGTGAATATCAGGAAGCTTAACAATCTTTCTGTGAAATAAAAAAGAGCAGAGATTTGTCCCTTCAAGGAACGTGCAGAAAAACCCTTATCCTAACCATCCTGAAGAAACTGTAAAATTCTAGGAATTCTAAAAGAATGCCAGGAGAATTTATGAGAACACCATGAAATATGTCTTCCAAACTCGATTATAAATCTTCCTAGAATCAAATTTACAAGCCTGTAAAATCACTGAGTCAGAGAAACCTCTATGACTAAGCACTAAGCGTTTAATTTCCATACCTTCAAATGTAATGATTTGAGATCCTGATGGAAAAACGGACCTTGAGACAAAAGGTCTGTCCTTAATGGAAGTGGCCAAGGTTGGCAACTGGACATCCGAACAAGATCCACATACTAAAACCTGTGAGGCCATGCTGGAACTACCAGCAACATAAATGATTGTGTCATGATAATCTTGGAAATTACTCTTGGAAGAAGAACTAGAGGCGGGAATATATAAGCAGGTTCGTAACACCAAGGAACTGCTAGCGCATCCACCACCTCCGTCTGAGGATCCCTGGACCTGGACAGGTACCTGGGAAGTTTCTTGTTTAGATGAGAAAATAAACACAGTCAATATCCAGCACTCAGACCCTCAGGTGTGTGCACACTGTCACAGGATCACTGCAACAATCGCAAGAATATATAACTCACAAAAAATGCAGCTGCACCACTTCTCATCATCCAAGAATTCCTTTATTGCCACATAGTCGGAGCAGGTTATAAAAAGAACAACGTTTCGGGTAATCAACCCTTAGTCATGTTCACATCTTAACATGACTAAGGGTTGATTAACCGAAACGTTGTTCTTTTTATAACCTGCTCCCACTATGTGGCAATAAAGGAATTCTTGGATGATGAGAAGTGGTGCCGCTGCATTTTTTTGTGAGTTGTTTAGATGAGAAGCCATCAGATCTATTTCTGGAAGACCCCACATCTGAACAAACTGAGAAAACAAATCTGGATGGAGTGACCACTCCCCCGGATGTAAAGACTGACGGCTGAGATAATTTGCTTCCCAATTGTCTATACCTGGGATATGAACTGCAGAAACTAGACAGGAGCTGGAGTCCGCCCAAGAAAGTATCCAAGAAACTTCTTTCATAGCTTGGGGACTGTGAGTTCCACCCTGATGATTGACATATGCCACAGTTGTGATATTGTCTGTCTGAAAACAAATGGACGGTTCTCTCTTCAACAGAGGACAAACCTGAAGAGCCCTGAAAATAGTACGGAGTTCTAAAATATTGATCGGTAATCTTTCCTCTTGAGATTTACAAACCCCTTGTGCTGTCAGAGATCCCCAGACAGCTCCCTAACCTGAAAGACTTGCATTTGTCCAGGTTGGACAAACAAAACAGTCCCCTAGAACTATACAATGGTGATCTAACCACCAAGTCAGAGAGAGTCGAACATTGGGATTTAAAGGGACACTGAACCCAAATTTTTTCTTTCATGATTGAGCTAGAGCATGCAATTTGATGCAACTATCTAATTTACTCCTATTATCAATTTTTCTTCGTTCTCTTGCTATCTTTATTTTTTTTTTAAAAAAGGCATCTAAGCTTTTTTGGACTCAGAACTCTGGACAGCACTTTTTTATTGGTGGATGAATTTATCCACCAATCAGCAAGACAAACCAAGGTTGTTCACAAAAAATGGGCCGGCATCTAAACTTACATTCTTGCATTTCAAATAAAGATAACAAGAGAATAAAGAACATTTGATAATAGGAGTAAATTAGAAAGTTGCTTAAAATGTCATGCTTTATCTGAATCACAAAAGAAAAAAATTGGGTTCAGTGTCCCTTTAAGGATATTAATTGTGATATATTTGTATAATCCATGCACCATTGGTCAGGCATACAAAGCTGGAGAGGTCTCATATGAAAACGAGCAAAGGGGATCGCGTCCAAAGCTGCAGTCATGAGACCTAAAACTTCCATGCACATAGCTACTGAAGGGAATGATAGAGACTGAAGCTTCTGACAAGCTGAAACCAATTTTAATTGTCTCTTGTCTGTTAGAGACAGAGTCATGGACACTGAATCTATCTGGAAACCTAAAATGGCGACCCTTGTCTGAGGAATCAAAGAACTTTTTGGTAAATTGATACTCCAACCATGTCTTTGAAGAAACAACACTAGTTGATTTGTGTGAGATTCTGCAGAATGTAAAGACTGAGCTAGTACCAAGATAGCATCCAAATAAGGAAACACTGCAATACCCCGTTCTCTAATTATGAGAGTAGGGCACCGAGAACCTTTGAAAAGATTCTTGGAGCTGTCGCTAGGCCAAACGGAAAAGCGACAAATTGGTAATGCTTGTCTAGAAAAGAGAATCTCAGAAACTGATAGTGGTCTGGATGAATCGGAATATGAAGATATGCATCCTGTAAGTCTATTGTGGACATATAATGCCCTTGCTGAACAAAAAGCAGAATAGTCCTTATAGTCACCATTTTGAAAGTTGGCACTCTTACATAATGATTCAAACGGAACTGTTAAGATTACCCCTGAAAACTCCAGGTCTGAAACACACTTCAGAAAAGCCTGAGCCTTTACTGGATTTGCTGGGATGCGTGAGAGAAAAAATCTCACAGGAGGTCTTACTCTGAATCCTATTCGATACCCTTGAGAGACAATACTCTGAATCCATTGATTTTGGACAGAATCTGCCCAAATGTTTTGGAAGAATCTTGATCTGCCCCCTACCAGCTGAGCTGGAATGAGGGCCACACCTTCATGCAGACTTGGGGGCTGGCTTTGGTTTCTTAAACGGTTTGGATTTACTCTAACTTGAAGAAGGTTTCCAATTGGAACCAGATTCTTTGGGGAAGGATTAGGTTTCTGTTCCTTATTTTGTCGAAAGGAACGAAAATGGTTAGAAGCTTTAGATTTACCCTTAGGTCTTTTATCCTGAGGCAAAAAACTCCCTTCCCCCAGTGACAGTTGAAATAATCTAATCCAACTGAGAACCAAATAACTTCTTTTTTTTTTTAAATAATTTTTTATTGAGGTTACATACAATACGCAGCGTCAGATAGAGCATTATAAGACACAGAAAAGAAAAAGAGAATAATGCTTACAATTAGTTGTTATGGAACACAAAACATCTCAGATTATTATGAGCTAGCAATTTAAACCTCTATTTTATATTATATCCACAATTAGTTCCTCTTTGACATTAGAGGTCACTTTTGTACCTGTGAAAACTGAAATAAACTATAATTAGGAAGTTGGCTTTTGGAATGGCCACTCTTGGGCTTATATACTTGAATGTGGGTGGGGGGGGGGGGTTATTAGCAGGCAAGAGCTGCTCAATAAGACAATAAGGAGGGAAACTGGGCCATTATAAATTTATAATACAATACTTAACATTAAAGATAGGATGGAGGATTTTACAGTAGGGATCCATGACAGAGGACATATGTGCACCAATGACCTTGACTAATTAGGTTATCCAAGGGTGCGCTTATAAAGGAAATCGCTGTAAGAGGAAAGTAGGTAGACTAGCGTATCTCTCGAGGAGATGGGTTCTGTCTGTAAGGATTTGTATTATAGAGAGCAGGATTAAAACATAAATAACAATTCTTATAACCTATAAAAAAATAACAATATTACAGCGAAATGCAATACATAGGCATCTTGTATCTCTAGTTTACTCAGATCGTATTCACACTACTAAACGATAATACAAAAGGTTTGACAATTTTGGTAAAGAAAAAGAAAAAGAAAAAAGTGCAATGAGAAAATGAAGTCTGGAGGTATGTGTTGACTAGGTTGTCATGAATTGACCAGCAACGGGGGAGTCTTTTAGCTTAAGAGTTGTGGAAAGTGACATGTTGCATAGACTACTGGTAGTTATTACTGGAGATTAAATCAGAATAGCTAGGTACCCACTCAGGGCAAATTAGATTAACTATTAAACTATGGTATTTCTCAATTAGGTGGAGGGGTCTACCGATTATGGGAGAGTATATGAGGCCAAACATAGTTCCAAGCAAGAGGGATTTCGTATTGGAGCATAAGTGAAGCAACTCTTAGGGAGTAACATTGCCCAAACTATAATTCAAACTTATATGTCTCTATATTGGTAACATATTGTACATCTATACTATTCATAACTCAAGATCAAGTGCAGACCTTAATCCTATCCAATATTAGGTGAAAGGGGCATAAGAGATCTAAGGAGCATTGGGCATAAGATAAAGTATAGGGAACCTGTTTCTAGTATCTCTAAATTCTAAAAACTACCGTCTGGAATATCTTAACTTTTAGTGTAAACCATGTGACATCATACCATAATATCTCCCTTAGAATTTAAGTAGCTAAAGGTAACTCCATATGTTATACCTGATGATGTGGCAAAAGACAAAAAGAGAAAAAGAAAAAAAAAAACAGTATATGTGTGAAAGGATCTGGACAAACTGTTTAGGGGCTTAGTCAAATTATATATATGCCAACAAGCAGACACTTAACTCTGCACATAATCTGCGCTAAAGACTTTCCTACATAAAGGCCTTTAGTTACTAATTACATATTTATTTAAGAAAGCTAACTATTAGCCCACTACGCAACAGATATATGCCAGATCAATAACCCTTTAACAAATAACACATGTTATAGTAACAGATGTAGATATCATTGTCCGGTGATTCAGACCCAGTCTTAACCAATTTGTGCATTATTAGAACTTCTCCGATTCTAACCTATGCCAGAACGAGTCAGGATTAAGTCACTGTGTTACAAGTCCCACTCCTTGCTAATATTGGTGGTAATGTCTAATAAAGGTACCCGGGAGAACTCTGCTATACACCGTGTCAGAGAAACAGCTGCAGAAGTACCTTCTTTCTCGTTCGGGAGCTCTGGGGCAATGTACCTCTGCAACAGTTCCGTATGCCCCTTACGGAAGCCGGCCGCATCCTCCGACCAGGGCAACTGAGATGAGAGGGAGGCTGTTATTTTCTAAATTGGAGCTGGAGTGAGGAAGGGCAGTTGTGGGTAGACCGGGTGCACTACATCTGGGAACGAAATGGCACTCAATCCTCGGGGCTCCGCCGAGACTACAGAGAGGCGGTGTGGGTAAGCTGAGGAAGGTGTCTCTGAGCCATGCACACTGGTTACTGCCGTGGTTTCATCCGGAGTCCATATATTTACTTTTGGACGATCGGTTAAGGTCTTCTCTGCAGAGGGGTGGAGATCAGTTGGATCAGAACCATCGGACACTGCACTTGGGTGCCGGGCGCCATCTTTTATGGAGGCCTCTAGGATGCAGTCTCTTAGATTGGCAAACTTTGTGTCCATCTGTCGGCCCAACTCAAGGAGCACAGCAGCTATAGCTAGTCAGGGATCCTCCATCCTATGAGACAGTAGTTAGATTAGCCCGTTATACCCGGAAGGCCAGGGGGGGGGTTAGATCGAAAAATTGCAGGCCGCCCCCTCACTCAATTCGGTGCAGAGAATAGAAGTCCAAGTTGTGGAATCTGGTCAAGTATATTCCTCAGATAGAGGGCATTAGCCTTTTATACACTTGGATTTTAAATGTGAGATCTGCTAAGCTTGAATAATCTGACGGAGATCGTGCAGAATCAAGTGCGGATGACGGACAAAACTTATTGCTGGCTAGTTCAGATCCTGGGTGTTATTATAAGCCCAAATCGGCTCAGCTTGATATCACAAAATAAGTAGTAGTAGGTTGCTGTAGTTTACAGATGGGTTGAGAGCTATATATCTAGCAAAACTTGAAAATTATATAAATAGACCCAGGAGCTTCATGAAAAGCGACCGATCATGGCCTCTTCTTAGCCACGCCCCCCAAATAACTTATTACCTTGGAAAGAGATAGTAATCTAGACTTTGATACCATGTCAGCATTCCAATATTTGAGCCACAAAGCTCTTCTAGCTAAAGTAGCTAAAGACATAGATTTAACATCAATTTTGATTATATCAAAAATTGCATCACAGATAAAATGATTAGCATGTTGAAGCAAGCGACCAATGCTAGACAAATCAGGATCCATTTCCTGTTGCGCTAATCTTTCTAACCAAAACATTGATGCAGCTGCAACATCAGCCATAGAAATGGCAAGCCTGAGAAGATGGCCAGAATATAAATAAGCTTTCCTTAGATAAGATTCAAGTTTCCTATCTAAAGGGTCTTTAAAAGAAGTACTATCTTCCATAGGAATAGTAGTACGTTTAGCAAGAGTAGAAATAGCCCCATCAACTTTTGGGGATCTTTTCCCAAAACTCCAATCTAACTGCTGGCAAAGGATACAATTTTTTAAACCTTGTTAAAGGAATAAAAGAAGTACCAGGCCTATTCCAATCCTTAGAAAGCATATCAGAAATAGCATCAGGAACTGGAAAAACCTCTGGAGTAACCACGGGAGGTTTATAAACAGAATTTAAACGTTTACTAGTTTTAATTACAAGAGGACTAGTTTCCTCAATATCCAATGTAATCAACACCTCTTTTAACAAGGAACGAATATACTCCATTTTAAATAAATAAGTAGATTTGTCAGTGTCAACATCTGAGGATGAATCTTCTAAATCGGATCCTCATCAGAGGAGGATAATTCAGTATGTTGTCAGTTGTTTGAAAATTCATCAACTTTATGAGAAGTTTTAAAAGACCTTTTACATTTATTAGAAGGCGGGATAGCAGACAAAGCCTTCTGAATTGCATCAGCAATAAAATCTTATATATTCACAGGTATATCATGTACATTAGATGTTGAAAGAACAACAGGCATTGTACTATTACTGATGGACACATTCTCTGCATGTAAAAGCTTATCATGACAACTATTACATACCACAGCTGGAGATATAATCTCCACAAATTTACAACAAATGCACTTAGCTTTGGTAGAACTGTTATCAGGCAGCAGGGTTCCAACAGTGATTTCTGAGACAGGATCAAATTGAGACATCTTGCAAATGTAAGAGAAAAAACAACATATAAAGCAAAATGATCAATTTCCTTATATGGCAGTTTCAGGAAT
Source organism: Bombina bombina (assembly GCF_027579735.1). Taxonomy (NCBI): domain Eukaryota; kingdom Metazoa; phylum Chordata; class Amphibia; order Anura; family Bombinatoridae; genus Bombina; species Bombina bombina. Next base: position 745,963,062 of record NC_069500.1, read on the forward strand.
GGGGAAAAAATGCAAACAGCATAGCCCTCTGACTTTGAAAAAAGGCAAGAGGCATCTAGGAATGGGGCTTTAAATAATGAAATTGTTTGGCGCACAACGCAAACTGAAATTTTTTTGGCGCTAACTACATCCGGAAATGACACACTCACGTCATTGAAGACGCAACTTGTGCAAGGAACTCTGCATTCCTAAGATGCCGGAAATGATGAAAAAGCAGTCAATTGAGAAAAAACTATACCCCAGGTAAACATTTTTCCTAAATATGTTTTCTCCCAAATATGAAACTGATAGTCTGCAAAAAGAAATACACATAAACTTGACTCATGGCAAATATAAGTACAATACATATATTTAGAACTTTACATTAATGCATAAAGTGTCAAACCATATCTGAGAGTGTCTTAAGTAATGAAAACATACTTACAGAAAGACACCCATCCACCTATAGCAGATAGCCAAACCAGTACTGAAACGGTTATCAGTAGAGGTAATGGAATATGAGAGTATATCGTCGATATGAAAAGGGAGGTAGGAGATGAATTACTACGACCGATAACAGAGAACCTATGAAATAGATCCCCCGTGAGGAAAACCATTGCATTCAATAGGTGATACTCCCTTCACATCCCTCTGACATTCACTGTACTCTGAGAGGAATCGGGCTTCAAAATGCTGAGAAGCACATATCAACGTAGAAATCTTAGCACAAACTTACTTCACCACCTCCATAGGAGGCAAAATTTGTAAAACTGAATTGTGGGTGTGGTGAGGGGTGTATTTATAGGCATTTTGAGGTTTGGGAAACTTTGCCCCTCCTGGTAGAATTTTATATCCCATACGTCACTAGTTCATGGACTCTTGCCAATTACATGAAAGAAAATACATCTACATGTTATTCTTAGACTAACCTTTTCTTTCAATGCTTCATTATATCTAGCATTTATTTAGGGCTAAATTACAAGTGGAGCACTAATTTATCGCGCGCCCGCAAGTGGGCAAATTTGTCAGTTTGCGGGCATGCAATAAATAACCAGCCATTAGAAGTGCCTGGTTATTGCTATTGTATGCTTGCGGTAGCAACTAGCGCTTTATAAAATTAACCAGAGATCAGATCTCTGGTTAATTTTATAAATATGCCCCCAAAATACAGTGTAGTGTATTTTATAAAAAGAATACAAATTGTAAAAAAAAATTTTTAATAAAATAAATGCACTAGGTAGTATTTTGGGGGTATTGTTGGCCAGATTAGGGTGTTATATTTGCTGCATTGCTGCGCCACTTACCCCCTTCGCTGCACTTAGATTATGAGCTTGCGTAACATTACACTTCAGTTGTAATACCAGCTAATATTAGCGGGCACTAGTATTACTCAGTGGAGCACTAATATTGCTTGCGTGCAATCGATATTTAGCACTCCACTTGTAATCTGGCTCATAGGGGCCTATTTATCAAATGTCTTGCAGACCTGATCCTACAGTGCGGATCAGGTCCGCAAGACATCGCTGAGTAATACGCTCTCCGTATTCAGCATTGCACCAGCAGCTCACAAGAGCTGCTGGTGCAAAGCCGCCCCCTGTAGACTCGTGGCCAATTGGCCGCCAGCAGGGGGGTGTCAATCAACCCGATCGTACTCGATCGGGTTGATTTCCGGCGATTCCTGTCCGCCTCATCAGAGCAGGCGGACAGGTTATAGAGCAGTGTTCTTTAGACTGCTGCTCCATAACTTGTGTTTCTGGCGAGTCTGAAGACTCACCAGAAACACGCTCTTCAAGCTCCGTTCGGAGCTTGATAGATAGGCCCCTTAGTGTTTAATGTCCCTTTAAATAAGCAAGCACCTCACACAGCATGGGAGTATCACAGAAGTAAATAGAATACTATCTTACTAAATGCTACTCTGTTATATAATTTTCCTTTGGGAAGGGAAGTGGGGATATGAAGATTTAGAATATGACAAATCTAGATAGCACATTACTTTATATTTTTTAAAAGGAAAAAAACACAATTGAAAAGGAAATAAACTGCACATTGTGACTTTCCCTCTTTTATCTCCAAAAGTCTAGGAACACAACCAAAAATTTAAATTACAACATAGGGTATCAAATAGTGCACATTGATTTCTAGAGAAGTAAAATATAAATATATTAAGGAAAAAAAGTCTCAATATAGTAACCCTTTAACGACTGAGATGTACCATGTATGTTGCCACTCATTAATGGTTATTTATTTTTTTAAATGGCACATGTCCCACCAAAAGTGGCGGCACTGCGCTATTATACCCTCCCTTCTTGTCCTCGTAAATAGCGTGGCCTCAACACTGGCGGCGAGACCGCGCATTTATTAGCACTTCCCTATTCAAAGCCGAGTGATGTACAGGGTACGTTGCTAGTCTTTAAGGGGTTAAAGTATGGTTTCTAAGCATCCCATTGGCAGGTAGTGATCTGTTTGATTAGGAAGGAACGTGGCCAAATATGTTAATATCTAGATGGAAATTGCATTGACATGAGAAATTATGCCAGTTAAAAATACAATTCTTTTTTAGTATTCATCACAACCTTGAAGTTGAAATAAAGGCGTGTTATTTTTTTTGGCAGATTTACTTGTTTAGTTCTACAAATTAAAGTTCTGCTGTAGACTAAGCAATTAGCACAGAATGCCCATGTTTATGTAATATTTGTTTTTATTTTTACAGGCCGGTGCCAAATTCAAGATCATAGGACAGATGGACATCATATTATATTTTTATTGTTCTGTCAACATTATTGTGCATCTGCATTATACTTGTACCCTAGGCCTATACTATAAGTTATTCTCTGATTTATTACAATGTCATATTTAAAATGTTTTAATACCTGGAAAATTTGAAGCCTAATAAAATTTTAAATTACTTATGCAAGAGTCAATGCTGTTGTTTTTATGGAGTCATTGCTAAAGGATTTTTTGATGAATATTTTTAATCTTCATACAGTATTGAGGTTAACAGATCATATTTACGAGACAGGCAAAGGCTAATTTTATTAAAATCAGTAAAAGTATGAAATCAATAAATAAATATGATTTTCCTAGTTTAACTTCTGGTAACAATTGCAGTTAGTTATATACAATAATTATTTTTTATAACTGCACAGAAATGGAGATATCTGTAAAACAAATATTCATAAAGAAAATAATCAATTAAAATCACGGCCAAAAAACACTTAAAGGGAAGTAAAAACATGAAACATAATAACCATGGGGAGAACTGAAGACTGATTTATAAGTGGAACGCCTTAAAGGGGTGTGCTGTATCTACTGTACCTGAGATAATGATATTAGTGTTATAATATAACTCTAATATATGATTACATCAAGTATTCAACTAAAAGGGATACTAAACCCATTGTTTTGCTTTTATGATTCAGAGAGAGCATGCAATTTTTTCTTCGTTCTCTTGCTATCTTTATTTGAAAAAGCAGAAATTTTAGATTAAGAGCCGGACCATTTTTGTTTTAGAACCTGGGTAGCGCTTGCTGATTGGTAGCTACATTTAGCCACCAATCAGCAAGCGCTACCCTTGTGCTGAACCAAAAATGGGCCGACTCTTGAACTTACTTTCCTGCTTTTTCGAATAAAAATAGGAAGAAAACTGAATTTTTTTTAATAATAGGAGTAAATTAGAAAATTGCTTAAAAGTGCATGCTTTGTCTGAATCATGAAAGAAAAATAGTGGGTTTAGTGTCCCTTTAGGACGCATTTCAGGGAAGCTCTCTGTATCTGAAGCTATTTTTTACAAGTTTAATATAGCTAACCTTCACATTTATTACTTTGAAGCAGATATTTACCGGCTATTAATCAAGGTAAATAGAGATATTCTTGGTATTGATACTTAGCTGGAGCTCCTGCCTATGTTCTCTGAGGCAGCTACGGGTCAGGCCTATTAACAGAATTGAAGCCATTCTTGCTACCACGCAGCAACAAAAGGATCTTGTATGGGCTTTGAAACGTAGGACTGGGGCTGCCGTGTTATTACCCCCCCCCCCCCCCCCGAACTCCGGGGTTACAATATCCTTTATTATAGGATAACAATTAAGGGAAGTCTCCAATCAAGTTACTGAGACAGGTACAACCTGTAATTTACACACTGGACGCTAACTCTAAAATAGTCTTGACAGTAATAGATATTTCCCTGACACTGTTGCATCATGGAATTAGCCGTGGCTGCTGTGGATCGGTGGGAATGGGAGATAAAGTCTCTCCTCAAGACGCACTTTCACATGCTGGCACAGGAACTGAGCAAGGTTCTGAGACCTTTGAGCTCTTCACGGGCCCTGCAGAAAACAGACACGTCAAGCGCAACTGACTCTGGAGTAGAGTTGGCGTCGGAGGCAGTTCTAGGTGCTTTTGTACAACCGATGCACGCCACGGCCCCCACACCAATGGTTCGTGCCTCCGCTTGCCAACACACTCCTCTGAAAGTAACTCTGCTTCCAAAGCCATCCCGCACCCCAGATGGGAAGATCAGCCTACGTGTGGACCAGCGAGAGTTGGCTGCTGTGTGCTGTGAACGGAAGGCACTCTCACTCCCTTGGGACTTAGAACTACTGAGATACGGCAAGAGATTCCTACTCCATATTACCGAGGTAGGGATGGAAACCCTAGGTATTGTTCAGACCCCAAACACTCTGTACATGGCACCTGAGATGAAAGAGCCCCGGGCTTTGTGGATCCCCTGCCTCGGGAGGTTTGTTAGTGCTGTCTGGTCTTTCCACAGGAGGGGAGTAGGCTAAAGCAATGTATATCCTAAAGAAAATCATGGGACTCTGTGGAGATTTCACAATGATACTGACGTTACTACTAATTTCAGAAGTCTGACAGAAGTTGCTGTTATGATTACATCGATATAACCCTTTGCTGTGCATAGTTCTTACAGTTAGTTGTTATGACAATCAATTTCTCACGTTGCAATCCGCAGTAGTAATAACTGTTTCTCACATAACATTTCAATGTTGTACACTGGGTTTATTTTTTATTTTTTTCCCTTCTGATTCCAGTTTGTATGCGCTGTCCTTAACTGTTAGAAAGTGCCAGGCTCATCCTTCATGTACCCAAACCTAATATAACTCTGATCTTTTGTCAGTTTGAGGAAGTCAGCTCTACAGATCTCTGAGCATATAGATCTCTTCTTATTACACGGCAAAGTACATTCAGCTTCTGTCCCTCCTTAGAGCTCTAGATGCAATTTACTGGATGTGTGTGTGCTCTGGAGTAATCCCTCTTTCCCAGATGATAGTTAAGACTGTACTATTCCGCTTTCCTCCACCCTGCCTTATCCTTTGCCTGGCTTCCCACTATGCTATTGCCCTCTGCTCCTGTTTCATTAATAAACAAATCATACTACTAAATATAGGGTTAACATGAGACCGTACATACTACACTTTATATTCACAGAATGGTCCCAGACCAAGTTTTAGAGAAAGTTGCAGCACACTTATATTTAACCATAATGTCATGGAAAACAGATAGCAAAGGCTTATTATTAGACATGATTCCCTCATTGCAAAGAGGCGACTTCCCTTCCTCTCTTTCCCTTTTCCCTGTTTATTCCTAGTTTGAGATGTCCTTACAGATTCCCGTAAATTCCTATGTTTTCTAATTTGTAAATATGATTGACGTAAATAATAGTACATTTGTAGTGTTCTTGTGGCAGACTCTGCTCTTAATTGTGATATATGTGCCAGAGATATGCTAAAGATTTGCAGTATTCTTGCTGTTGACTTGCTAGAGATTTGTAACTGACTTTTGCAGTAGACTTGAAGGGCTCTTGCTGTTAAATTGTCAGAAATTTGTTGCAGACTTGCAGAGCTCTTGCTATTGACTTGTCAAAAATGTGCAATTAACTTGCAGAGCTCTTGCTGTTAACTTGCCAGAAATTGACAACAAACTTTCAGAGCTCTTGCAGTTGAATTGCCAGAAATTGACAAGACTTGCAGAGCTCTTGCAGTTGACTTGACAGAAAGTGACAAGACTTGCACAGCTCTTGCAGTTGACTTGCCCAAAATTGGCAACAAACTTGCAGAGCTCTTGCAGTTAACTTGCCAGGCAAACTTTCTGCAAGTTGAAAAAGTGTCAACTAGAACTTTTGCTGCAATTATGCTGCAAGTAAACACACTTGCCAGTGAAAACTAACAGCAAGTTAGACCGACTTACAGCAAAAGTTTGCTACAAGTTTGTGGCAAGTTATCCTTGCTATCTGGGGGGGATTCCGGAGTTGAAACTGATGACGTCTCGTCAGAACGCCAAGCTTCCAAAGTAAGTTTCAAGGTCAAGAGATCCTCAGGCCGTTCTGATAGATGCCCTGGCAGTACCTTGGAACTTCAATCTGGCATACCTCTTTCCTCCATTTGCTCTCCTTCCATGATTCATTGCTCGTGTCAAACAGGAGAGAGCATCAGTGATTTTAATAGCTCCTGCATGGCCTCACAGGATTTGGTTCTCAGACCTAGTGAAGATATCATCTCTTCCACCTTGGAGGTTACCTCTGAGGAAGGACATTCTAATCCAGGGTCCCTTCCTCCATCCAAATCTAGATTCTCTGAAACTGACTGCTTGGAGTTTGAAAGCCTAGTTTTGGCTAGGCGTGGCTTCTCTGAGACGACCATTGATACCATGCTCCAGGCTCCTAAACCGGTTACTTGCAAGATTTACCCTAAGGTATTGCGCAAATACCTTTCTTGGAGTGAATCGAAGGGTTTCTTTTGGAGCAGGGTAAGCATACCCAGGATTTTTTTTTTCTTCAGGAGGGCCCGGAGAACCATTTGTCAGTCAGTACTCTGAAGGGTCAGATTTCTGCACTGTCTATTCTTTTGCACAAGCGTCTGGCAGATTTACCAGATGTCCAATCTTTTGTTTAGGCCCTGGTCAGAATCAGGCCTGTGTTTTAAACCTGTTGCTCCTCCTTGGAGCCTAAACCTTGTTCTTAAAATTTTGCAACAGGCTCCATTTGAGCCGATGCATTCTGTTGATATTAAATTGTTATCTTGTAAAGTTTTATTTCTTCTTGCTATTTCTTCTGCTTGCAGTGTTTCTGAAATTTCGGCTCTGCAGTGTGATTCCCCTTATCTTATTTTTCATGCGGATATGGCGGTCTTTCGTACTAAACTGGGATTTCTTCCTAAGGTAGTTTCGGATCGAAATATTCATCAGGAAATTGTCGTTCCTTCCTTTTGTCCTAAACCTTCTTCCCAGAGGGAACGTCTTCTGCATAACCTGGATGTTGTGCATGCTCTAAAATTTTACCTTAATACAACTAAGGATTTCTGGCAATCTTCTGCCCTGTTCGTTGTTTTCTCTGGTAAATGTAAGGGTCAGAAGGCCACTTCCACTTCTTTTTCTCTCTAGTTGAGAAGTGCTATCTGGTTTGCTTATGAGACAGCTGGACAGCAACCTCCTGAGAGAATTACAGCTCATTCCACCAGGGCTGTCTCCTCTTCCTGGGCTTTCAAAAATGAAGCTTCTGTGGAGCAAATTTGCAAGGGGGCAACATGGTCCTCTCTGCATACTTTTTCCAAATTCTGCAAATTTGATACTTTTGTCTCAGCTGAGGCTTCCTTTGGGAGAAAAGTTCTTCAAGCGGTGGTGCCATCTGTTTAGGTCTGCCCGTCTTGTTCTCCATCCCTTTACATAGTGTCCTCTATCTTGGGTATTGGTTCCCACTAGTAATTGGAATGCAGTCATAGACTTTCCATGCCATATGTATAATTTATGCTTACCTGATAAATTTATTTATTTTCGGACATGGAGAGTCCACGACCCCGCCCTTGTTTAAATTCAGATTGCAGGTTTTTTATACAAACCTCAGTCACCTCTATAACCTTGTGTTATCTTCCTTTTTCGTTTCCCTTCGGCTGAATGACTGGGGGTTATGGGTAAGGGAAGTGACACTTAACAGCTCTGCTGGGGTGCTCTTTGCCTCCTCCTCCTGGCCATGGCCAGGAGTTGAATATCCCACTAGTAATTAGAGTAAAGCAGTTGTGGACTCTCCATGCCCAGAAATAAATACATTTATCAGGTATGCATAAATTTAGTTTTTTCAAAATAGTTTCCAAAATGTATCATGGTACTCTTTCTTGAAAACTGCATTTAGCCCCCTGCAGCACCTCATATAATTTATCCTTTTCAGAAAGCAGTCTTTTTTTTTTTTCCACATTTGCACCCTTTGGACCCGATCTAAAGTTCTCTGGTTTGGTGAGATTAGTACTGTGATGTCTCTCCATGCTGGTTAGTTTTTGATCATTGGACCCTCCGTGCGCTTTAGTACCTCAGTAATGCATTTCTATCAGTCTTGTTTTTATAGATTCAAACATGTTTTTCCCCATTTTCTTTATTTCCACATACAGAAATTGAATGACCTCCTTTGCAGTGAACTGTACTGAAGATGGCAAATTATTAAGCACAGCAATAAATATTGTCCATTCACTTTCATCTCCATACCCCACAAAAATGTTTCTATAAACCTGTTTTTTTATCACAAACCTTTCACAAAAATGGATGTAATATCTTATACTATTCTCTGCATTTTGATACATAAATGCATTAGCATATCTGAAGGTGGTTGCTGACAAATATTGCTACTGACGGATTAAAGAAGTCATGCTGAAATAGGTTGTTTATTTTTAAGTTTTTTATTTTTTTCCATATAACAATAAAAAAAAAAAAAAGAAAGGAGAAACTATTACAATCACATTGATACATATTAACTCTTAGTACAAAAAATGAAAAAAAAAAACACTGATCATTCCCATTTTAGGAAAACTGATTAAAGTATAGAAAGCTATACATATAAAATAATCAGACTATACACACACATATTCCAGAAAGGGAAGGAAAAAAATTAACTGAAACAAGTCTTATGTCTCTCTGCACTTCATGAGTTTACTTATATCTATAAGATAGACTGAGGGTAAAAAAGCCACTTACATTTGTACCATTAATATATTTCAGCCTATGAGGCCTATTTAAGAAATGTCTTGCAGACCTGATCCAACAGTGCGGATCAGGTCCGCAAGACATCGCTGAATGCGGAGAGCAATAGCTCTCTGCATTTAACATAGCATTAGCAGCTCACAAGAGCTGCTGGTGCAATGCTGCCCCCTGCAGACTCGTGGCCAATGGGCCGCCAGCAGGGGGTGTCAATCAACCCGATAGTACTTGATCGGGTTGAATTGTTGCGATTCCTGTCCACCTGCTCAGAGCAGGTAGACAGGGTTATGGAGCAGCGGTCTTTGAGACCGCTGCTTCATAACTGCTGTTTCTGGCGAGTCTGAAGACTTGCCAGAAACACGGGCCGTCAAGCTCCTTTTGGAGCTTGATAGATAGGCCCCTATATCTTTTTTACTTCAAACTAATCATCTGATTTTAAATTTTCCCCAGATATAAGAAATTATAAGTCTATATGTTCTTCACCCATCTTTTCCCATATATTTAATTCTTCAGGAAGGTCCTGTCTCTTGCAGTATGTATGTATATATACAACCGAAGCGATTGTTTACCGTGAAACGCGTAAGGCCACGCCCACCTTGCGTCACTGCCGACAGACACGCCGAGAGCTCTCTTTGAGTATCACAGCTCTGAGCATAGTGGTATCTTACAGCTCTGAATTGAGCGCATTGTGCTACATTTACCAAGTATATCTTAGATTGCTAACAAGCATATGAGGATTTCTGACCGGAAAGAATGATATTAAGCCTCATCTACGGAACTGAGATTTGAGGACTGCCTTTACAGCTCAGCGCTTTCCAGGCTAAAAGTGGGGACACTTTGAGTATCCAATCGCTCTAACTTACCTCATTTTGATTGAGGTCACACTTGTGAGTAAGGAATACCTTCCACAGCCTTTCTTGTATTTTAAATGTTTGTGTAAATAAATCCAATTGATCTGCACTATGAGAGGTGTCTCTGTGCGCTTGTCTTTTTAGATATCTACAGCTGTACCACATCACTCAATCAGAACCTTGGGTGTTACCTTGACGAGCTGCACTGAAATCTTCTCCCTGCATACTTACCTCAGGAATATCATCAGAAGGACAAGACTGTTTTTTTATTTTATTTTATAATTATTTCAATTATTTAAAAAGTATTGCTAATGTTTTTTATTATTTTTCATGTATATCTAAATAATTTTACATAGATTTAAATTCAGGCTCATCTTTCACTGACATTAGTGATCATTTTTATTTCAGGTTGTTTATTACAACATACTTGAAACCATATCTGTTTCTATAGAAACAATAGAATTATTAAGTTCATTTACTGTGCTTTTTATAATCATTTTAAACTAGTACATACAAGTGTGCGCAACTTTTCTTTTATTTTCTAAGGGCAGGATTCACTAGTTGAGTCCTCCTTTGGAATTTAAACTAATACATATATATATATATATATATATATATATATATATATATATATATATATAATATCTCTATCTCAAACTGCAAAAGTATAATGTTTTCAGATTCAATTTAGTGTATATATTATTATTACCAGGTATTTGTAGAGCGATAACAGGTTCCGCATGGCTATAAACATAGGTGGTATATAAAAACAATTACAGGGATCAAATGGGTAGAAGGTCCTGCCGAGAGTTGCACTGTTGTAGTTGGCTCTTATGAAGGTGGACTATAAACAGCTGGGCTCATAGGTTTACATGCTATGGGGTTTAAGGGGATAGCAGTGGAGATAGCAAAGTTAGTGTAGATTGTATGCGTCCCTGAATAGTAGAGTCTTCAGGCAGCACTTGAAGCTTTTAAAACTACGGGAGAGTCTTGTGGAGCGAGGCAGAGAGTTCCATACGATGGGAGCCAGTCTGGAGAAATCTTGTAAACGGGAATATGAGGAGGTAACAAGAGAGGAGGAGATCATGAGCGGAGCGAAGGGGTCGGGAGGGAGAGTATCTGGAGACAAGGTCTGAGATGTAGGGGGGAGCAATGCAATTGAGGGCTGAGAGGTGCGGCAGATGAAGAGCGACGTGTAAGGAAGATGAGCCTGGCAGAGGCATTCATTATGGATTGTAAAGGAGCTAGGTGGCAGCTAGGGAGACCAGAGAGGATGGAGTTGCAGTAGTTGAGGCGGGAACAGATGAGAGAGTGGATTAAAATCTTAGTTGTTTCTTGTGTAAGGAAATGTATGATTTTAGCAATGTTTTTATGGTGGAACGTGCAGGCTTTGTCCAAGGACTGAATGTGAGGAGTGAAAGAAAGTGTGACCCCAAGACATCGGGCATGCAAGGTTGGGGTAATGATGGAGTTATCAACAGTTATAGAGACATGGGGTGTGGAGATTTTGGAAGGGGGGAAAATAAGGAGCTCAGTTTTGGAGAGATTCAGCTTGAGGTAGTGAGAGGACATCCAAGATGAGATATGAGAGAGAGACAGTTAGTGACACGGGTTAACAAGGAAGGAGATAGTTCTGGTGGGTATCGTTGGCATACAGATGATAGTGAAACCCGTGGGACTTTATTAAGGAACCTAATGAGGATGTGTAGATTGAAAAGAGAAGGGGACCAAGGACAGAGCCTAGCGGTACACCAACAGAAAGAGGTAACAGGGCAGAGGATGCCCCAGAGAAGGCTACACTAAAGGTACAGTTAGACAAATAGGAAGAGAACCAAGAGAGAGCTGTGTCGCAGATGCTGAAGGATTGGAGGGTATGGAGCAAAAGAGAGTGGTCGACAGTATCAAAGGCTGCAGACAGATCAAGGAGGATAAGAAGAGAGAAGTGGCCATTGGATTTTGCTGTAAGTAGGTCGTTGGTAACCTTAACAATTGCTGTCTCTGTTGAGTGAAGGGGGAAAAATCCAGATTGCAGTGGATCAAGGAGGGAGTTTAATGTAAGGAAATGGGATAGACGTGCATATACTAGCTTTTCAAGAAGCTTTGAGGCAAGAGGGAGTAGGGAAATAGTGCAGTAGTTGGATGGGGAGGTTGGATCGAGAGGTTTTTTGAGGATAAATGTGACTAATGCATGTTTAAGAGATGTGGGAACTATACCAGTGCTGAGGGAGAGGTTGAAGATGTGTGTGAGTATAGGGGTAAGGGTAGAAGAGAGGGAGGGGAGTAGTTGTGAGGGAATGGGGTCTAGGGGACAGGTAGTGAGGTGAGAGGATAGTATAAAGGCAGAAACTTCTTCCTCTGTAACAGGGGCAAAAGAGCTAAATTTATGTTTATGTGGGTTTTGGATGATTGTGAGCTTTTGAGGAGGTGGGAGACCGGTAGTATGTTGAGAGCTGATTTCATTTCTGATGGAGTTGATTTTGTTGTTGAAGTAGCTGGCAAAATCTTGAGCTGAGAGAAAAGTTGAGGTGGGAGTGGGCAGAGACGAGTATTGAATGTGGAGAACAGACGTTTTGTATTTGAAGAAAGAATAGAGATAAGAGTGGAGAAGTAATGCTGCTTATATAGATTAAGGGCAGTAGTAAGAGTTCAAGATGAATTATAGTGAAGAAAGTCAGCAGAACTCCAAGAATTCCTCCAGTGTCGATCAGCAGTACAGGAACATCTACGTAGGTACCGTGTCAGAGGAGTATGCCCGGGCTGAGGATGAGTGTATGTTTTCCGAGCTATGGTAGGTGTGCCCAGATTATCAAGGATTGATGTAAGGGTAGAGTTATAGTGGCATATTGCTTCATCAGAACAGGAAAAAGAGGGGATGGAAGAGAGAAGAGGGTTAAGAGAGCTAGCGAGCTGTTGCTGATTTAGTGACTTGATACTTCTGTGAAGTTTAGTCTGAGGGGTAGAAGGAGGGAGAGTTATAGAGAGGGAGGTGATGTTACAAGTGAGTAGGTGGTGGTCAGAAAGAGGAAAAGGTGAGTTTGTGAAGTTTGAGATAGTACATCGATAGCTGAAAATCAGAATAAGGGAGTGGCCATCTTTGTGAGTGGGAGAGTCAGTCCAATGTGACAGGCCGAAAGAGGAAGTGAGTTGCAGAAGTTGTTTTGCAGAGGAGGCAGTGGGATTATCAACAGGGAGGTTGAAGTCACAGAGAATGAGGGCAGGGGTATCCAAGGAAAGGAAGTAAGGTAGCCAGGTGGCAAAGTGATCTAGAAATAGAGTTGCGGAGCCAGGGGGGCAGTATATGACTGCAACGCATAAAGAGAGGGGAGAGAATAAGCGAATCATGTGTGTTTTGAATGAAGAAAATGCAAGGGAAGAGAAGGGCTGTATTTGTTGAAAGGTGCAACAAGAGGAAAGTAAAATACCAACACCACCTTCTTGTCTATTGTCAGACCTAGGAGTGTGGCTGAAGTGGAGACCCCCATGTGACAGTGCAGCAGAGGAAGCAGTGTCTGAAGGAAAGAGCCAGGTTTCTGTGAGAGCCAGAAGATCGAGAGAGTGGGTGATAAAGAGGTCATGGATAGAAGTGAGCTTGTTGCAAACAGAGCGAGAGTTCCAAAGTGCGCAAGTGAAGGGGGTGGTGGCTTTAGATGCAAGAGGAATGAGATTAAGGTTACCAGAGTTTTGTTTTTGAAGTCTATTGAAGGGCACACATAGGTGTGCAGGGCAAAGAAGTTGTGGGGGACCAGGATTAGGGGAGATGTCGCCAGCAGCTAGTATGAGCAAGAGGGAGAGTGACATGAGATGAGATGCGGATTTGCAGTAATGAGTTTTTGTGATGAGTTGCAAGGGGGAGAGAGAGTCTTTAGGAATGTGTGGAGTTTATGAATACAAAAGTAAGGTAAGGTTAAGAGAGATGGGCAAATGAACAGTGCAGGTGGTGAGGGGGAAGGAATAATAGAGTAAAGTAGTTTGTTAAAGAGACAAAGATGAATATGAAGATATTTAGCATTTTTACAAAATAGTCAAACAGTGTATACAACTTAGTATAAAAACAGAACTTGCCTTATCTCTTGTTCAATCCTTGTTGAATTATTGTATAATTCTTTGTGCCTCACTTATAAATGTTCACTTAAGAGATGTGAACAGATGATCTTACAATACTGCTATCTAAGCCTGCATTGCTTTCTCTATAGCAGTGTTTAAATTTATAGGCCAGAGCATTCAGCTGAATGCAATACATTAGGTAAAAACATTATCAAAGGCCAATTGGGAAAATTTGATTTAGGGTGAGATAAGTTGAAAAAACAGACAATAGAATTTGGGGGAGGCTGGGGTTAAACCATTAGTGAAATTATAAATTTAGGAATCATAACAAACATTTGCAAGGTTTGAACATCACATAGATGAAGACAAGGTATCAGCAGAGAAAATACAAAAATTATTACACAGACTGCAGGCAAATGCAAAAAAGAGAGACTTTTAGTACAAATGACACAAAAACAGGGAAATTGGCAGGATTTGAATGCAGGGACCCAAGTCACATACCAAAGAGAGACTTGCAGTACAAATGACACTAAAAAGGGACATTGTCAGGATTTGAATGCATATGTGTGTGTGTGTGTTCATTGCATACTCAGGACCCAGGCAGCACAATTTCTTGAGCCGGCCCTGTGTGTATATATATATATATATATATATATATATATATATATATATATATATATATATATATATATATATCATCAAGGCCAAATCTTTCAACAGTCTCTATCCTCAGTCACCATTTCTATATTATAATGGTGTTATCCCTCATTTCTCTCTCTCTAACAAATACCACCTGATCATTATGGATTAGTATTGGTATATTTAAATTCATATTAAGGTTCCGAATAGCTTTTATAACTTTTTATCTCTATAGGTTTATTTAAATAGTACCTCTGTTAATCGGTGGGTTGAGGTATATCTAAATTATTTGTTTTTAATCTTTGTTAAAAAATCTACATTTGTAAGCCCCTCATGTTGAATATTACATAGGAAATCATAGTATCTCCTGAAAATTTCTACTATTTCTTTTGCATGATTTACTGAGTCCACGGATTCATCCTAACTTGTGGGATTTTGTCCTTCCTGACAGGAAGTAGCAAAGAGAGCACCACAGCAGAGCTGTCTATATAGCTCCCCCCTTAACTCCACCCCCCAGTCATTCTCTTTGCTGGCTCTAAGCAGGAAGAGTAAAGAGAAGAGGTGTTAAACTGTTAGTTTTTATTTAATCTTCAAACAAGAGTTTGCTATTTTTAAATGGTACCGGTGTTGTACTATTTGCTCTCAGGCAGGACATAGATGAAGATTTCTGCCTGGAGGATGATGATCTTAGCATTTGTAACTAAGGTCCACTGCTGTTCCCACATGAGCTGATGAGTACAGGAAAAGAAAGATCTGAGTCAAGTGTGACCCCAAGAGAAGCCATTGTGGAACCCCCTCTTAGAATGTGTCCCACTTGTACTATGTCTATAAATTGCAAACAGCATATTTTGACTTATAAAAGTTTGGCATTAGATGATTCTCAGACAGAAGGAAATCAGGTTTTGCCATCTAGCTCTCCCCAAATGTCTCAACCAGTAACGCCCGCACAAGTGATGCCAAGTACTTCTAGTGCGTCTAATACTTTCACCTTGCAAGATATGGCTGCAGTTATGAATACTACCCTCACTGAGATTTTATCTAAGCTGCCTGGTTTGCAAGGGAAGCGCAGTAGCTCTGGGTTAAGAACAAATGCTGAGCCTTCTGACGCTTTAGTAGCCGTATCCGTTATTCCCTCATAATGTTCTGAAGTAGAGATGAGGGATTTGATGTCTGAGGGAGAGATTTCTGATTCAGGAAAGACGTTCCCTCAGACAGATTCAGATATGACGGCATTTAAATTTAAGCTAGAGCACCTCCGCTTATTGCTCAGGGAGGTTTTAGCTACTCTGGATGATTGTGACCCTATTGTAGTTACAGAGAAATTGTGTAAAATGGACACATATTTAGAGGTTCCTTTTTACACTGATGTGTTTCCGGTCCCTAAGAGGATTTCGGACATTGTTACTAAGGAGTGGGATAAACCAGGTATTCCGTTCTCTCCCCCTCCTGTTTTTAAGAAAATGTTTCCCATTTCTGACACCATAAAGGACTCATGGCAGACGGTCCCTAAGGTGGAGGGAGCTATTTCTACCCTGGCTAAGCGTACAACTATACCTATTGAAGACAGTTGTGCTTTCATTGATCCTATGGATAAAAAAATTAGAGGGTCTCCTAAAGAAAATCTTTGTTCATCAAGGTTTTCTTCTTCAACCTATAGCATGCATTGTTCCTGTAACCACTGCAGCTGCCTTTTGGTTTGAGGCTCTAGAAGAGGCTCTTCAGATGGAGACCCCACTAGATGATATTTTGGACAGAATTAAGGCTCTTAAGTTGGCTAATTCTTTTATTACAGACGCCGCTTTTCATCTTGCTAAATTAGCGGCTAAGAATTCAGGTTTTGCCATTTTAGCGCGTAGAGCGTTATGGCTTAAGTCCTGGTCAGCTGATGTGTCATCTAAATCTAAGCTTTTGTCGATCCCTTTCAAAGGTAAAACCCTATTCGGGCCCGCATTGAAAGAGATCATTTCAGACATTACTGGAGGGAAGGGTCATACCCTCCCTCAGGATAAGTCAAATTAGACTAGGACCAAACAAAATAATTTTCGTTCCTTTCGAAACTTCAAGAGTGGTCCCTCTACCTCTTCCCCTGCTGCAAAGCAAGAGGGGAACTTTGCTCAATCCAAGCCAATCTGGAGACCTAATCAGGCTTGGAACAAGGGTAAACAGGCCAAAAAGCCTGCTGCTGCCACTAAGTCAGCATGAAGGGTTAGCACCCAATCTGGGACCGGATCTAGTAGGGGGCAGACTCTCTCTCTTTGCTCAGG
Organism: Bombina bombina; assembly: GCF_027579735.1. Lineage (NCBI taxonomy): Eukaryota > Metazoa > Chordata > Amphibia > Anura > Bombinatoridae > Bombina > Bombina bombina. Next base: position 745,979,815 of record NC_069500.1, read on the forward strand.
CCTGGGCAAGAGACATTCGGGATTCCTGGGCAGTAGAAATTGTAACCCAGGGATATCTTCTAGATTTCAAGGATTCCCCTCCAAGGGGGAGGTTCCATCTGTCTCAATTGTCTGTAAACCCGACAAAAAGAGAGGCGTTCTTACACTGTGTAGAAGACCTTTTTACCATGGGAGTGATCTGCCCAGTTCCAAAAGCAGAACAGGGGAAGGGGTTCTACTCCAATCTGTTTATAGTTCCCAAAAAGGAGGGAACCTTCAGACCATTTCTGGATCTCAAGATCCTAAACCAATTCCTAAGAGTTCCATCTTTCAAGATGGAGACCATTCGGACTATCTTACCATTGATCCAGGAGGGTCAATATATGACCACCGTGGACTTAAATGATGCATATCTACACATTCCTATCCACAAAGATCATCACCAGTTCCTCAGGTTCGCCTTTCTGGACAAGCATTATCAGTTTGTGGCTCTTCCTTTCGGGTTGGCCACTGCGCCGCAAATCTTCACAAAGGTGCTAGGGTCCCTTCTGGCGGTTCTAAGGCCATGGGGCATAGCAGTGGCACCTTATCTAGATGACATTCTGATTCAAGCGTCGTCCTTCCAACTAGCCAAGTCTCACACTGACTTAGTGTTGGCCTTTCTAAGGTCTCACAGGTGGAAAGTGAACGTTAAAAAGAGTTCTCTTTCCCCCCTCACAAGAGTTTCATTTCTAGGGACTCTGATAGACTCGGTGGACATGAAAGTATTTCTGACGGAGGTCAGGAAATCAAAGATTTTGTCCACCTGCCGAGCTCTTCATTCCATTCCTCGGCCGTCAGTGGCTTAGTGTATGGAGGTAATCGGACTAATGGTAGCGGCAATGGACATAGTTCGGTTTGCTCGCTTGCATCTCAGACCACTGCAACTATGCATGCTCAACCAGTGGAATGGGGATTATGCGGATTTATCTCCTCGGATAAATCTGAATCAAGAGACCAGAGACTCTCTTCTTTGGTGGTTGTCACAGGATCATGTGTCCCAGGGAATGTGTTTCCGCAGGCCAGAATGGGTTATAGTGATGACAGACGCCAGTCTTCTGGGCTGGGGTGCAGTCTGGAATTCCCTGAAAGCTCAGGGTTTGTGGACTCGGGAGGAGGCTCTCCTACCGATAAATATTCTGGAATTAAGAGCGATATTCAATGCTCTCCAGGCATGGCCTCAGCTGGCTTTGGCCAGATTCATCAGGTTTCAGTTGGACAACATCACGACTGTGGCTTATATCAATCATCAGGGCGGAACAAAGAGTTCCTTAGCAATGATAGAGGTCTCAAGGATAATCCAATGGGCAGAGGCTCACTCTTGCCATCTGTCAGTGATCTATATCCCAGGTGTAGAGAACTGGGTGGCAGATTTTCTAAGTCATCAGACTTTTCATCCGGGAGAGTGGGAACTCCATCCGGAGGTGTTTGCTCAGCTGGTGCGGCTATGGGGCACACCAGAGTTGGATCTGATGGCGTCTTGTCAGAACGTCAAACTTCCTCGTTACGGCTCCAGGTCAAGGGATCCTCAGGCTGTACTGAAAGATGCTCTAGCAGTACCCTGGTTGTTCAACCTGGCTTATGTGTTTCCACCTTTCCCTCTCCTTCCACGTCTGATTGCCAGAATCAAACAGGAGAGAGCGTCTGTGATTTTGATAGCGCCTGTGTGGCCACGCAGGACTTGGTATGCAGATCTGGTGGACATGTCATCCCTTCCACCATGGTCTCTGCCATTGAGAAAGGACCTTCTGATTCAAGGTCCATTCAAGCATCCAAATCTGCAACTGACTGCGTGGAGATTGAACGCTTGATTCTCTGAGTCAGTCATAAATACCTTGATTCAGGCTCGAAAGCCTGTTACCAGGAAAATTTATCATAAGATATGGCGTAAATATCTTTTTTGGTGTGAATCCAAAGGCTTCTCCTGGAGTAAAATCAGGATTCCTAGGATTTTGTCTTTTCTCCAAGAGGGATTGGAGAAAGGATTATCAGCTAGTTCCCTAAGGGGACAGATATCTGCTCTGTCTATTTTGTTGCACAAGCATCTGGCAGATGTTCCAGACGTTCAGGTTTTTTGTCAGGCTTTAGTTAGAATTAAGCCTTTTTGCTCCGCCATGGAGTCTAAATTTAGTTCTTAGAGTTCTTCAGGGGGTTTCGTTTGAACCCATGCATTCCATAGATATTAAGCTTTTATCTTGGAAAGTTTTGTTCCTAGTTGCTATCTCTTCAGCTCGAAGAGTTTCTGAACTATCTGCTTTACAATGTGACTCACCTTATCTGGTGTTCCATGCTGATAAGGTGGTTTTGCGTACCAAGCCTGGGTTCCTACCTAAGGTTGTTACTAACAGGAATATCATTCAAGAAATTGTTGTTCCTTCTCTGTGTCCTAATCCTTCTTGTAAGAAGGAACGTCTGTTGCACAACTTGGACATGGTTTGTGCTTTGAAATTTTATTTGCAGGCAACCAAAGATTTTCGTCAAACATCTTCTTTGTTTGTTGTCTATTCCTGAAAGCGTAGGGGTTAAAAGGCTATGGCGACTTCTCTTTCCTTTTGGCTGAAAAGCATCATCCATTTGGCTTATGAGACTGCTGGACAGCAGCCTCCTGAAAGGTTTACAGCTCATTCTACTAGAGCGGTAGCTTCCACATGGGCTTTTAAAAATGATGCTTCTGTTGAACAGATTTGTAAGGCTGTGACTTGGTCTTTGCTTCATACCTTTTCAAAATTTTACAAATTTTATACTTTTGCTTCTTCGGAGGCTATTTTTGGGAGAAAGGTTTTGCAAGCAGTGGTGCCTTCCGTTTAGGTTCCTGTCTTGTCCCTCCCTTCATCCAAGCTTTGGTATTGGTATCCCACAAGTTAGGATGAATCTGTGGACTCGGTACATCATGCAAAAGAAAACAAAATTTATGCTTACCTGATAAATTTCTTTCTTTTGCGATGTACCGAGTCCATGGCCCACCCTGTCTATTCAAGACAGATAGTATTTTTTTATGTAAACTTCAGTCACCTCTGCACCTTATAGTTTTTCCCTTTCTTCCTTGGCCTTCGGTCGAATGACTGGGGGATGGAGTTAAGGGGGGAGCTATATAGACAGCTCTGCTGTGGTGCTCTCTTTGCTACTTCCTGTCAGGAAGGACAATATCCCACAAGTTAGGATGAATCCGTGGACTCGGTACATCGCAAAAGAAAGAAATTTATCAGGTAAGCATAAATTTTGTTTTTATCGCTCCCATGTGTCATTTTACTCTTTTAATCTTTGATTTTGTGTGTAAAAGATTTAGTTATAGTATACTTTTTTTTCTCTTCTCTTCAGATATATCTACAAACAAAATATCTACAAAAAGGTTTGTATTATCAGGGTATTTGTATGCTCTTTCTCTAACTGTTGTGACTTTCCTTGATTTTCTATTTTTTTTTATTATTATTATATAATCCCCTCTAATCAAACTTATGTGCATCCCATACTATTGCTATTTGTATCTGTGGGTCCATATTCGTTATAAAGTATTGAGCTATAGGGGCCTATCTATCAAGCTCCGAAAGGAGCTTGACGGCCCGTGTTTCTGGCGAGTCTTCAGACTCACCAGAAACAGCAGTTATGAAGCAGCGGTCACAAAGACCGCTGCTCCATAACCCTGTCCACCTGCTCTGAGCAGGCAGACAGGAATCACCACAATTCGTGCCATGGTCAGAGATTGCAATTAGGTGTAATACTATCTTTGAAACCAGAAATATCATCAATTCTTGATACTACATTCTCTGACATTACAGTTTAATTTTAGAATTATAAATGTACCTCCTTAATTCCACCTAAATTTTGTTTTTCATCTGCTCCTTTTTTTTGTTTTTTCCCTTCTCTTTCGTCCCCCCCCCCTTTAGAATATTAAATATTTTGTTCTTTGTTCTCTCAGAATACCATTGGTTTACATATAATAGGACTACAAAAAAAAACCATAAGAAATAATCTAAAAAACATAAAAAAAAAATGTACACTAAAACAAATGGCTAGATTCCGAGTTTTGCGGTATGAGGGGTGCAGTGCTAACTTGCACGTTATTGTCACCGCTCACTTACCTATTGCGCTGGTATTACAGGTTTTCATAAACCTGGTGTTGTCAGGCAAGAAGTGAGCGTAGAGCAAAATTGAGCTCCATATCGCACTCCAATACCAGCGCTGCTGAAAGCCGCGGTGAGCTGGCTTTACGTGCTCGTGCACGATTTCCCCTTAGACATCAATGGGGAGAGCCAGCGGAAAAAAGTCTAACACCTGCAAAAAAGAAGCGTAAAGCTCCATAACGCAGCCCTATTGATTGCTATTGATTCCTATGGGGAAACAAAATTTATGTTTACATCTAACACCCTAACATGAACCCCGAGTCTTACACTTATTAACCCCTAATCTGTCACGCCCGACATTGCTGACACCTACATTATACTTATTAACCCCTAATCTGCCGCCCCCAACGTCGCCGCCACTATACTAAAGTTATTAACCCCTAAACCTAAGTCTAACCCTAACACCCCCTAACTTAAATGTAATTAAAATAAATCTAAATAAAATGACTATCATTACCTAAATAATTCCTATTTAAAACTAAATACTTACCTGTAAAATAAACCCTAAGCTAGCAACGATATAACTAATAGATACATTGGCCTCTAGTTATCAACGTGTCTACTTTACATGCCTTCGCTGGCCCAATATGCCCGCCTAAGCTCACCTACCATCGCCGCCACGGACCTGAAAAATCTCGCCAAAGTTATCAATAAAGCTGTCAAAAAGCCGCGCACCAAGTACGCGGCGATGAGCAGCGGACTGTGATAGTTATCACTCATCCGATCTCGCTGCTCTTAGGCTTTTTGACAGCTTTATTGACAAGCTGTCACTAAGCACCCACACTAACTATACTGTTCTACCACCTATACCGGAGCCCCCCGCAACTAAATAAAGTTATTAACCCCTAAACCGCCACTCCTAGACCCCGCCGCAACTCTTATAAATGTATTAACCCCTAAACCGCTGCTCCCGGACACCGCCGCCACCTACATTATACCAAGTAACCCCTATCCTGCCCCCCCATACCGCCGCCACCTATAATAAATTTATTAACCCCTATCCTGTGGATCCCGGACCTCGCCGTAACTAAATAAATAGTTTAACCCCTAAACCGCCACTCCCGGACCCCGCCGCAACCTATATTAAACTTATTAACCCCTTATCTGCCCCCCCTACACCGTTGCCACCTATAATAAATGTATTAACCCCTATCCTGCCCCCCCTACACCGCCGCCACTGTAATAAAATTATTAACCCCTAAACCTAAGTCTAACCCTAACACCCCCTAACTTAAATATTAATTAAATAAACCTAAATAATATTTCTCTTATTAACTAAATTAATCCTATTTAAAACTAAATACTTATCTGTAAAATAAACCCTAATATAGCTACAATATAAATAATAATTATCTTAGGATTTATTTTTATTTTACAGGTAACTATCAATTTATTTTAACTAGGTACAATAGCTATTAAATAGTTATTAACTATTTAATAGCTACCTAGTTAAAATAAAGACAAATTTACCTGTAAAATAAAAACTAACCTAATTTACAATTACACCTAACACTACACTATCATTAAATAAATTATTCCTATTTAAAACTAAATACTTACCTGTAAAATAAACCCTAAGATAGCTACAATATAATTAATAATTACATTGTAGCTATTTTAGGATTTATATTTATTTTACAGGTAACTTTGTATTTATTTTAGCTAGTTAGAATAGTTATTAAATAGTTATTAACTATTTAATAACTACCTACCTAAAAGAAATACAAAATTAACTGTAAAATAAATCCTAACCTAAGTTACAATTGAACCTAACACTACACTATCATTAAATTAATTAAATAAATTACCTACAAATAACTACAATTAAATACAATTAAATAAACTAACTAAAGTACAAAAAATGAAAAAAAATAAGTTACAAACATTTCAAAAATATTACAACAATTTTAAGCTACTTACACCTAATCTAAGCCCCCTAATAAAATAACAAAGCCCCCCAAAATAAAAAAATTCCCTACCCTATTCTACATTTAAAAGTTACCAGCTCTATTACCTCACCAGCCCTTAAAAGGGCCTTTTGCGGGGCATGCCCCAAAGAAAACAGCTCTTTTGCCTGTAAAATAAAAATACAACCCCCCCAACATTAAAACCCACCACCCACACACCCCTACTCTAACCCAAACCCCCCTTAAATAAACCTAACACTACCCCCTGAAGATCATCCTACCTTGAGTCGTCTTCAGCCAGCCGACCACCGATGGAACTGAAGAAGAGATCCGGAGCGGCAGAAGTCATCATCCAAGGGGCGCTGAAGAAGTCTTCCATCCGATTGAAGTCATCATCCAAGGGGCGCTGAAGAGGTCTTCCATCCGATTGAAGTCTTCATCCAAGCGGCGTCTTCAATCTTCATCCATCCGGAGCGGAGCCATCTTCAGACGAGCCGATGCGGAGCCATCCTCTTCTTCCCGACGACTAACGACGAATGACGGTACCTTTAAGTGACGTCATCCAAGATGGCGTCCCTTCAATTCCGATTGGCTGATAGGATTCTATCAGCCAATCGGAATTAAGGTAGAAAAATCTGATTGGCTGATTTAATCAGCCAATCAGATTGAAGTTCAATCCGATTGGCTGATCCAATCAGCCAATCACATTGAGCTTGCATTCTATTGGCTGTTCCGATCAGCTAATAGAATGCGAGCTCAATCTGATCCCATAGGAATCAATGGGAGTCTGACCATAGCGAAAGTTCATGTTCGCTGCTGCCAGACATCCCATTGATTTCTATGGGAGCTGTCTGCACCTAACACCCTAACATATACCCCGAGTCTAAACACCCCTAATCTGCCCCTCCTACACCGCCGCAACAAAATAAATGTATTACCCCTAAACCGCCGCTCCCGGAGCCCACCGCCACTCTAATAAATATGTTAACCCCTAAACCGCCGCTCCTGGTCCCCGCCGCAACTATAATATATGTATTAACCCCTAAACTGCCGCTCCCGGACCCCGCCGCCACCTACATAATACCTATTAACCCCTATCCTGCCCCCTATACACCGTTGCCACCTATAATAAAGTTATTAACCCCTATCCTTCCGATCCCGGACCCCGCCGCAACTAAATAAATTGTTTAACCCCTAAACCGCCGCTCCCGGACCCCGCCGCAACCTATATTAAACTTATTAACATATAAAAATAAAGGTTAAATATGAGCGCAGGGTGATACACCAAACTCCTGAAAAGACCTAAAGGTCCCTAATATAGGCCAGAAACTAGTACTATGAAATAACAAAAAACAGGAGCGCTAAAAAGCTGAAGGTGACGTAACTCTAAACGTAAATAAATACAATAAAACCAGGTATATCCTGCAATTAAAAAAGTGCTATCAAAAACAGAATCTAAATTAATTCAAAGTGCCATTCACTAATGGTGTGTATTTATAGTAGAAAACAAAATACTTAATACTTCAAGTTACAAAGTGTATCCCTTTAAATAGTGCAATAGTATTTTTAATATGTATAAGATACTATGATTGAAAAATGAGACCAAATCTTACATTTAAAATGGGACTATGCCAATTTAATATACTTCATAAAACATCAAAAATAATATTAGACAATTCTATTAAAAATTGTATAAATGCATAAAACTAACGGACGTCTCCGTTAAAAATAAAAGATAAAACTAAGGTTGCCACCACATAAAAAATATAATATAGAGGAAGATCCGTAAATGTGGACCAGTGGAACTAATAACAGTTCAAGTTGGAAAGATAACAGGAGTAATTTCCAAAGTTCGTACTCTCAGTTAGTGATCAACCGCAGGCTCTGTGTTCAAAGTTATCACCGTAGCGGGGTGACGTCACCTTTATGGGCGCTGTCCTGGATCGGCCTCCTGATTGGTCCTTTATCGGAGCGGCTTTAGAAGATAACTGAATTTCCGCTACCAAAGTATCTGCTCTTAAGTGTATAGCAACACGCAAGATACCTTTGAAGGAGTGATGTTTAGAAGAATTAGCTCTGTCCAATCCTCAAACTGAGGAGCTCTGGTTTTACTCTGCGGAAAAGTTCCGTGCAGTGTGTGTGTTCTGAAGTCTCTGTGTTCAAAGTTATCGCCGTAGCGGGGTGACGTCACCTTTATGGGCGCTGTCCTGGATCGGCCTCCTGATTGGTCCTTTATCGGAGCGGCTTTAGAAGATAACTGAATTTCCGCTACCAAAGTATCTGATCTTAAGTGTATAGCAACACGCAAGATACCTTTGAAGGAGTGATGTGTAGAAGAATTAGCTCTGTCCAATCCTCAAACTGAGGAGCTCTGGTTTTACTCTGCGGAAAAGTTCCGTGCAGTAGTACCCTTGTCAGATTATGTCGTCCTTGCTTGCCAATAATGTCAGTCTCTGCCGGTCCAGCTGACAATTGCCGATTCTTTGTTGTACAAAGGGTAACGACTTCCAACAGCAATGCACACTCACAAGTATAGCTCCAGCTTAGAATGTAGATAGAGTAACTATAGTTGTGACTTCATCAACGCGTTTCTCCCTATGCAGGGCTTTTTCAAGATGAATTAGTCACAGCATATGCACCTTTCTAAAGGTGTATCCCAAATTTCATTGGTCCAAAGTTCATTGGTAGTTTACTAAAGGTGGAATTTTATCTTGAATTGCAACAAAAATCCTTTTTCAATATTTAAGGTGGTATTGGCAAACCTAAATAGTGAGGCAACCAATCCTATGCAGTATATTTCATAATATTAAATAAATAATTTAATATCAAAATTAAAAAATGAAGAATGAAAAATAAATAAATATACTAAATTAATACTGAATTAATGTATTAACATAATTTACTAGCAGCATAACTATAATATGTCATGATTTGACACTAAGAAAATACAATATACATGTATGATATAAAGATAAAACAGATAAATATAGGGGACTTAAAATTAGTAATATCTTAGTCCAACCAGTAACGACAATAGCTAGTCTAATAAAAAAGGGGAGATGTCCAACTCAGAGTTTAGGCCTTCAGGATATAATGTGTCATACTTATATATAAATTCAGCCTGTTTCAGTTTTAGAAATTTTTCTATGTTTCCTCCTCTCCAATTCTGCTTAATATGAATTATCGCCCAATATTTTAAATATTTTGTGTTCCCATTATGTGTATGTTTAAAATGCTTGTACAGATTAGTGTCTTCAACTCCTTTCTCAATGCATAAGAGATGTTCTCTTATTCTATCTCTTATCATTCTTTTAGTCTCTCCAAAATACACCAGATTACATGTGCATTTAATAATATAGACTACCCCTTTGGTTGAGCACCTGATACATTCCTTAATGATAATTTCATCTCCTAACTTGTATGGACCAATGTTTATTTAAAATCTTTCTCATAATACCATGGTCAATATTATATTCCATAATAAATGGGACATTTATCTTTTCTGTATTTTCATTGGGGTGTTTTTGTTTATATGAAAGTAGTGCTTCTCTATCTGTCTCCCTTGCCCTATTTACGGCCCTATTTACAACCTCGTCATTATATCCCCTATCTTTAAATTTATCAATTAGAGTTATAATTTGATTCTCAAAATCTGAGGGTCTGGAACAGTTCTTTTTTATTCTCAGACTTTGGCCAACAGGGATATTATCCTTCCATTGTTGGAGGTGGCAACTATTAGCATGTATAAAATTGTTGGAGTCCACCTCCTTAAAATGTGTCTTTGTTTCCAAACTCCTATTAATAGCCATAATTTCTAAGTCTAAGAAGACAACACTTTCTTTACTATAATCAAATGTAAAATGCATACCCATATTGTTGGAATTCATATCAGAAAACAAATTTACTAACTCTACTTCGGACCCCCGCCATATTATCAGGACATCATCGATGTACCGCCTATAGAGCACGAGGTTCGCACCATAGTCACCACTTTGGAAGAAAGACTCCTCCCAGCTGCCAACAAACAGGTTGGCGTAACTTGGTGCGAACCTCGTGCGCTGGTATTACAGGTTTTCATAAACCTGGCGTTGTCAGGCAAGAAGTGAGCGTAGAGCAAAATTGAGCTCCATATCGCACTCCAATACCAGCGCTGCTGAAAGCCGCGGTGAGCTGGCTTTACGTGCTTGTGCACGATTTCCCCTTAGACATCAATGGGGAGAGCCAGCGGAAAAAAGTCTAACACCTGCAAAAAAGAAGCGTAAAGCTCCATAACGCAGCCCTATTGATTGCTATTGATTCCTATGGGGAAACAAAATTTATGTTTACATCTAACACCCTAACATGAACCCCGAGTCTTACACTTATTAACCCCTAATCTGTCACGCCCGACATTGCTGACACCTACATTATACTTATTAACCCCTAATCTGCCGCCCCCAACGTCGCCGCCACTATACTAAAGTTATTAACCCCTAAACCTAAGTCTAACCCTAACACCCCCTAACTTAAATGTAATTAAAATAAATCTAAATAAAATGACTATCATTACCTAAATAATTCCTATTTAAAACTAAATACTTACCTGTAAAATAAACCCTAAGCTAGCAACGATATAACTAATAGATACATTGGCCTCTAGTTATCAACGTGTCTACTTTACATGCCTTCGCTGGCCCAATATGCCCGCCTAAGCTCGCCTACCATCGCCGCCACGGACCTGAAAAATCTCGCCAAAGTTATCAATAAAGCTGTCAAAAAGCCGCGCACCAAGTACGCGGCGATGAGCAGCGGACTGTGATAGTTATCACTCATCCGATCTCGCTGCTCTTAGGCTTTTTGACAGCTTTATTGACAAGCTGTCACTAAGCACCCACACTAACTATACTGTTCTACCACCTATACCGGAGCCCCCCGCAACTAAATAAAGTTATTAACCCCTAAACCGCCACTCCTAGACCCCGCCGCAACTCTTATAAATGTATTAACCCCTAAACCGCTGCTCCCGGACACCGCCGCCACCTACATTATACCAAGTAACCCCTATCCTGCCCCCCCATACCGCCGCCACCTATAATAAATTTATTAACCCCTATCCTGTGGATCCCGGACCTCGCCGTAACTAAATAAATAGTTTAACCCCTAAACCGCCACTCCCGGACCCCGCCGCAACCTATATTAAACTTATTAACCCCTTATCTGCCCCCCCTACACCGTTGCCACCTATAATAAATGTATTAACCCCTATCCTGCCCCCCCTACACCGCCGCCACTGTAATAAAATTATTAACCCCTAAACCTAAGTCTAACCCTAACACCCCCTAACTTAAATATTAATTAAATAAACCTAAATAATATTTCTCTTATTAACTAAATTAATCCTATTTAAAACTAAATACTTATCTGTAAAATAAACCCTAATATAGCTACAATATAAATAATAATTATCTTAGGATTTATTTTTATTTTACAGGTAACTATCAATTTATTTTAACTAGGTACAATAGCTATTAAATAGTTATTAACTATTTAATAGCTACCTAGTTAAAATAAAGACAAATTTACCTGTAAAATAAAAACTAACCTAATTTACAATTACACCTAACACTACACTATCATTAAATAAATTATTCCTATTTAAAACTAAATACTTACCTGTAAAATAAACCCTAAGATAGCTACAATATAATTAATAATTACATTGTAGCTATTTTAGGATTTATATTTATTTTACAGGTAACTTTGTATTTATTTTAGCTAGTTAGAATAGTTATTAAATAGTTATTAACTATTTAATAACTACCTACCTAAAAGAAATACAAAATTAACTGTAAAATAAATCCTAACCTAAGTTACAATTGAACCTAACACTACACTATCATTAAATTAATTAAATAAATTACCTACAAATAACTACAATTAAATACAATTAAATAAACTAACTAAAGTACAAAAAATGAAAAAAAATAAGTTACAAACATTTCAAAAATATTACAACAATTTGTAAGCTACTTACACCTAATCTAAGCCCCCTAATAAAATAACAAAGCCCCCCAAAATAAAAAAATTCCCTACCCTATTCTACATTTAAAAGTTACCAGCTCTATTACCTCACCAGCCCTTAAAAGGGCCTTTTGCGGGGCATGCCCCAAAGAAAACAGCTCTTTTGCCTGTAAAATAAAAATACAACCCCCCCAACATTAAAACCCACCACCCACACACCCCTACTCTAACCCAAACCCCCCTTAAATAAACCTAACACTACCCCCTGAAGATCATCCTACCTTGAGTCGTCTTCAGCCAGCCGACCACCGATGGAACTGAAGAAGAGATCCGGAGCGGCAGAAGTCATCATCCAAGGGGCGCTGAAGAAGTCTTCCATCCGATTGAAGTCATCATCCAAGGGGCGCTGAAGAGGTCTTCCATCCGATTGAAGTCTTCATCCAAGCGGCGTCTTCAATCTTCATCCATCCGGAGCGGAGCCATCTTCAGACGAGCCGATGCGGAGCCATCCTCTTCTTCCCGACGACTAACGACGAATGACGGTACCTTTAAGTGACGTCATCCAAGATGGCGTCCCTTCAATTCCGATTGGCTGATAGGATTCTATCAGCCAATCGGAATTAAGGTAGAAAAATCTGATTGGCTGATTTAATCAGCCAATCAGATTGAAGTTCAATCCGATTGGCTGATCCAATCAGCCAATCACATTGAGCTTGCATTCTATTGGCTGTTCCGATCAGCTAATAGAATGCGAGCTCAATCTGATCCCATAGGAATCAATGGGAGTCTGACCATAGCGAAAGTTCATGTTCGCTGCTGCCAGACATCCCATTGATTTCTATGGGAGCTGTCTGCACCTAACACCCTAACATATACCCCGAGTCTAAACACCCCTAATCTGCCCCTCCTACACCGCCGCAACAAAATAAATGTATTACCCCCTAAACCGCCGCTCCCGGAGCCCACCGCCACTCTAAAAAATATGTTAACCCCTAAACCGCCGCTCCTGGTCCCCGCCGCAACTATAATATATGTATTAACCCCTAAACTGCCGCTCCCGGACCCCGCCACCACCTACATAATACCTATTAACCCCTATCCTGCCCCCTATACACCGTTGCCACCTATAATAAAGTTATTAACCCCTATCCTTCCGATCCCGGACCCCGCCGCAACTAAATAAATTGTTTAACCCCTAAACCGCTGCTCCCGGACCCCGCCGCAACCTATATTAAACTTATTAACATATAAAAATAAAGGTTAAATATGAGCGCAGGGTGATACACCAAACTCCTGAAAAGACCTAAAGGTCCCTAATATAGGCCAGAAACTAGTACTATGAAATAACAAAAAACAGGAGCGCTAAAAAGCTGAAGGTGACGTAACTCTAAACGTAAATAAATACAATAAAACCAGGTATATCCTGCAATTAAAAAAGTGCTATCAAAAACAGAATCTAAATTAATTCAAAGTGCCATTCACTAATGGTGTGTATTTATAGTAGAAAACAAAATACTTAATACTTCAAGTTACAAAGTGTATCCCTTTAAATAGTGCAATAGTATTTTTAATATGTATAAGATACTATGATTGAAAAATGAGACCAAATCTTACATTTAAAATGGGACTATGCCAATTTAATATACTTCATAAAACATCAAAAATAATATTAGACAATTCTATTAAAAATTGTATAAATGCATAAAACTAACGGACGTCTCCGTTAAAAATAAAAGATAAAACTAAGGTTGCCACCACATAAAAAATATAATATAGAGGAAGATCCGTAAATGTGGACCAGTGGAACTAATAACAGTTCAAGTTGGAAAGATAACAGGAGTAATTTCCAAAGTTCGTACTCTCAGTTAGTGATCAACCGCAGGCTCTGTGTTCAAAGTTATCACCGTAGCGGGGTGACGTCACCTTTATGGGCGCTGTCCTGGATCGGCCTCCTGATTGGTCCTTTATCGGAGCGGCTTTAGAAGATAACTGAATTTCCGCTACCAAAGTATCTGCTCTTAAGTGTATAGCAACACGCAAGATACCTTTGAAGGAGTGATGTTTAGAAGAATTAGCTCTGTCCAATCCTCAAACTGAGGAGCTCTGGTTTTACTCTGCGGAAAAGTTCCGTGCAGTGTGTGTGTTCTGAAGTCTCTGTGTTCAAAGTTATCGCCGTAGCGGGGGTGACGTCACCTTTATGGGCGCTGTCCTGGATCGGCCTCCTGATTGGTCCTTTATCGGAGCGGCTTTAGAAGATAACTGAATTTCCGCTACCAAAGTATCTGATCTTAAGTGTATAGCAACACGCAAGATACCTTTGAAGGAGTGATGTGTAGAAGAATTAGCTCTGTCCAATCCTCAAACTGAGGAGCTCTGGTTTTACTCTGCGGAAAAGTTCCGTGCAGTAGTACCCTTGTCAGATTATGTCGTCCTTGCTTGCCAATAATGTCAGTCTCTGCCGGTCCAGCTGACAATTGCCGATTCTTTGTTGTACAAAGGGTAACGACTTCCAACAGCAATGCACACTCACAAGTATAGCTCCAGCTTAGAATGTAGATAGAGTAACTATAGTTGTGACTTCATCAACGCGTTTCTCCCTATGCAGGGCTTTTTCAAGATGAATTAGTCACAGCATATGCACCTTTTTAAAGGTGTATCCCAAATTTCATTGGTCCAAAGTTCATTGGTAGTTTACTAAAGGTGGAATTTTATCTTGAATTGCAACAAAAATCCTTTTTCAATATTTAAGGTGGTATTGGCAAACCTAAATAGTGAGGCAACCAATCCTATGCAGTATATTTCATAATATTAAATAAATAATTTAATATCAAAATTAAAAAATGAAGAATGAAAAATAAATAAATATACTAAATTAATACTGAATTAATGTATTAACATAATTTACTAGCAGCATAACTATAATATGTCATGATTTGACACTAAGAAAATACAATATACATGTATGATATAAAGATAAAACAGATAAATATAGGGGACTTAAAATTAGTAATATCTTAGTCCAACCAGTAACGACAATAGCTAGTCTAATAAAAAAGGGGAGATGTCCAACTCAGAGTTTAGGCCTTCAGGATATAATGTGTCATACTTATATATAAATTCAGCCTGTTTCAGTTTTAGAAATTTTTCTATGTTTCCTCCTCTCCAATTCTGCTTAATATGAATTATCGCCCAATATTTTAAATATTTTGTGTTCCCATTATGTGTATGTTTAAAATGCTTGTACAGATTAGTGTCTTCAACTCCTTTCTCAATGCATAAGAGATGTTCTCTTATTCTATCTCTTATCATTCTTTTAGTCTCTCCAAAATACACCAGATTACATGTGCATTTAATAATATAGACTACCCCTTTGGTTGAGCACCTGATACATTCCTTAATGATAATTTCATCTCCTAACTTGTATGGACCAATGTTTATTTAAAATCTTTCTCATAATACCATGGTCAATATTATATTCCATAATAAATGGGACATTTATCTTTTCTGTATTTTCATTGGGGTGTTTTTGTTTATATGAAAGTAGTGCTTCTCTATCTGTCTCCCTTGCCCTATTTACGGCCCTATTTACAACCTCGTCATTATATCCCCTATCTTTAAATTTATCAATTAGAGTTATAATTTGATTCTCAAAATCTGAGGGTCTGGAACAGTTCTTTTTTATTCTCAGACTTTGGCCAACAGGGATATTATCCTTCCATTGTTGGAGGTGGCAACTATTAGCATGTATAAAATTGTTGGAGTCCACCTCCTTAAAATGTGTCTTTGTTTCCAAACTCCTATTAATAGCCATAATTTCTAAGTCTAAGAAGACAACACTTTCTTTACTATAATCAAATGTAAAATGCATACCCATATTGTTGGAATTCATATCAGAAAACAAATTTACTAACTCTACTTCGGACCCCCGCCATATTATCAGGACATCATCGATGTACCGCCTATAGAGCACGAGGTTCGCACCATAGTCACCACTTTGGAAGAAAGACTCCTCCCAGCTGCCAACAAACAGGTTGGCGTAACTTGGTGCGAACCTCGTGCCCATAGCGGTACCCTCTATCTGTAGATAAAACTTATCGTTGTACATAAAATAATTATTTTTCAATATAAAAGCTATACTCTTTAGTAGAAAATCCTTTTGCTCTGACTTCATGTCTGGATCAGTGTCTAGATATTTCTTAATAGCCTTAATACCCTTCTCATGATCTATTATAGTATATAATGAAGTTATATCTCCAGTAACTAGGATGAGATTATCTTGCCAGTCTATCTGTTCTAAAATGTTGAGGACTTGCGTTGAGTCTTTTAAGTATGAGTCTACTTTTTTGACAAATTTCTGTAAATAGGTATCAACGTATTGTGAAAGATTTGAGGATAATGCCCCTATACCCGAAATAATCGGTCTACCCGGTGGTTGAGTCAGATTCTTATGTATCTTGGGAAGGAAGTAGAATACCGGGACCCTAGGATGAACAGGGTCCAGGAACTCCACCTCCTTCCCATTTAGTATTCCCAAATTTTTTCCTTCTATTATTAGTTTTTTAAGAGCAGCGGCAAACTTATTTGTAGGGTTTAAATCAAGACGTTTATATGTTTTATTGTCACCCAACAGTCTCATAGCTTCTAATTCATAATAACTAGTGTCCATCACTACAATCCTGCCGCCCTTGTCGGCGGGCTTGATGGTGATCTCACGATTCTTTTGTAGTTTTTCTAAAATAAGTGTGTCTTTTTTGGTCATATTCTTTTTTAAAAATTTTGATGGCTGACTTTTCTTTAGATCCCTTAATGCCATTTGTTCAAAAGTCTCCAGATAGTTTCCTTTTGCCGAGACTGGGTTAAACGTTGACTTTAATCTGAGGTTAGTGTGGACAAAATTATCTTGTTTTGTTTTAACTCTATTGATTGAGGCTTTTTCAAGAGGACTTTTCATGTAGAAATGTTTTAAAGTAAGGTTCCTCACAAAAAAAAATTATATTGATATGAGTATTAAATTTATTTAATCTGCTACTGGGTGCAAAAGAAAGGCCATGACTGAGAATTCTTACCTCGTCATCCTGTAGGGCAACACTACTAATGTTAAACACCCCATTTTTCTTCACCTCCCCCTTTTTGCTTCTTGAGCTGATCCTACTTTCTCTTGTCCCTCTAGAGGTCTTTTTTTGCTTTTGTTTGTCCATACATTTGTCTTGTTGCTTTCCACAAGTTCTTTTGAAGTGCCCTCCCTCAGAGTTGTTGGCAGCTGGGAGGAGTCTTTCTTCCAAAGTGGTGACTATGGTGCGAACCTCGTGCTCTATAGGCGGTACATCGATGATGTCCTGATAATATGGCGGGGGTCCGAAGTAGAGTTAGTAAATTTGTTTTCTGATATGAATTCCAACAATATGGGTATGCATTTTACATTTGATTATAGTAAAGAAAGTGTTGTCTTCTTAGACTTAGAAATTATGGCTATTAATAGGAGTTTGGAAACAAAGACACATTTTAAGGAGGTGGACTCCAACAATTTTATACATGCTAATAGTTGCCACCTCCAACAATAGAAGGATAATATCCCTGTTGGCCAAAGTCTGAGAATAAAAAAGAACTGTTCCAGACCCTCAGATTTTGAGAATCAAATTATAACTCTAATTGATAAATTTAAAGATAGGGGATATAATGACGAGGTTGTAAATAGGGCCGTAAATAGGGCAAGGGAGACAGATAGAGAAGCACTACTTTCATATAAACAAAAACACCCCAATGAAAATACAGAAAAGATAAATGTCCCATTTATTATGGAATATAATATTAACCATGGTATTATGAGAAAGATTTTAAATAAACATTGGTCCATACTTAAAGCTGACCCCATATTGGGAAGTTCACTTCCAGATAAACCCAGAATGATTTTTAAAAAAACAAAAAAATTTAAATCCATTCTGGCACCTAGTGCTCGAAATGGAAATAAAAAACTATGCTTCACACAAAAGAATTTATATGGAGAAAAGATATCTGGTTTTTTTCCCTGCTACTCCTGCAAGGCGTGCAAGCATAGCGATAAAAGAAGTACTATAAATTTGCACAAGTTAGGAGATGAAATTATCATTAAGGAATGTATCAGCTGCTCAACCAAAGGGGTAGTCTATATTATGAAATGCACATGTAATCTGGTATATTTTGGAGAGACTAAAAGAATGATAAGAGATAGAATAAGAGAACATCTCTTATGAATTGAGAAAGGAGTTGAAGACACTAATCTGTACAAGCATTTTAAACATACACATAATGGGAACACAAAAGATTTAAAATATTGGGCGATAATTCATATTAAGCAGAATTGGAGAGGAGGAAAGATAGAAAAATTTCTAAAACTGAAAGAGGCTGAATTTATATATAAGTATGACACATTATATCCTGAAGGCCTAAACTCTGAGTTGGACATCTCCCCTTTTTTATTAGACTAGCTATTGTCGTTACTGGTTGGACTAAGATATTACTAATTTTAAGTCCCCTATATTTATCTGTTTTATCTTTATATCATACATGTATATTGTATTTTCTTAGTGTCAAATCATGACATATTATAGTTATGCTGCTAGTAAATTATGTTAATACATTAATTCAGTATTAATTTAGTATATTTATTTATTTTTCATTCTTCATTTTTTAATTTTGATATTAAATTATTTATTTAATATTATGAAATATACTGCATAGGATTGGTTGCCTCACTATTTAGGTTTGTCAATACCACCTTAAATATTGAAAAAGGATTTTTTTCAATTCAAGATAAAATTCCACCTTTAGTAAACTACCAATGAACTTTGGACCAATGAAATTTGGGATACACCTTTAAAAAGGTGCATATGCTGTGACTAATTCATCTTGAAAAAGCCCTGCATAGGGAGAAACGCGTTGATGAAGTCACAACTATAGTTATTCTATCTACATTCTAAGCTGGAGCTACACTTGTGAGTGTGCATTGCTGTTGGAAGTCGTTACCCTTTGTACAACAAAGAATCGGCAATTGTCAGCTGGACCGGCAGAGACTGACATTATTGGCAAGCAAGGACGACATAATCTGACAAGGGTACTACTGCACGGAACTTTTCCGCAGAGTAAAACCAGAGCTCCTCAGTTTGAGGATTGGACAGAGCTAATTCTTCTACACATCACTCCTTCAAAGGTATCTTGGGTGTTGCTATACACTTAAGAGCAGATACTTTGGTAGCGGAAATTCAGTTATCTTCTAAAGCCACTCCGATAAAGGACCAATCAGGAGGCCGATCCAGGACAGCGCCCATAAAGGTGACGTCACCCCGCTACGGCGATAACTTTGAACACAGAGACTTCAGAACACATACAGTGTGGGGGTAAGCCTGCGGTTGATCACTAACTGAGAGTACGAACTTTGGAAATTACTCCTGTTATCTTTCCAACTTGAACTGTTATTAGTTCCACTGGTCCACATTTACGGATCTTCCTCTATATTATATTTTTTATGTGGTGGCAACCTTAGTTTTATCTTTTATTTTTAACGGAGACGTCCGTTAGTTTTATGCATTTATACAATTTTTAATAGAATTGTCTAATATTATTTTTGATGTTTTATGAAGTATATTAAATTGGCATCGTCCCATTTTAAATGTAAGATTTGGTCTCATTTTTCAATCATAGTATCTTATACATATTAAAAACACTATTGCACTATTTAAAGGGATACACTTTGTAACTTGAAGTATTAAGTATTTTGTTTTCTACTATAAATACACACCATTAGTGAATGGCACTTTGAATTAATTTAGATTCTGTTTTTGATAGCACTTTTTTAATTGCAGGATATACCTGGTTTTATTGTATTTATTTACGTTTAGAGTTACGTCACCTTCAGCTTTTTAGCGCTCCTGTTTTTTGTTATTTCATTAAACTTATTAACCCCGTATCTGCCCCCCCTAAACCTAAGTCTAACACTAACCCTAACACCCCCTAACTTAAATATTAATTAACTAAATCTAAATAATATTTCTCTTATTAACTAAATTAATCCTATTTAAAAATAAATACTTACTTTTAAAATAAACCCTAATATAGCTACAATATAAATAATAATTATATTGTAGCTATTTAAGGATTTATTTTTATTTTACAGGCAAATTTAAATTTATTTTAAATAGGTACAATAGCTATTAAATAGTTATTAACTATTTAATAGCTACCTAGATAAAATAAAGACAAATTTATCTGTAAAATAAAAACTAACCTAAGTTACAATTACACCTAAAACTACACTATCATTAAATAAATTATTCCTATTTAAAACTAAATACTTACCTGTAAAATAAACCCTAAGATAGCTACAATATAATTAATAATTACAATGTAGCTATTTTAGGATTTATATTTATTTTACAGGTAACTTTGTATTTATTTTAGCTAGTTAGAATAGTTATTAAATAGTTATTAACTATTTAATAACTACCTAGCTAAAAGAAATACAAAATTACGCTGGGCCGGAAAAGTGCCAAGCGTACCTGCAGGTACGCTTTTGTATTTTAGGATTTATATTTATTTTACAGGTAACTTTGTATTTATTTTAGCTAGTTAGAATAGTTATTAAATAGTTATAAACTATTTAATAACTACCTAGCTAAAAGAAATACAAAATTAACTGTAAAATAAATCCTAACCTAAGTTACAATTGAACCTAACACTACACTATCATTAAATTAATTAAATAAATTACCTACAAATAACTACAATTAAATACAATTAAATAAACTAACTAAAGTACAAAAAATAAAAAAAATAAGTTACAAACATTTCAAAAATATTACAACAATTTTAAGCTACTTACACCTAATCTAAGCCCCCTAATAAAATAACAAAGCCCCCCAAAATAAAAAAATTCCCTACCCTATTCTACATTTAAAAGTTACCAGCTCTATTACCTTACCAGCCCTTAAAAGGGCCTTTTGCGGGGCATGCCCCAAAGAAAACAGCTCTTTTGCCTGTAAAATAAAAATACAACCCCCCCAACATTAAAACCCACCACCCACACACCCCTACTCTAACCCAAACCCCCCTTAAATAAACCTAACACTACCCCCTGAAGATCATCCTACCTTGAGTCGTCTTCAGCCAGCCGACCACTGATGAAACTGAAGAAGAGATCCGGAGCGGCAGAAGTCATCATCCAAGGGGCGCTGAAGAAGTCTTCCATCCGATTGAAGTCATCATCCAAGGGCCGCTGAAGAGGTCTTCCATCCGATTGAAGTCTTCATCCAAGCGGCGTCTTCAATCTTCATCAATCCGGAGCAGAGCCATCTTCAGACGAGCCGATGCGGGGCCATCCTCTTCTTCCCAACGACTAACAACGAATGACGGTACCTTTAAGTGATGTCATCCAAGATGGCGTCCCTTCAATTCCGATTGGATGATAGGATTCTATCAGCCAGTCGGAATTAAGGTAGAAAAATCTGATTGGCTGATTTAATCAGCCAATCAGATTGAAGTTCAATCCGATTGGCTGATCCAATCAGCCAATCACATTGAGCTTGCATTCTATTGGCTGTTCCGATCAGCTAATAGAATGCGAGCTCAATCTGATCCCATAGGAATCAATGGGAGTCTGACCATAGCGAAAGTTCATGTTCGCTGCTGCCAGACATCCCATTGATTTCTATGGGAGCTGTCTGCACCTAACACCCTAACATGTACCCCGTGTCTAAACACCCCTAATCTGCCCCTCCTACACCGCTGCAACTTAATAAATGTATTACCCCCTAAACCGCCGCTCCCGGAGCCCACCGCCACTCTAATAAATATGTTAACCCCTAAACCGCCGCTCCTGGTCCCCGCCGCAACTATAATATATGTATTAACCCCTAAACTGCCGCTCCTGGACCCCGCCGCCACCTACATAATACCTATTAATCCCTATCCTGCCCCCCCTACACCGTCGCCACCTATAATAAAGTTATTAACCCCTATCCTGCCGATCCCGGACCCCGCTGCAACTAAACAAATTGTTTAACCCAAAAACCGCCGCTCCCGGACCCCGCCGCAACCTATATTAAACTTATTAACCCCTTATCTGCCCCCCCTTCACCGTCGCCACCTATAATAAATTTATTAACCCCTATCCTGCCCCCCTACACCGCCGCCACTGTAATAAAATTATTAACCCCTAAACCTAAGTCTAACCCTAACCCTAACACCCCCCTAACTTAAATATTAATTAAATAAATCTAAATAATATTTCTCTTATTAACTAAATTAATCCTAATTAAAAATAAATACTTACTTTTAAAATAAACCCTAATATAGCTACAATATAAATAATAATTATATTGTAGCTATTTAAGGATTTATTTTTATTTTACAGGCAAATTTAAATTTATTTTAAATAGGTACAATAGCTATTAAATAGTTATTAACTATTTAATAGCTACCTAGATAAAATAAAGACAAATTTATCTGTAAAATAAAAACTAACCTAAGTTACAATTACACCTAACACTACACTATCATTAAATAAATTATTCCTATTTAAAACTAAATACTTACCTGTAAAATAAACCCTAAGATAGCTACAATATAATTAATAATTACAATGTAGCTATTTTAGGATTTATATTTATTTTACAGGTAACTTTGTATTTATTTTAGCTAGTTAGAATAGTTATTAAATAGTTATTAACTATTTAATAACTACCTAGCTAAAAGAAATACAAAATTACGCTGGGCCGGAAAAGTGCCAAGCATACCTGCTAGTTTTTGATACCTAGCAAAAGTAGTCAGATTGTGCCAAACTTGTGTGCGGAACATCTGGAGTGACGTAAGAATCAATCTGTGTCAGACTGAGTCCGGCGGATCGAAGCTTACGTCACTATATTCTACTTTTGCCCGGTGTCTAGGGCTTGATAACTAAGGCGAATCAGCCTCGCCACAAATACGCTGTGGAATTCCAGCGTATTTGAGGTTGACAGCTTGATAACTAGAGGCCATTGTATCTAGCTTAGGGTTTATTTTTATTTTACAGGCAAGTTTGTATTTATTTTAACTAGGTAGAATAGTTAGTAAATAGCTATTAACTAATAATAACTATTTACTAACTATTCTACCTAGTTATAATAAATACAAACTTGCCTGTAAAATAAAAATAAACCCTAAGCTAGATACAATATAACTATTAGTTATATTGTAGCTAGCTTAGGGTTTATTTTATAGGTATTTAGTTTTAAATAGGAATTATTTAGGTAATGATAGTAATTTTTATTTAGATTTATTTTAATTATTTTTAAGTTAGGGGGTGTTAGGGTTAGACTTAGGTTTAGGGGTTAATAACTTTAGTATAGTGGGGGCGACGTTGGGGGCGGCAGATTAGGGGTTAATAACTAATGTAGGTTGCAGTGATGTTAGGGACAGCAGATTAGGGGTTAATAATATTTAACTAGTGTTTCCGAGGTGGGAGTGCGGCGGTTTAGGGGTTAATATGGTTATTAATGTAGCGGCGATGTCGGGAGCTGCAGATTAGGGGTTAATAATTTTATTTTAGTGTTTGCGATGCGGGAGGGCCTCGGTTTAGGGGTTAATAGGTAGTTTATGGGTGTTAGTGTACTTTTTAACGCTTTAGTTATGAGTTTTATACTACAACTTTGTAGCATAAAAGTCATAACTACTGGCTTTAGATTGCGTTACGAATCTTGTGGGATAGGCTGTACCGCTCACTTTTTGGCCTCCCAGAAAAAGCTTGTAATATCAGTGCTATGGAAGTCCCATTGAAAAAAGACTTTACACAAATTACGTAAGTTAATTTGCATTAAGGCCAAAAAAGTGTGCGGTGCTTCTAAACCTGCAAGACTCGTAATAACAGCGGTATTTCTTCGTTCTCTTGCTATCTTTATTTGAAAAAGAAGGCATCTAAGCTTTTATTTTTGGTTTAGAATATGGACAGCACTTTTTTTTATTGATGGGTGACTTTTATAAATAATAAATAAAGATACCAAGAGAATGAAGAAAATTTGATAATAGGAGTAAATTAGAAAGTTGCTTAAAATGTCATGCTCTATTTGAATCACAAAAGAAAAAATTTGGATTCAGTGTCCCTTTAACTAGGAGAAAGTTGTTCAGCCTGCCCAATCATTACAACCACAAATCCTTCCTCCTCTCTTCCCCTTCACTTACTTAAAGGCACAGTCTAGTCAAAATTAAACTTTCATGATTCAGATAGGGCATAAAAAAAAATTGTAATATTTTTTTTTTTTTTTTAAAAAGGCATCCAAGTTATTTTTTTGGTTCAGAACCATAGACAGAGCTTGTTTATTGGTGGGCGATTTTATCCACCAATCAGCAATAACAAACCAGGTTGTTCACCAAAAACGGGTCATCATCTAAACTTACATTCTTAAATTTCAAATAAAGAAACAGAGAGAATGAAGAAAATTTAATAATAGGAGTAAATTAGAAAGTTGCTTAAAATTGAATGCTCTAGGCATGTACTTGATCCGGTTCCGGGGGCGGAGCTTTGAGCACAGTACTCGCTTGTTGTGCTCCCAATTTTGATGTTGCGGAATTATCGCGCTGAAGTCCTGAGCTCTAGGGTAGCTGTTGGTAGACCTCTACATTGTCACCGGAACCTTACTGGTGCCGTCAATTGCACCAAACAGACTTTCCCCTGTAACCCGGACTGAAGGTAAATACCCCCCTGCAAGGTGTCATTGTAACCACAATTCTTACCTCTCTGTTCCCTCCTCCCACTGGTGCTGCGTGTGGGGGGGGGGGGGGGGGCATTGAGCAAGGAGAGCTTGGAGATCCGTGGCTGGAATTCCTGGTTGGAGAGATTCTGGTACAGGCTGTGACCAGAGTTAGAGGAAAGAGCTATACAAGAGACAGGAAGCTGTGTTTCGGTTCCTCCAACCACCGGTGCTGCAAGCGGAGGACCGAACGAGCCCCTGTACAATATCCTTCTATGAAGATCCTATGGCTTCGGTCCTAAGCGAGATGTTACTAAGGTTTTGCTAAAGCTGTTAAACCTCTGTATCCCTTCACTGTGAGTGTACTCTGTGCTTGTCTATCCCCCTCTCTTACTGGTGCTGCATGGGAGGGGTACGCTCAATTAGGTATGGCTAAAGTAGAAGACGTGTAGCTGAGATCACTGGCTTGAAGAAATCCTTTACAGCCCACATCAACCTGCCCGGATCCTGAGAAGAGACACCTTACAGCTAGTAAGTTGCACCTTGGCTCCTCCTCCCACTGGTGCTGCGAGTGGAGGCCCGAGTGACCCTTGCACATTATTGTTCTCTGGCTGGGTAGGTTTCTCTGAAGCCCCATTTAACATCCTGGGACTGTCTGAAGACTTTGCGGTCCTAACCTTGAGTAAGGTTTTTTTTCAAAGTATCGTTGTACTTTATAAGGTACTGCTCTTCAATTTTTTCTGAAGTATCAGTCTTGTATTAAAATTATTTACATATTTACATAATCATCATTATAATAATGGGACCCTTATATACTGGAAGGGGAAAATAAAACAGAAAGAACACGGAACTTTATAAAAATTATATCAATTTGCACGACTGCAGGGTAATTGTCTGTCATGCCTGTACCTTTAAGAATTGTTTGCGCATGTCTCTCTCTCTAGCCTATTTAAACCTGCACCTCATTGAGTTAATTGCTTGGAAAACCTGGTTCAGTAGTTTCTGAGCTCTGTCCTAGTTCATTGCATAGTCAAAGAATTCCTGGAGAGTTTATTCTAATAACTTCGTTTTTTAACTTTTTATCTATAACACGTTTGCTTCAAACCTGAATCTTCAACTGTTCCTGAAGTATCCGCATGAAGAGGTAAAGTGTCACGCTAACAACCGCTGTACTTCTGCCTGATTTCTGGTATCATCTGTCTCCTTCAATGAGACACGTAGGCAGCCTCGTTTTCGCCACAGCACTTACACGCTTCCAGACGCTGAAGGATTTCTCTGCTATCACATCGTACTGCTTGAAGTGACAACAAATACACAGCCATTATTGGATGTAAGTACCGGTCTTAATATAAATCTTAACCGCATGTGTTACTCATCTCAAAGGGTCATATTATAACAGCTGTTACGTTATTTGCAGCACTTGTGTATAACCGTTCGTTCTATCACTCAAACCATTGATCTGCATATATTTCCAAAGTAAGTTACAGTCGCCTAGATTTAGAGTTTGGCGGTAGCCGTCAAAACCAGCGTTAGAGGCTCCTAACGCTGGTTTTTACCGCCCGCTGGTATTTAGAGTCGTGTAGGTAAGGGTCTAACGCTCACTTTGCAGCCGCGACTTTTCCATACCGCAGATCCCCTTACGTCATTTGCGTATCCTATCTTTTCAATGGGATCTTTCTAACGCCGGTATTTAGAGTCGTGGCTGAAGTGAGCGTTAGAAATCTAATGACAAAACTCCAGCCGCAGAAAAAAGTCAGGAGTTAAGAGCTTTCTGGGCTAACGCCGGTTCATAAAGCTCTTAACTACTGTGCTCTAAAGTACACTAACACCCATAAACTACCTATGTACCCCTAAACCGAGGCCCCCCCACATCGCCGCCACTCTATTAAAAATTTTTAACCCCTAATCTGCCGACCGCACAGCGCCGCCACCTACGTTATCCCTATGTACCCCTAATCTGCTGCCCCTAATACCGCCGACACCTACATAATATTTATTAACCCCTAATCTGCCGCCCCCAACGTCGCCTCCACCTACCTACATGTATTAACCCCTAATCTGCCGACCGGACCTCACCGCTACTATAATAAATGTATTAACCCCTAATCCGCCTCACTCCCGCCTCAATGACCCTATAATAAATAGTATTAACCCCTAATCTTCCCTCCCTAACATCGCCGCCACCTAACTTCAAGCATTAACCCCTAATCTGCCGACCGGACCTCACCGCTACTCTAATAAATTTTTTAACCCCTAAAGCTAATTCTAACCCTAACCCTAACACCCCCCTAAGTTAAATATAATTTTTATCTAACGAAATAAATTAACTCTTATTAAATAAATTATTCCTATTTAAAGCTAAATACTTACCTCTAAAATAAACCCTAATATATCTACAATATAAATTATAATTATATTGTAGCTATTTTAGGATTAATATTTATTTTACAGGCAACTTTGTATTTATTTTAACCAGGTACAATAGCTATTAAATAGTTAAGAACTATTTAATAGCTACCTAGTTAAAATATTTACAAAATTACCTTTAAAATAAATCCTAACCTAAGTTACAATTAAACCTAACACTACACTATCAATAAATTAATTAAATAAAATACCTACAATTATCTACAATTAAACCTAACACTACACTATCAATAAATTAATTAAATACAATACCTACAAATAAATACAATTAAATAAACTAACTAAAGTACAAAAAAAAAAAAAACTAAGTTACAAAAAATAAAAAAATATTTACAAAAATTTTAAACTAATTACACCTACTCTAAGCCCCCTAATAGAATAACAAAGACCCCCAAAATAAAAAAATGTCCTACCCTATTCTAAAATTAAAATAGAAAAGCTCTTTTACCTTACCAGCCCTGAAAAGGGCCCTTTGCGGGGCATGCCCCAAAGAATTCAGCTCTTTTGCCTGTAAAAAAAAACATACAATACCCCCCCAACATTACAACCCCCCACCCACATACCCCTAATCCAGTGATGTGCAGTCACTAGAGGCAGGTGAGGCAGTGCTTCACCTCTCATATGGGCAAAAATATATTTTTTTTATTGGCTTTAAAAAAAAAAATTGTAATTTTTTTTCCCAGCATTTTTTTTTCTCACAGCTATATGTTGTGCAATGAAGAGGCACAAGCAGGTCTGCCCACCATTACACAACATGCTGCGCCATCTACTGGATACAAGTGGTTAAGATCATTGCATGGCCCATTAACTGCTTATTTGAGGCAGTCCTATTTGGGCTGAACCAATCCAGCGAGAGGCATTAGTAAGTGGAACATAGGGTTGGGGCTGGATGTTAAATCATATAAAACAAAACAAAAACGGAAAAAACAACTTTCATATATTTTGTTGCTGTCCTGTGAACCTGCTAGCTTTGCTAAAGTGAAAAAGAGAGTTCTGTTCTTCCCCTCTAAGTGCAGTGGAATGTTCCACTGTCACTTCCTGAATCCTTCCAGAGCAGGAGAGAGGCACAGAGAGCAGTGTTTCACCCACATCTTATTAAAGTAAGATAATTTAATGAATGTGGTTTAGTGTTTGTTTACTCTTTTACAGCAGGGTTGTTTTTGTATTTTGTTTACTCAAACTTTACACCCACTAACTTAGCAGCTTGCCTCTGTACTTCACACTAAATTATAGACTAATTTTCTGAACTCTCTGTAGCTCTGCTGTTTTATTACTTTAAAATGCTGTGGTCCCTCTCCCCCCCCCCCTTGTGTGTGTGTGTGTCTCTCTCTCTCTATCTATCCATCTCTCTCCTTATGTGTTGTTCTCCCCCATGGTCTCTTTCTCTCTCTGTCTCTCTTTCTCCCCCTCTGACTCTCATCCCTTATGTAATGAAAGAATCTATAAGCATAATTTGCAGCATTAAAGTAAAAAGTATGTTTTAAACATATTTTAATGGGCATGGATTTCTAGATCTCATAATCAGAGCAAGCATTGTGTTATCTGGCAAGAGTTTCTGTTACAATCCTTTAAACTAAAATCAGATGTTTACTAAGTTGACCAGTTTTCCAAGACACCATTTAAAGGGACATGAAACCCATATGAAACCCATATGCAAATTTAAATAACTTTCCAATTTACATCTAATATCTAATTTTCTTCATTCTTTTGATGTCCTTTGTTGAAAATCATATCTAAATATGCTCAGTAGCTGCTGATTGGTGGCTGCACATAGATACCTCATGTGATTGGCTCACCCATGTGCATTGCTATTTCTTCAACAAAGGATATCTAAAGAATGAAGGCGTATCCTGCCACTGCCTCACCAGCCTCTGACGTCACTGCACGTCACTGCCCTAATCTAACCCAAACCCCCCTTAAATAAATCTAACACTAAGCCCCTGAAGATCTCCCTACATTGTCTTCACCATGCCGGGTTCACCGATCGATCCAGAAGAGCCTCCGATGTCTTGATCCAAGCCCAAGCGGGGGGCTGAAGATGTCCATGATCCGACTAAAGTCTTCATCCAAGCGGGAGCTGAAGAGGTCCATGATCGGGCTGAAGTCTTCATCTAAGCGGGAGCTGAAGAGGTCCATGATCGGGCTGAAGTCTTCTATCAAGCGGCATCTTCAATCTTCTTTCTTCCGGATCCATGGTCATCCCGCCGACGCGGAACATCCATCTTCACCGACGACTTCCCGACGAATGACGGTTCCTTTAAGGGATGTCATCCAAGATGGCGTCCCTCGAATTCCGATTGGCTGATAGGATTCTATCAGCCAATCGGAATTAAGGTAGGAAAATTCTGATTGGCTGATGGAATCAGCCAATCAGATTCAAGTTCAATCCGATTGGCTGATCTGATCAGCTAATCAGATTGAGCTCGCATTCTATTGGCTGATCGGAACAGCCAATCGGATTGAACTTGAATCTGATTGGCTGATTCCATCAGCCAATCAGAATTTTCCTACCTTAATTCTGATTGGCTGATAGAATCCTATCAGCCAATCGGAATTCGAGGGACGCCATCTTGGATGACGTCCCTTAAAGGAACCGTCATTCGTCGGGAAGTCGTCGGTGAAGATGGATGTTCCGCGTCGGCGGGATGACCATGGATCCGGAAGAAAGAAGATTGAAGATGCCGCTTGATAGAAGACTTCAGCCCGATCATGGACCTCTTCAGCTCCCGCTTGGATGAAGACTTCAGTCGGATCATGGACATCTTCAGCCCCCCACTTGGGCTTGGATCAAGACATCGGAGGCTCTTCTGGATCGATCGGTGAACCCGGCGTGGTGAAGACAAGGTAGGGAGATCTTCAGGGGCTTAGTGTTGTAGGTTTATTTAAGGGGGGTTTGGGTTAGATTAGGGGTATGTGGGTGGTGGGTTGTAATGTTGGGGGGGGGTATTGTATGGTTTTTTTTTACAGGCAAAAGAGCTGAATTCTTTGGGGCATGCCCCGCAAAGGGCCCTTTTCAGGGCTGGTAAGGTGAAAGAGCTTTTCTATTTTACTTTTAGAATAGGGTAGGGCATTTTTTTTATTTTGGGGGTCTTTGTTATTTTACTAGGGGGCTTAGAGTAGGTGTAATTAGTTTAAAATTGTTGTAATATTTTTCTAATGTTTGTAAATATTTTTTTATTTTTTGTAACTTAGTTCTTTTTTATTTTTTGTACTTTAGTTAGTTTATTTCATTGTATTTATTTGTAGGTATTTTATGTAATTAATTTATTGATAGTGTAGTGTTAGGTTTAATTGTAGATAATTGTAGGTATTTTATTTAATTAATTTATTGATAGTGTAGTGTTAGGTTTAATTGTAGGTAATTGTAGGTATTTTATTTAATTAATTTATTGATAGTGTAGTGTTAGGTTTAATTGTAACTTAGATTAGGATTTATTTTACAGGTAATTTTGTAATTATTTTACCTAGGTAACTATTAAATAGTTATTAACTATTTAATAGCTATTGTACCTGGTTAAAATAATTACAAAGTTGCCTGTAAAATAAATATTAATCCTAAAATAGCTACAATATAATTATAATTTATATTGTAGATATATTAGGGTTTATTTTACAGGTAAGTATTTAGCTTTAAATAGGAATAATTTATTTAATAAGAGTTAATTTATTTCGTTAGATTTAAATTATATTTAACTTAGGGGGGTGTTAGGGTTTGGGTTAGAGTTAGCTTTAGGGGTTAATACATTTATTATAGTAGCGGTGAGGTCCGGTCGGCAGATTAGGGGTTAATTATTGTAGGTAGGTGGAGGCGACGTTGGGGGCGGCATATTAGGGGTTAATAAATATAATATAGGGGCAGCAGATTAGGGGTACATAGGTATAATGTAGGTTGCGGCGGTGTACGGAGCGGCAGATTAGGGGTTATAAAAAAATATGCAGGTGTCAGCGATAGC
This sequence comes from Bombina bombina, assembly GCF_027579735.1. NCBI lineage: Eukaryota > Metazoa > Chordata > Amphibia > Anura > Bombinatoridae > Bombina > Bombina bombina. The sequence goes on from NC_069500.1 coordinate 746,010,936, forward strand.
GGGGGCGGCAGATTAGGGGTTAATAAGTGTAAGGTTAGGGGTGTTTAGACTCGGGGTACATGTTAGAGTGTTAGGTGCAGACTTAGGAAGTGTTTCCCCATAGGAAACAATGGGGCTGCGTTAGGATCTTAACGCTGCTTTTTTGCAGATGTTAGGTTTTTTTTCAGCAGATTAGGGGTACATAGAGATAACGTAGGTTGCGGCGGTGTACAGAGCGGCAGATTAGGGGTTAAAAATAATATGCAGAGGTCAGCGATAGCGGGGACGGCAGATTAGGTGTTAATAAGTATAAGGTTAGGGGTGTTTAGACTCGGGGTACATGTTAGGGTGTTAGGTGCAGACTTAGGAAGTGTTTCCCCATAGGAGGCGACGTTGGGGGCGGCATATTAGGGGTTAATAAATATAATATAGGGGTCACGGTGTTAGGGGCAGCAGATTAGGGGTACATAGGTATAATGTAGGTTGCGGCGGTGTACGGAGCGGAAGATTAGGGGTTATAAAAAAATATGCAGGTGTCAGCGATAGCGGGGCAGCAGATTAGGGGTTAATAAGTGTAAGGTTAGGGGTGTTTAGACTCGGGGTACATGTTAGAGTGTTAGGTGCAGACTTAGGAAGTGTTTCCCCATAGGAAACAATGGGGCTGCGTTAGGAGCTTAACGCTGCTTTTTTGCATGTGTTAGGTTTTTTTCAGCTCAAACTGCCCCATTGTTTCCTATGGGGATATCGTGCACGAGCACGTTTTTTAAGCTGGCCGCGTCCGTATGCACCGCTGGTATCGAGAGTTGCAGTGGCGGTAAATATGCCTCTACGCTCCCTTTTTGGAGCCTAACGCACTGAAAACGCAGCCATTCTGTGAACTCTAAATACCAGCGGTATTTAAAAGGTGCGGGGAAAAAAAAGCATGCGTTAGCTACGCGGGTCGTTACCGACAAAACTCTAAATCTAGCCGTTCGTTTTTTAACTTTTTATCTATAACACGTTTGCTTCAAACCTGAATCTTCAACTGTTCCTGAAGTATCCACATGAAGAGGTAAAGTGTCACGCTAACAACCACTGTACTTCTGCCTGATTTCTGGTATCATCTGTCTCCTTCAACGAGACACGTAGGCAGCCTCGTTTTCGCCACAGCACTTACCCGCTTCCAGACGCTGAAGGATTTCTCTGCTATCACATCATAGTAGATAAGGTTGAAAAAAGACTGAAGTCCATCGAGTTCAACCTATACAAATCTAAAATACTTACAAAAAGCTCCAGTTAAGCTTAAATAACCCCATTAAAATGTGACCCATTTAATACTAGCAATCATATCCATGAATTTTGTTTATATACAGAAAATTATCCAGACTATTTTTAAATGTATCTATGGTATTGGCATTCACTACCTCCTTTGCTAATGAGTTCCACAATTTTATTGCTCTTACAGTGAAAAAACGTTTCCGTTGCTGGAGATTAAATCTCCTTTCCTCCAACCTTAAATTATGACCTCTTGTCAGAACCAATTTTCTTGGAATAAAAAGAGCTTCTGCCATCTCTGTATATGGGCCTTGAATATATTTATATAAAGTAATCATGTCACCTCTCAAGCGCCTTTTTTCTAAAGAGAACAGACCCAGTTTGGCTAGCCTCTCCTCATAGGTTAATTTCTCCAATCCCCTTATTAGCTTTGTGGCCCTTCTCTGAACTTTTTCTAGTTCTGCAATATCTTTTTTAGCAATCGGTCCCCAGAACTGCACTCCAAACTCAAGGTGAGGTCTTACCAGGGCTTTATATAATGACAGAATTATACTTTCCTCCCTTGAATCAATGCCTCTTTTAATACATGCTAGTATCTTATTAGCCTTTGAAGCCGCTGCTCTGCATTGTGCACTCATCTTTAGCTTGTTATCTATTACTACTCCCAAATCCCTTTCCTCCTGTGTTTGGCTAAGTCTTGTCCCATTTAAAAAATACATAGCCTGCTTATTTTTACTTCCAAAATGTAGAACCTTACATTTTTCCGTATTAAATCTCATTTTCCATTCACTTGCCCATAGTTCTAATTTTAGCAAATCCCTTTGCAAAGAGAGTTCATCCTGCTCTGACCTAATGACCTTACTTAACTTAGTATCATCTGCAAAAATAGAGATGTCGCTATTTAATCCTTGCTCCAAGTCATTTATAAAAATATTAAAAAGAACAGGGCCCAGTACTGATCCCTGGGGGACACCACTGATTACCTTTGTCCAATCTGAGTATGATCCATTTACTGCTACTCGTTGCTCCCTATCTTTTATCCAGTTATTTATCCATGAGCTAACATTTTCAGCTATTCCCAGTCCCTTAATTTTGTGCATTAATCTCTCATGAGGCACTGTATCAAATGCCTTTGCAAAATCTAAGTATATCACATCAACTGATTCCCCTTTATCTATATTTTTACTTACTTCCTCGTAGAATCTAATTAGATTAGTTTGACATGATCTATTTCTCCTAAAGCCATGCTGATTAGAACTCATAATCTTGTTTACACGAATATGCTCATCAATATAATCCCTTATAATCCCTTCAAATATCTTCCCCACTATTGATGTCAGACTAACTGGTCTATAGCTTCCTGGATCATCCCTGCTTCCCTTTTTGAAGAGTGGCACCACATCAGCTTTACGCCAATCCTGGGGTACCATGCCTGAGGATAATGAGTCTTGAAAAATTAAGAGTAAAGGTTTGTCTATAACAGTGCTAAGTTCACTTAACACCCTTGGGTGTATTCCATCTGGGCCTGGAGTTTTATTTACCTTAATATTTTTTAGTTTTTTCCTGATATCCTCTAAACAAAACCCAGTTAGTGGTATGGACTGGCATGTTCTATTCTGTTCCAAAGTATCATTCAATGGTTCCTCTCTTGTGTATACTGAAGAAAAAAACTGGTTTAGTACCTCAGCCTTTTCCCTGTCATTATTTATCATGCTACCCTCCACACATTTTAATGTACCTATATTATCCTTCTTAGATTTTTTGCTATTTATGTACTTAAAGAACCTTTTAGGGTTAGACTTAGAATCCTTGGCAATTAATTTTTCATTTTCAATTTTGGCTAATTTGATTGCTTTTTTGCATGCTTTGTTACATTCCTTATAAATATTGTATGCTGAGTCTGTACTATTTTCTTTTAATAATTTAAATGCCCTACGTTTTTTCCTCATTTCTTTTAACACATTTTTATTTAGCCATAACGGCTTATTTTTTTTCAAGCATCGTACTGCTTGAAGTGACAACAAATACACAGCCATTATTGGATGTAAGTACCGGTCTTAATATAAATCTTAACCGCATGTGTTACTCATCTCAAAGGGTCATATTATAACAGCTGTTACGTTATTTGCAGCACTTGTGTATAACCGTTCGATCTATCACTCAAACCATTGATCTACATATATTTCCAAAGTAAGTTACAGTCGTCTAGATTTAGAGTTCTGCGTTAGCCATCCAAACCAGCGTTAGGGGGTCCTAACGCTGGTTTTGGCCGGCCGCTGGTATTTAGAGTCTTGTAGGTAAGGGTCTAACGCTCACTTTCCAGCCGCGACTTTTCCATACCGCAGATCCCCTTACGTCAATTGCGTATCTATCCTATCTTTTCAATGGGATCTTTCTAACGCCGGTATTTAGAGTCTTGGCTGAAGTGAGCGTTAGAACTCTAATGACAAAACTCCAGCTGCAGAAAAAAGTCAGGAGTTAAGAGCTTTATGGGCTAACGCCGGTTCATAAAGCTCTTAACTACTGTGCTCTAAAGTACACTAACATCCATAAACTACCTATGTACCCCTAAACCAAGGCCCCCCCACATCGCCGCCACTCTATTAAAAATTTTTAACCCCTAATCTGCCGACCGCACACCGCCGCAACCTACATTATCCCTATGTACCCCTAATCTGCTGCCCCTAACATCGCCGAACCCCTATATTATATTTATTACCCCCTAATCTGCCCCCTCCAACATCGCCGCTACCTTACCTACGCTTATTAACCCCTAATCTGCTGACCGGACCTCACCGCTACTCTAATAAATGTATTGACCCCTAAAGCTAAGTCTAACCCTAACACTAACACCCCCCTAAGTTAAATATAATTTAAATCTAACGAAATAAAATAAATCTTATTAAATAAATTAATCCTATTTAAAGCTAAATACTTACCTGTAAAATAAACCCTAATATAGCTACAATATAAATAATAATTATATTGTAGCTATTTTAGGATTAATATTTATTTTACAGGCAACTTTGTATTTATTTTAACCAGGTACAATAGCTATTAAATATTTAATAACTATTCAATAGTTACCTAGTTAAAATAATTACAAAATTACCTGTAAAATAAATCCTAACCTAAGTTACAATTAAACCTAACACTACACTATCAATAAATTAATTAAATAAACTATCTACAATTATCTACAATTAAATCAACTAAACTAAATTACAAAACAAAACAAAACACTAAATTACAAAAAAAAAAACACTAAATTACAAAAAATAAAAAAAGAATTTTAAACTAATTACACCTACTCTAAGCCCCCTAAAAAAATAACAAAGCCCCCCAAAATAAAAAAATGCCCTACCCTATTCTAAAATAAAATTTTTACAGCTCTTTCACCTTACCAGCCCTTAATCCTATCAGCCAATCGGAATTCGAGGGACGCCATCTTGGAAGACGTCACTTAAAGGAACCTTCATTCGTCGGGAGTCGCTGGAAGAAGAGGATGGATCCGCGTTGGCTGCTTCAAGATGGTCCCGCTCCGTGCAGGATGGAAGAAGATAGAAGATGCCGCCTGGATGAAGATGTCTACTGGTCCGGATGCCCTCTTCTTGCCGGATAGGATGAAGACTTCAGACCCTCTTCTGGACCTCTTCTTGCCGGATAGGATGAAGACTTTGGACCCTCTTCTGGACGGATCGGTGATACTCGGCGTGGTGAAGATAAGGTAGGAAGATCTTTAGGGGCTTAGTGTTAGGTTTTTTAAGGGGGTTTGGGTTAGATTAGGGGTATGTGGGTGGTGGGTTGTAATGTTGGGGGGTGGGTATTGTATGTTTTTTTACATGTAAAAGATCTATTTTCTTTGGGGCATGCCCTGCAAAAGGCCCTTTTAAGGGCTGGTAAGGTAAAAGAGCTGTAATTTTTTTTATTTTAGAATAGGTTAGGGCATTTTTTTATTTTGGGGGGCTTTGTTATTTTTTTAGGGGGCTTAGAGTAGGTGTAATTAGTTTAAAATTCTTGTAATATTTTTTATTTTTTGTAATTTAGTGTCGTTGGGTTTTTTTTTTGTAATTTAGTTTAGTTGATTTAATTGTAGATAATTGTAGATAGTTTATTTAATTAATTTATTGATAGTGTAGTGTTAGGTTTAATTGTAACTTAGGTTAGGATTTATTTTACAGGTAATTTTGTAATTATTTTAACTAGGTAACTATTAAATAGTTATTAACTATTTAAAGGGACAGTTTACTCAAAAAAATTCTCCCCTTTAATTTGTTCCCAATGATCCACTTTACCTGCTGGAGTGTATTAAATTGTTTACAAGTAGCTCCTTTACCCTTATATTGGCATTTGAAATTGTTAATTTAGCATGTGGTATCCCCACCTATTCTGAAAGTTTGTGGCCACGTGTACCAGCTATAGATAAGCTTTGTAAACACAGCCAGCAGAAGAAATTACACTCCCAGTGTGATAAAGCAGAGATAAGGTAATAAAATGTTGATTTTCCATTGTTCTCTCAAAGTATTGGTGATTGTTTTAAGGACAGATATAAGATAAAGAAGCAGGTATATGTGCACAATGTGATACAGTAATGAGATCTGATTATACCTACAGATATAAGATAAAGAAGCAGGTGTATGTACACAATGTGATACAGTAATGAGATCTGATTATACCTACAAGTTCAACCCATTTTATTAGGTTGTGGCTTCAAAACACAAAATCAGAGCTTTAATATACACAAATAAGCCTTAAAAAGCTAATTTTCATACATTTTTTACTCTGCAGTTGGTAAAAAAAGCAATTGTAAACACATTAAGGGAAAAACTAGTTTACAGTATACTGCCCCTTTAATAGCTATTGTACCTGGTTAAAATAAATACAAAGTTGCCTGTAAAATAAATATTAATCCTAAAATAGCTACAATATAATTATTATTTATATTGTAGCTATATTAGGGTTTATTTTACAGGTAAGTATTTAGCTTTAAATAGGATTTAAATTATATTTAACTTAGGGGGGTGTTAGGGCTAGGGTTAGACTTAGCTTTAGGGGTTAATACATTTATTAGAGTAGCAGCAAGGTCCGGTCGGCAGATTAGGGGTTAATACTTGAAGTTAGGTGTCGGCGATGTTAGGGAGGACAGATTAGGGGTTAATACTATTTATTATAGGGTTTTTGAGTCAGGAGTGAGGCGGATTAGGGGTTAATACATTTATTATAGTAGCGGTGAGGTCCGGTCGGCAGATTAGGGGTTAATAATTGTAGGTAGGTGGCAGCGACGTTGGGGCGGCAGATTAGGGGTTAATAAATATAATATAGGGGTCGGCGGTGTTAGGGGCAGCAGATTAGGGGTATATAGAGATAACGTAGGTTGCGGCGGTGTACGGAGCGGCAGATTAGGGGTTAAAAATAATATGCAGAGGTCAGCGATAGCGGGGACGGCAGATTAGGTGTTAATAAGTATAAGGTTAGGGGTGTTTAGACTCGGGGTACATGTTAGGGTGTTAGGTGCAGACTTAGGAAGTGTTTCCCCATAGGAGGCGACGTTGGGGGCGGCATATTAGGGGTTAATAAATATAATATAGGGGTCGCGGTGTTAGGGGCAGCAGATTAGGGGTACATAGGTATAATGTAGGTTGCGGCGGTGTTTACGGAGCGGAAGATTAGGGGTTATAAAAAAATATGCAGGTGTCAGCGATAGCGGGGGCGGCAGATTAGGGGTTAATAAGTGTAAGGTTAGGGGTGTTTAGACTCGGGGTACATGTTAGAGTGTTAGGTGCAGACTTAGGAAGTGTTTCCCCATAGGAAACAATGGGGCTGCGTCAGGAGCTTAACGCTGCTTTTTTGCACGTGTTAGGTTTTTTTCAGCTCAAACTGCCCCATTGTTTCCTATGGGGGAATCGTGCACAAGCACGTTTTTTAAGCTGACCGCGTCCGTAAGCAACGCTGGTATTGAGAGTTGCAGTGGCGGTAAATATGCCTGTACGCTCCCTTTTTGGAGCCTAACGCAGCCCTTCTGAGAACTCTAAATACCAGCGTTGTTTAAAAGGTGCGGGGGGAACCCGCATAGCTAACGCACCCCTTCTAACGCAAAACTCTAAATCTAGGCGTAAGTATCTAAACCTGGTGATTTGTAGCAATTGTTACATTTAACAAGTTGTGGCCTTGGAGGTTATTTGTTACGTCTCCAATATAAACAACCTTTCCATTTTTTGTTAAAATATAAAAGCTGGCAGATAAATCCTGTTTATTCTAACAATAATAAGTCAGTATTTGTTTACAGCAACACACTATAATTCTAAGAATAAATATTCTAAAACTAATATCTCTTCCTTTCTGCAAAAATAGATCCACTATAAAAGAAAACTATTACATTGTCCCTGCTTGGAATAAGCTTAATGGCCCTCCCTCTCTGTAACTAACTCTCTCTACCCCTGGCTCCAAGAAAAAAAAAAGACATTCTGTAGTATATAGGTTCCTTGTTCCTTCGAATTTTGTATTATATGATATGATAATGTACTAGGAGAGATATTTTTATTTTCTTATTTCTTTACACTAGAGGAACATACAGTATGTATTTTTTTTTTTAAATTTAACATTTTTGCTCTAGTGTTAAGACCAATGTGACTTAGTGATCCTCAAGGTGTGAATTTCTGAAATCCTTCTCTATTTACTTTCTGTTGAAGTTACTAAAAGCCAAAGAGAGATATTAACTGGGTCTCAAATACTTAAATGGACATGAAACCCACATTTTTTCTTTCATGATTTAGAAAGAGAAATCAATTTTAAACATCTTTCTAATTTACTTCTATTATCTAATTTGTTTTATTATCTTGATATTCGTTGCTGAAAAGCATATCTAGATATGCTCAGTAGCTACTGATTGGTTTCTGCATATAGAAGCCTCGTGTGATTGGCTCACCCATGTGCATTGCTTTTTCTTCAACTAAGGATATCTAAAAATGAAGCAAAATAAATAATAGAAGTAAATTGTAATGTTGTTTAAATTTGTATTCTCTATCTGAATCATGAAAGAAAGATTTTGGGTTTAGTGCCCCTTTAAATAAGTTAATTCTATTATACATTTCATTTACACTAGCCCTTTTATATCCCTTACTAAGCTTTGAATAATAAGGGCGCTTTGGGAGTTAAACAGAAGAAAAAGGGAAGACTGAAAGACAAGACAATCAGATTGAGCTCGCATTCTATTGGCTGTTCCGATCAGCCAATAGAATGCGAGCTCAATCTGATTGGCTGATTGGATCGGCCAATCGGATTGAACTAGATTCTGATTGGCTGATTCCATCAGCCAATCAGAAAATTCCTACCTTAATTCCGATTGGCTGATAGAATCCTATCAGCCAATCGGAATTCGAGGGACGCCATCTTGGATGACGTCCCTTAAAGGAACCGTCATTCGTCGGGAGACATCGGAAGAAGAGGATGGATCCGCGTCGCCTGCTTCAAGATGGACCCGCTCCGCACCGGATGGAAGAAGATCGAAGATGCCACTTGGAGAAGATGTTTGCCGGTCCGGATGTCCTCTTCTTGCCGGATAGGAGGAAGACTTTGGACCCTCTTCTGGACTTCTTCAGTGGATGTCTAGCCCCCGCTTGGGTTGGATGAAGATATCGGAGCCAGGACCGATCGGTGATACCTGGATGGTGAAGACAAGGTAGGAAGATCTTCAGGGGATTAGTGTTAGGTTTATTTAAGGGGGGTTTGGGTTAGATTAGGGGTATGTGGGTGGTGGGTTGTAATGTTGGGGGGGGGGTATTGTATGTTTTTCTTTACAGGCAAAAGAGCTGAACTTCTTGGGGCATGCCCCGCAAAGGGCCCTGTTCAGGGCTGGTAAGGTAAAAGAGCTTGTAACTTTTTTAATTTAGAATAGGGTAGGGAATTTTTTATTTTGGGGGGCTTTGTTATTTTATTAGGGGGCTTAGAGTAGGTGTAATTAGTTTAAAATTGTTGTAATATTTTTCTTATGTTTGTAAATATTTTTTTATTTTCTGTAACTTAGTTCTTTTTTATTTTTTGTACTTTAGCTAGTTTATTTAATTGTATTTATTTGTAGCAATTGTGTTTAATTAATTTATTGATAGTGTAGTGTTAGGTTAATTGTAGGTAATTGTAGGTAGTTTATTTAATTAATTTATTGATAGGGTAGTGTTAGGTTTAATTATATCTTAGGTTAGGATTTATTTTACAGGTAAATTTGTAATTATTTTAACTAGGTAACTATTAAATAGTTCTTAACTATTTAATAGCTATTGTACCTAGTTAAAATAAATACCAAGTTGCCTGTAAAATAAATATTAATCCTAAAATAGCTATAATATAATTATAATTTATATTGTAGCTATATTAGGATTTATTTTACAGGTAAGTATTTAGCTTTAAATAGGATTAATTTATTTAATAAGAGTTAATTTATTTCGTTAGATGTAAATTATATTTAAGTTAGGGGGGTGTTAGTGTTAGGGTTAGACTTAGCTTTAGGGGTTAATACATTTATTAGAATAGCGGTGAGCTCCGATCGGAAGATTAGGGGTTAATAATTGAAGGTAGGTGTCGGCGATGTTAGGGAGGGCAGATTAGGGGTTAATACTATTTATGATAGGGTTAGTGAGACGGATTAGGGGTTAATAACTTTATTATTGTAGCGCTCAGGTCCGCTCGGCAGATTAGGGGTTAATAAGTGTAGGCAGGTGTCGGCGACGTTGTGGGGGGCAGATTAGGGGTTAATAAATATAATATAGGGGTCGGCGGTGTTAGGGGCAGCAGATTAGGGGTACATAGGGATAACGTAGGTGGCGGCGCTTTGCGGTCGGAAGATTAGGGGTTAATTATTTTAAGTAGCTGGCGGCGATGTTGTGGGGGGCAGGTTAGGGGTTAATAAATGTAATATAGGGGTCGGCGGGGTTAGGGGCAGCAGATTAGGGGTACATAAGTATAACGTAGGTGGCGGTCGGCAGATTAGGGGTTAAAAATTTTAATCGAGTGGCGGCGATGTGGGGGGAGCTCGGTTTAGGGGTACATAGGTAGTTTATGGGTGTTAGTGTACTTTAGGGTACAGTAGTTAAGAGCTTTATGAACCGGCGTTAGCCAGAAAGCTCTTAACTCCTGCTATTTTCAGGCGGCTGGAATCTTGTCGTTAGAGCTCTAACGCTCACTTCAGAAACGACTCTAAATACCAGCGTTAGAAAGATCCCATTGAAAAGATAGGCTACGCAAATGCCGTAGGGGGATCTGCGGTATGGAAAAGTCGCGGCTGCAAAGTGAGCGTTAGACCCTTTAATCACTGACTCCAAATACCAGCGGGCGGCCAAAACCAGCGTTAGGAGCCTCTAACGCTGGTTTTGACGGCTACCGCCGAACTCTAAATCTAGGCCTTAGAGTCTATACGGTATTGATATTCTTCCTCTTCTTTTGTAAGAGAGGGGTTCTTATATATCAATCAAATTTTAACAAAGGCTTTATCCGTAACTCTTTAGGCTTTGTCGGTCATAAATCTATTTGATTCTCTTCTGCCTCTGCCACCACCCGTGGTTGGTCCAGTGATTCCCTTCACCTTAGTTTTGTTTCTTTCATGTAATTAGCAAGAGTCCATGAGCTAGTGACGTATGGGATATACATTCCTACCAGGAGGGGCAAAGTTTCCCAAACCTTAAAATGCCTATAAATACACCCCTCACCACACCCACAAATCAGTTTTACAAACTTTGCCTCCTATGGAGGTGGTGAAGTAAGTTTGTGCTAGATTCTACGTTGATATGCGCTCCGCAGCAGGTTGGAGCCCGGTTTTCCTCTCAGCGTGCAGTGAATGTCAGAGGGATGTGAGGAGAGTATTGCCTGTTTGAATTCAATGATCTCCTTCTACGGGGTCTATTTCATAGGTTCTCTGTTATCGGTCGTAGAGATTCATCTCTTACCTCCCTTTTCAGATCGACGATATACTCTTACATATATACCATTTCCTCTGCTGATTTTCGTTTCATTACTGGTTTGGCTTTCTACAAACATGTAGATGAGTGTCCTGGGGTAAGTAAGTCTTATTTTCTGTGACACTCTAAGCTATGGTTGGGCACTTTTTTAATAAAGTTCTAAATATATGTATTCAAACATTTATTTGCCTTGATTCAGGATGTTCAACGTTCCTTATTTTCAGACAGTCAGTTTCATATTTGGGATAATGCATTTGAATCAATCATTTTTCTTACCTTAAAAATTTGACTTTTTTTCCCTGTGGGCTGTTAGGCTCGCGGGGGCTGAAAATGCTTCATTTTATTGCGTCATTTTTGGCGCAGACTTTTTTGGCGCAAAAATAAAGTTGCGTCATTTTTGACGTTCTTTTGCGCCAAAAATGTCGGCGTTCCGGACGTGGCGTCATTTTTGGCGCCAAAAGCATTTAGGCGCCAAATAATGTGGGCGTCTTATTTGGCGCTAAAAAAATATGGGCGTCGCTTTTGTCTCCACATTATTTAAGTCTCATTTTTCTTTGCTTCTGGTTGCTAGAAGCTTGTTCCTTTCTTTTTTTTTCCCATTCCTGAAACTGTCATTTAAGGAATTTGATCAATTTTGCTTTATATGTTGTTTTTTCTCTTACATATTGCAAGATGTCTCACGTTGCATCTGAGTCAGAAGATACTTCAGGAAAATCGCTGTCTGGTGCTGGAACTACCAAAGCTAAGTGTATCTGCTGTAAACTTTTGGTAGCTGTTCCTCCAGCTGTTGTTTGTATTAATTGTCATGACAAACTTGTTAATACAGATAATATTTCCTTTAGTAATGTACCATTACCTGTTGCAGTTCCATCAACATCTAATGTTCAGAGTGTTCCTGATAACATAAGAGATTTTGTTTCTGAATCCATCAAGAAGGCTATGTCTGTTATTCCTCCTTCTAGTAAACATAAAAAATCTTTTAAAACTTCTCTTTATACAGATGTGTGATATTCTGTGTTTACTCTGTTACAATTATGAATATAGTTTTGGATCTCAATTGCAGTGTTGCATAAAATGAGTTTGTTCCACCTGAGTTTCTGTATTCAATGTGGATGAATACAGATTAACTATCAGTGAAAAGTTATTAAAGGTTAAAGTTAATCTGGGCACAATGTAACAACACAAAGGCTCTGGTGTTATAGTAAACAAAGTCTCTGTTAGTTAGTTCAGGCAAGGTGTTACCTTGTATCAGATAGTGTAGAGATGGAAACAATCCTTTTCAGACTTGCTGACAGGCTGCTGACACACTGAATCAGAGTAGGCTGCACTGAAGCTGAATGAACAGAGAGTGATGTCACAAAAGGGGGTGTGGCTAAGTTCCGGTTTTACAATCCAGTTTTCCTCTTTGTAATTGCTTTGGTTTTCTTCTGGTTAGTTGACTTGTACTCAGGAAACAACCACTAAGTGCCAGTGGAGTTGTGGCAAGAAGGGAGCGCAAGATTTTGTAATAGGAAGGTGTGCTGTGAAATATGTTGCGGTCCAATGTAGCTTCAGAAACTGCAGGGGCAATAAATACTGCAGTAGTAGAGAGGAGTTTTAATCCTTAGTTCAGATGTCCAAGTGGCTTAGAGAAAGGAGATTATGTTAGGTTTGTATCCTAAGAAACAACTGCACATACACCTGCTAGGAAGCAGTTTCAATACTAAGCACCTGTTTACAGGAAACAGGATACTCTTAAAGACAAAGTGGGAAGGGCTATGAAATGACTGACAGGAGACCTGACAAGATGAATTTTTAAATGAACATCATCATTCTGATTCTAATGACTCTTCTGGTTCAGAGGATTCTGTCTCAGAGGTTGATGCTGATAAATCTTCATATTTATTTAAAATGGAATTTATTCGTTCTTTACTTTAAGAAGTACTAATTGCTTTAGAAATTGAGGATTCTGGTCCTCTTGATACTAAATCTAAACGTTTAGATAAGGTCTTTAAATCTCCTGTGTTTATTCCAGAAGTTTTTCCTGTTCCTGGTGCTATTTCTGAAGTAATTTCCAGAGAATGGAATAATTTGGGTAATTAATTTACTCCTTCTAAACGTTTTAAGCAATTATATCCTGTGCCGTCTGACAGATTAGAATTTTGGGACAAAATCCCTAAAGTTGATGGGGCTATTTCTACCCTTGCTAAACGTACTACTATTCCTACGTCAGATGGTACTTCGTTTAAGGATCCTTTAGATAGGAAAATCGAATCCTTTCTAAGAAAAGCTTATCTGTGTTCAGGTAATCTTCTTAGACCTGCTATATCATTGGCTGACGTTGCTGCAGCTTCAACTTTTTGGTTGGAAACTTTAGCGCAACAAGTAACAGATCATGATTCTCATAATATTATTATCCTTCTTCAACATGCTAATAATTTTATCTGTGATGCCATTTTTGATTATTTAGCTAGAAGAGCTTTATGGCTTAAAACTTGGAATGCTGATATGTCTTCTAAATCAACTCTACTTTCCATTTCTTTCCAGGGTAACAAATTATTTGGTTCTCAGTTGGATTCTATTATCTCAACTGTTACTGGTGGGAAAGGAACTTTTTTACCACAGGATAAAAAATCTAAGGGTAAAAACAGGGCTAATAATCGTTTTCGTTCCTTTCGTTTCAACAAAGAACAAAAGCCTGATCCTTCATCCTCAGGAGCAGTTTCAGTTTGGAAACCATCTCCAGTCTGGAATAAATCCAAGCCTTCTAGAAAAGCAAAGCCAGCTTCTAAGTCCACATGAAGGTGCGGCCCTCATTCCAGCTCAGCTGGTAGGGGGCAGGTTACGTTTTTTCAAAGAAATTTGGATCAATTCTGTTCACAATCTTTGGATTCAGAACATTGTTTAGCGCAACAAGTAACAGATCATGATTCTCATAATATTATTATCCTTCTTCAACATGCTAATAATTTTATCTGTGATGCCATTTTTGATTATTTAGCTAGAAGAGCTTTATGGCTTAAAACTTGGAATGCTGATATGTCTTCTAAATCAACTCTACTTTCCATTTCTTTCCAGGGTAACAAATTATTTGGTTCTCAGTTGGATTCTATTATCTCAACTGTTACTGGTGGGAAAGGAACTTTTTTACCACAGGATAAAAAATCTAAGGGTAAAAACAGGGCTAATAATCGTTTTCGTTCCTTTCGTTTCAACAAAGAACAAAAGCCTGATCCTTCATCCTCAGGAGCAGTTTCAGTTTGGAAACCATCTCCAGTCTGGAATAAATCCAAGCCTTCTAGAAAAGCAAAGCCAGCTTCTAAGTCCACATGAAGGTGCGGCCCTCATTCCAGCTCAGCTGGTAGGGGGCAGGTTACGTTTTTTCAAAGAAATTTGGATCAATTCTGTTCACAATCTTTGGATTCAGAACATTGTTTCAGAAGGGTACAGAATTGGTTTCAAGATAAGACCTCCTGCAAAGAGATTTTTTCTTTCCCGTTTCCCAGTAAATCCAGTGAAAGCTCAAGCATTTCTGAAATGTGTTTCAGATCTAGAGTTGGCTGGAGTATTTATGCCAGTTCCAGTTCTGGAACAGGGGCTGGGGTTTTATTCGAATCTCTTCATTGTACCAAAGAAGGAGAATTCCTTCAGACCAGTTCTGGATCTAAAAATATTGAATCGTTATGTAAGGATACCAACGTTCAAAATGGTAACTGTAAGGACTATCTTGCCTTTTATTCAGCAAGGGCATTATATGTCCACAATAGATTTACAGGATGCATATCTGCATATTCCGATTCATCCAGATCATTATCAGTTCCTGAGATTCTCTTTCCTGGACAAGCATTACCAGTTTGTGGCTCTGCCGTTTGGCCTAGCTACAGCTCCAAGAATTTTTTCAAAGGTTCTCGGTGCCCTTCTGTCTGTAATCAGAGAACAGGGTATTGTGGTATTTCCTTATTTGGACGATATCTTGGTACTTGCTCAGTCTTCACATTTTGCAGAATCTCATACGAATCGACTTGTGTTGTTTCTTCAAGATCATGGTTGGAGGATCAATTCACTAAAAAGTTCATTGATTCCTCAGACAAGGGTAACCTTTCTGGGTTTCCAGATAGATTCAGTGTCCATGACTCTGTCTTTGACAGACAAGAGATGTCTAAAATTGATTTCAGCTTGTCGAAACCTTCAGTCACAATCATTCCCTTCGGTAGCCTTATGCATGGAAATTCTAGGTCTTATGACTGCTGCATCGGACACGATCCCCTTTGCTCGTTTTCACATGCGACCTCTTCAGCTCTGTATGCTGAATCAATGGTGCAGGGATTACACAAAGATATCTCAATAAATATCTTTAAAACCGATTGTACGACACTCTCTAACGTGGTGGACAGATCACCATCGTTTAATTCAGGGGGCTTCTTTTGTTCTTCCGACCTGGACTGTAATTTCAACAGATGCAAGTCTTACAGGTTGGGGAGCTGTGTGGGGATCTCTGACGGCACAAGGAGTTTGGGAATCTCAGGAGGTGAGATTACCGATCAATATTTTGGAACTCCGTGCAATTTTCAGAGCTCTTCAGTCTTGGCCTCTTCTGAAGAGAGAATCGTTCATTTGTTTTCAGACAGACAATGTCACAACTGTGGCATACATCAATCATCAAGGAGGGACTCACAGTCCTCTGGCTATGAAAGAAGTATCTCGAATTCTGGTTTGGGCGAAATCCAGCTCCTGTCTAATCTCTGCGGTTCATATCCCAGGTATAGACAATTGGGAAGCGGATTATCTCAGTCGCCAAACGTTGCATCCGAGCGAATGGTCTCTTCACCCAGAGGTATTTCTTCAGATTGTTCAAATGTGGGAACTTCCACAAATAGATCTGATGGCGTCTCATCTATACAAGAAACTTCCCAGGTATCTGTCCAGATCCCGGGATCCTCAGGCGGAGGCAGTGGATGCATTATCACTTCCTTGGAAGTATCATCCTGCCTATATCTTTCCGCCTCTAGTTCTTCTTCCAAGAGTAATCTCCAAGATTCTGAAGAAATGCTCGTTTGTTCTGCTGGTAGCTCCGGAATGGCCTCACAGGTTTTGGTATGCAGATCTTGTCCGGATGGCCTCTTGCCATCCGTGGACTCTTCCGTTAAGACCAGACCTTCTGTCGCAAGGTCCTTTTTTCCATCAGGATCTCAAATCCTTAAATTTAAAGATATGGAGATTGAACGCTTGATTCTTGGTCAAAGAGGTTTCTCTGACTCTGTGATTAATACTATGTTACAGGCTCGTAAATCTGTATCTAGAGAGATATATTATAGAGTCTGGAAGACTTATATTTCTTGGTGTTTTTCTCATCATTTTTCTTGGCATTCTTTTAGAATTCCGAGAATTTTACAGTTTCTTCAGGATGGTTTAGATAAAGGTTTGTCCGCAAGTTCTTTGAAAGGACAAATCTCTGCTCTTTCTGTTCTTTTTCACAGAAAGATTGCTAATCTTCCTGATATTCATTGTTTTGTACAAGCTTTGGTTCGTATAAAACCTGTCATTAAGTCAATTTCTCCTCCTTGGAGTTTGAATTTGGTTCTGGGGGCTCTTCAAGCTCCTCCTTTTGAACCCATGCATTCATTGGACATTAAATTACTTTCTTGGAAAGTTTTGTTCCTTTTGGCGATCTCTTCTGCCAGAAGAGTCTCTGAAATTTCTGCTCTTTCTTATGAGTATCCTTTTCTGATTTTTCATCAGGATAAGGCGGTGTTGCGAACTTCTTTTGAATTTTTACCTAAGGTTGTGAATTCCAACAACATTAGTAGAGAAATTGTGGTTCCCTCATTATGTCCTAATCCTAAGAATTCTAAGGAGAAATCGTTGCATTCTTTGGATGTTGTTAGAGCTTTGAAATATTATGTTGAAGCTACTAAGTCTTTCCGAAAGACTTCTAGTCTATTTGTTATCTTTTCCGGTTCTAGAAAAGGCCAGAAAGCTTCTGCCATTTCTTTGGCATCTTGGTTGAAATCTTTAATTCATCATGCCTATGTCGAGTCGGGTAAAACTCCGCCTCAAAGGATTACAGCTCATTCTACTAGGTCAGTTTCTACTTCCTGGGCGTTTAGGAATGAAGCTTCGGTTGATCAGATTTGCAAAGCAGCAACTTGGTCCTCTTTGCATACTTTTACTAAATTCTACCATTTTGATGTATTTTCTTCTTCTGAAGCAGTTTTTGGTAGAAAAGTACTTCAGGCAGCGGTTTCAGTTTGAATTTTCTGTTTATGTTTTTCATTAAACTTTATTTTGGGTGTGGATTATTTTCAGCAGGAATTGGCTGTCTTTATTTTATCCCTCCCTCTCTAGTGACTCTTGCGTGGAAAGATCCACATCTTGGGTAGTCATTATCCCATACGTCACTAGCTCATGGACTCTTGCTAATTACATGAAAGAAAACATAATTTATGTAAGAACTTACCTGATAAATTCATTTCTTTCATATTAGCAAGAGTCCATGAGGCCCACCCTTTTTTGTGGTGGTTATGATTTTTTTGTATAAAGCACAATTATTCCAATTCCTTATTTTATATGCTTTCGCACTTTTTTCTTATCACCCCACTTCTTGGCTATTCGTTAAACTGATTTGTGGGTGTGGTGAGGGGTGTATTTGTAGGCATTTTGAGGTTTGGGAAACTTTGCCCCTCCTGGTAGGAATGTATATCCCATACGTCACTAGCTCATGGACACTTGCTAATATGAAAGAAATGAATTTATCAGGTAAGTTCTTACATAAATTATGTTTTTTATACTTCACCAATTGTGAGCACTTCCTTACGTTCCCTGTCCCATTCACTTCTCATTCTCTTCTCCCCACGGTCTCCCCCTCTCCCCTTTCCCTTACCTTCACGATATAGGGTGGAAATTCCTCCTCTTAATAGTCGGTTCTTCTTTCCTCTTCTACTCACGTTTTACCTCCACGGCATATGGATACATTTTTACACAGTCACAATAGGACTCCTTCACCAGCCATGGCAGCTAATCCTAGAGACAGAAGAGCGAAAAATACCACTGACATTCCGACAGACATGCACCTGGCTACTGCAAATTTACTATCTACAAAGTAACGACATACAAACCTTAGTAACCAATATTTCGGAGGCTTTAACCCCCAAATTTGATGCACTCAAAGTAGAGATCAAGCAGGATATTTCTCTACTAATGCAAGAAATAAGACACTTTGCTAATAGGATGAATGAATTAGAGCAAAGGGTCTCAGATCTTGTAGACCTAACCACATCACAGAGCTCAAGTTTAGAAGAAGCCACTGCAAATATCGTAAAAAGGCAGGCCAAAATCGAAGACCTTGAAAATCGCTCAAGGAGAAATAATATCCGGATAATAGGGGTGCCTGAGGGGAAACAATTTGAAGATTTAAGCACATTTATTTCAGAAACATTAGTTCAGCTTCTTAAAATCCCTTCCACCTACCATCAGATAGTAGTTGAAAGAGCACATAGGGTAGGAAAACCTCAGATAGACAATAAAGGAAACAGTAGACCTAGACCTGTAATAGCAAGATTGCTTAACTTCCAGGACAAGGTCACTTTACTTCAATATTTCCTCAAAAAACAACCTATTGTCATTAATGAAGCTAAAATTCTTTTATTTCAAGATTATTCCGCCGAAACAGCATCAAAGAGAAGAATTCTAGCCCCAATCTGCACTAAACTTATACGACAAGGTTATAAGGTCTCAATTATCTATCCTTCAAAGCTGAAAGTTTTTGCCAGAGGGGAAGTTAATTTTTTTGATAAAGCACAAGATGCAGAGATTGCACGAACTAAACCTCTTAGAAGCTTAAGTTCATTAATGTACAACCCCCCTCATTAATAGAATACAGGGTTACATTAAGGGAACATTTTCTTTTCCCTTTCCCCTCCCCCCTTCCCTTTTTTTTTTTCTCCCCCTCCCTTTTAAATGACTAATTTTAAAATAGTTTCCTGGAATGTGGGAGGCATCACTACCCCTATTAAAAGGAAATAAATCCTTACCCACTTAAGAAAAACTAATACAGACATAGCATTCCTCCAGGAAATGCACCTAAACCTGGAAGAAGCTTTGAAGCTTAAAACATCTTGGGTAAAAGATGTCTACGCCTCACCAAGCTCCGGTGGTTATATTAATCGGGAAAAAGATCAATACAGAAATAGTTCACACTAGGTTAGACCCAGAGGGGAGATTTGTGATGCTAAAAGTAAAAATTGACAAGATGGTTTTCACGCCTGTAATATTTATGCACCTAATGTTCTTGATCCAGAATTCTGGAACTTGTTACAATCTAGAATTCTTTCCTACTCTGAGGGTTATTTGATCCTCAGAGGAGATTTCAATATGGCTCCGAAATGTCCCCTTGACAGATTAAGGCAGAACACTAAACAATTAAAACATAAAAAAGATCATTTAGAAACTAAATTACTTGCTAAAATCATGCAGAACATAGATATCAGGGATATATGGAGAATCCAGAACCCCGATTTAAGGGATTTTACCTGTTTATCTAAAGCCCATAAGACACTATCAAGAATCAACCTTTTTTAATTGATGAAAGATTATGTACAATGAAGGTTAAAGCAAGAGTAATGCCCATCTTTCTATCAGATCACAGACCTATTTCTCTAGACTTTCAGCTGAATCATCTCAAATCTAAACCCCCACAATTTTATTTCCCTGCTTTTTTTGCATCTGACTCAAAATTTAAGTGCTGGCTTAAGAACAAATTCAATGACTATGCTCATTTTAATTATGAATATAAAGATCGTCCTGAACTTTTTTGGGAAGCTGCGAAAGCAGTATTAAGAGGTGAAATCATCACATATAATTCCATGGTAACCAGAAAACTTAAATTAAGAGAGAAATAATTAACCCAATCCGTAACTAACTCTTATAAGCATTTCCTGCTTGAAAGAAACCCAGTGAACTGGGCGAAGTATATCAGAGCCAAGAGGGATAGAGATGCAATTGCACTCTATCAAGAGACCCAAAGAGAATTAAAACTTCAATCCAAATTATATAAGTATGGAAACAAGTCTGGGAAATTATTGGCTAGATTGGTAAAAGATATAAAAAGACACCCTTAATAGAAAAACTTCAAATCAAGGCGAAATCTCTCTCTGAGAATGAAGAAATTTCTGAGGCTTTTGTAAAATATTAACAGGAAATTTATGCTCCCAGAGACTAAGATTTATGCCAGTCTGATGATTTTTGGAGTAAGATCACCAATCCTATAATAACAGCTGAATCTATAGAGAACCTCAATGCCCCGATTACTGAAGAAGAAATAAGGAAAGCTATATCTGACCTTACTATGAACAAAGCACTTGGCCCTGATGGGCTACCCAATGAGTTCTATAAAATCTTATCTTCAGAGATTACACCACATCTCTGTAAACTTTACAATTACTTCTATATCAAAGGAGAATCAGTTGTCACCTTCGTTTCTGCTTCATATACAACTTTAATCCTTATAAGAGTGGGAAAGATCCCACCAAAAAGGAGTCATATAGACCTATAGCTCTTTTAAACTCAGCCTACAAGATACTTGCCTAAATTCTTGCCCAGAGACTTCAAATAATACTCGCTAACATTATTCACAAAGATCAAGCAGGGTTTTTAAATTTACGGAATTCCTCAGCGAAAATTAGAGAGGTTTTGGTTGTGTCAGAGTATTTTGCTAATCTTGGGACACCTGCGCAAGGAGGAGGAGAGGACCTCCCTGACCTAGCTGTTATTTCAATTGACGCAGAGAAAGCATTCGATTCAGTACACCATGATCATCTTTTTTTTCTTTAGCTAAATTCGGTTTTAGGGGGGGCTTTCTCAATTTTATCAAAAGTTTATATAATCAGCCACATACAAAAATGATAGTAAATAACACTCTGTCTCCACAAATTATGTTGGGTAGAGGAACCCGTCAGGGATGTCCTCTATCACCTCTCCTCTTCGTTCTCTGCATTGAGCCATTGGCAATCATGATCAGACAGCAATTAGAGGGCATTACAATAGGCAAACAAGAACAGAAAATCGCCCTTTATGCAGATGATATACTTATTTATAGTGATGTCGTGAATTGTTCGTCGGCGAATAGTTCTCGGCGAACATAGCATGTTCGCGTTCGCCGCGGCGGGCGAAGATATGCGATGTTTGATCCGCCCCCTATTCATCATCATTGAGTAATACTTTGACCCTGTACCTCACAGTCAGCAGGCACATTCCAGCCAATCAGCAGCAGACCCTCCCTCCCAGACCCTCCTACCTCCTGGACAGCATCCATTTTAGATTCACTCGGAAGCTGCATTGTTAGTGAGAGGAGGGACAGTGTAGCTGCTGATGATTGAATAGGGAAATCTATAGCTAGGCTAGTGTATTCAGTGTCCACTAAAGTCCTGAAGGACTCATCTGATCTCTGCTGTAAGGACAGCACCCCAAAAAGCCCTTTTTAGGGCTAGAACATGTGCTTTTTTTTCTGTGTAATCTAATTGCAGTTGACTGCCTGCCAGCGTGTGTGTCAGGCTTACAGCGTATACTGTGCCCACTTGCCCAGTGCCACCACTCATATCTGGTGTAACAGTAGTGTAGATTTAAAAAAAAAAAACAACACTTTTTTGACTGTGTTAAATAATAGCAGTTAGTTTCCTTCACACGTGTGCGTTTCAGTGCCTGCCTGCCAGGGCATAGTGTCACCCCAGTGCAACTCATATGTGGTGTAACAGTAGTGTAGATTTAAAAGAAAAAACAACACTTTTTTGACTGTGTTAAATAATAGCAGTCAGTTTCCTTCACACGTGTGCGTTTCAGTGCCTGCCTGCCAGGGCACAGTGTCACCCCAGTGCAACTCATATGTGGTGTAACAGTAGTGTAGATGTAAAAAAAACAACACTTTTTTGACTGTGTTAAATAATAGCAGACAGTTTCCTTCACACGTGTGCATTTCAGTGCTTGCCTGCCAGGGCACAGTGTCACCCCAGTGCAACTCATATGTGGTGTAACAGTAGTGTAGATTTAAAAAAAACAACACTTTTTTGACTGTGTTAAATAATAGCAGTCAGTTTCCTTCACACGTGTGCGTTTCAGTGCCTGCCTGCCAGGGCACAGTGTCACCCCAGTGCAACTCATATGTGGTGTAACAGTAGTGTAGATTTAAAAAAAACAACACATTTTTGACTGTGTTAAATAATAGCAGTCAGTTTCCTTCACACGTGTGCGTTTAAGTGCCTGCCTGCCTGCCTGCCAGGGCACAGTGTCACCCCAGTGCAACTCATATGTGGTGTAACAGTAGTGTAGATTTAAAAAAAACAACACTTTTTTGACTGTGTTAAATAATAGCAGTCAGTTTCCTTCACACGTGTGCGTTTAAGTACCTGCCTGCAAGGGCACAGTGTCACCCCAGTGCAACTCATATCTGGTGTAACAGTAGTGTACATACCTGATGTTTTAAAGCACGTTATTCCAAACAATTTAGGAATGTTAGGTGATTTATGCCCTTTATGGATTAAAACCAGACTCTGCATCAACTATGTAATTTTCCATGGGAGTTTTGCCATGGATCCCCCTCCGGCATGCCACAGTCCAGGTGTTAGTACCCTTGAAACAACTTTTCCATCACTATTGTGGCTAGAAAGAGTCCCTGTGGGTTTTAAAATTCGCCTGCCTATTGAATTCTATGGCGGTTCGCCCGGTTCGCCAGTTCGCGAACAGTTGTGGAAGTTCGCGTTCGCCGTTCGCGAACGCAAAATTTTAGGTTCGCAACATCACTACTTATTTACTTATCAAATACTAAGACCAATCTACTTAAACTCCTACAGATCATAGATCAATTAGGGTCCTTTTCTGGATACAGAGTAAACACGACAAAATCAGAACTTCTCTGGCTCAGAAAAAATGGCAACTCTCCGTCTAGTATTCCGTTTCGAATGGTCCAAGATTCATTTAAATATCTAGGGATTTTAATCCCAAACAATCCAAATGATCTATACAATCTTAATATACCCCCGATCTTAACAAATTTTTGGGAGAAACTTAAGAGCTGGCAAAATCTACCGCTCTCTATTTCTGGACGAATTGCACTATTTAAGATGGTTCTTTTCCCTAAACTTTTCTATATTTTACAGAACACTGCAATAATACTATTAGAGAGGGACATCCGTCTACTTAATAGCATGATTAGAAGATTATCTGGCAGGATAAAAGACCTAGGATTTCACTGATCAAACTATCTCTTGCAAAGGATTATGGAGGTCTCACACTTCCAGATATACGCTTGTACAATCTTGCTTTTCTGGCACGCATTGTGGCAGATTGGATCTTTTCTAATGATTATGTTCTAAACAATGCACTCGAGGGAAGCATATGTGATCCATTTCTTCCACGAGCACTAATTCATTGTGAGCCAAAAGAAATCCCATTTAACATCAAGAAACTTAAAACCTTTTTTAACCCATTAAAGGCTTGGTGGAAGATAGGAAATATCCTATCTATAAATTGTAGGGTCTCCCAATACTTACCTCTTACTTGAAACCCAAAATTTCAAGCTGGCATAAATTTGACTGTCTTCAAAAGGTGGCACTCACTAGGACTGGATAGGATTGTGCATTTACTCGACCAAGAGAAAAAATGTGTCAAAACATTCGAGGAGCTTAAAAATGAGTTCAATCTCACCAATAAAGAGTTATTTGCATACCTACAGGCAAGACATTTCGCCTTAGAATTAATGAAGGCGGTAAACTGGTGCTGGGCCTTGGGTAATTTGGAAAGCTGGGTTTTATTGGTCAAGAAAGGGTACATGTCTATTACTCCTTGTTATCATATTCTGATATTTAGAACGGGAACTCCTATCCTTGAGAAAACCACTCAAGAATGGAATCTGATGCTACCACAGAATAATATAGATTCTAAATTTATACAAGCAGCATTCATTCATAAAGTGTCACAGACCACGCTTTCAGCTACCTGGAGAGAAGCACATCTCAAACTCTTGCATAAATTTTACTTCACCCCTGAAAAAGGCTATAAGTTTTGAAACCCAAATTTCAATAAATGTCCTATTTGCTCTTTCATAGCTGCAGATCTTTTACATATGATATGGAATTGTCCAAGGATCAGACAATTCTGTTATAAACTAGAATTCTGGCTGAATTCATCACTTAAAGGGACAGTCAAGTAAAAAAAAAACTTTGATGTTTCAAATAGGGCATGTAATTTTAAACAACTTTCCAATTTACTTTTATTACAAATTTAGCTTTGTTCTCTTGGTATTCTTAGTTGAATGCTAGACCTAGGAGGTTCATATGCTAATTGAAGGCCGCCTCTAATCTAAATGCATTTTGATAGTTTTTCACCACTAGAGGGCATTAGTTCACGTGTTTCATATAGATAACATTGAGCTCTTGCACGTGAATTTACCATGGAGACAGCTCTGATTGGCTAAAATGCAAGTCTGTCAAAAGCACTAAAATAAGGGGGCAGTCTGCTGAGGCTTAGAAACAAGGTAATTACAGAGGTAAAACATGTATAAATATAACTGTGTTGGTTATGCAAAACTGGGGAATTGGTAATTAAGGGATTATCTATCTTTTAAAACAACAAAAATTCTGGTGTTGACTGTCCCTTTAAGATCTCTCATCTGGCACTATCATTAACCCAAGTCCTTTTCTGCCTAAAAAAAAACACGAGGTAGCATATTAGTGAAAAACTGATAATTTTATCTATTCTGGCAGCCAGGCATTTAATTTTCAAAAAATGGAAAACAAGAGAGACTCCAAGTATCTCAGAGATTAAAAATTATCTTAAGAAACAATGCATATTAGAACAAGGAGACACCAATATAGCTAATGAACTGGATATTAGAAACATTTTCAGCAAGTGGGCAGTATTTATTAAGTCACTCCCGACCACGGAGATTGATTATATAATATTCCTTTTCCAGAATTCAGAGCTGGTACTCCTGGGTATTTGGTAGCTAAGGACTTTATCCCTCCATTTCCCATCCCTTTTTTTTTTTTTTTTTTTTCGTTGTTGTGCTTTGTCCCTTTGTCCTTGTATATAAGTAGCAAGTATAATAGGTATGAAATGATTCAGCAGTATAAAATAGAAATCCTAGGCCATTTTGGATAATTTTTCATTTAGTCAAGCTGTGATTTAAATCATGCTAATGTTATATTTTTGCTTTGTTTTTTTATCATTGGCCTTGTATGGCGTAAACTATATGTATAAACTTTATTTTGCTGAATTAAAAAAAAAATTGAATGCTCTATATCACAAAAGAAAAAAATTGGGTTCAGTGTCCCTTTAAGTGTCACTCCCCTACCCATAATCCCCAGTCATTCTCTTTGCCTCTGTCAATAGAGGAGGTGAAGTTTGGTTTCTGAAGAAATTAATTCCTTTTTCGGGTACTTTTCCCTGCAAGCAAGGTTTTGGGTTTAGCTGAGTCCATGTCAATCTCTTCAGTAGAGTAGTGGTGGCTTTTAAGCAGTTAGGAAGTTGTGAGGTGGTCTTTGCTTTGTTTCCTAAGCACATTGCTGCCCATGGTACAGAAAGCCAGAATTGGTTACTCTGTTCTTTCTTTTTCTACAGGTCTCTGTAAGGAGTATGTGTCCTTTCACACCTTGTGAGCTGTCTTCCTGCCGGACAGCTAGACTGCAGGTAAGTGCTTTTGTCTTCTAGGTCTTGGAGACTTGTACTTCAGAAGAATATTTCATATGCAGTAGATGGGGACATTTTTAAAATCCTTTATGCAGGATTTTCATTGGCAGTGGGCAGGCACATTATGTATGTTGAGAGTAGGGGTTAATCTTCCCTTTATTGGGACGTTTTTCCTCTTTGGGCTAATTTTGTTGAAATACTTTTTTAGTATGTGTGTGACTTATGTTTTATACAGGGATTTATGTATAAACTTAAAATTTGGCAGTTGGTTTTCTTTGCTTGCTTAGCTAGAACAGGCTGAGAGATTGCTTGAGCATTTGAGTTTCAGTCTCTTCAGTGTCCATCTACTATATGATTGTTTTAGAGACTTCTGGTAGCCAAATTGTGTATAAGTGTTATGGTAAGGCACCTCAGCCTGTCTGAGGTGTAGGGGGCCTGATTGGTTTATTATTTTAAAGAATTTTCGTAGCTGTGGTATTAAAAATTCTTAAAGTTACAGTGTATTTAAAAAAATTCTACAATTTGGGGAATTTTTTATTTAGTATTATGTACATGGACCAAGACTCTGTGTCTTTTGAAAAATGTTTGTTATGCCTTGGAGAAAGAAATTGTTTTGCCTATGCAATTCTGTGCTGCATGCTTAGCTAGAACCCTTCAATTTAGAGGTAAATGTTTGCCCTTTGAGCCCAATGTCTCTCAGGATGATGCTGTTCAGGCAATGCCACAGCTTTCTCCTCAAACATCTTAAGCCTCTATGGTGTCACATACAGTGCCCTGCAGTTCCTCTCAACTTCCTGGAGGAGTTTATTTGCCTGCAGATTTCCCCCTCTGATGGTTGATGTATGCCACAGAGGATATATTGTCTGATTGGAATCTGATTAACTGGGATGAACCCAGCAGAGGCCAAGCCTTCAGAGCATTGTATATTGCCCAAAGATCCAAAATGAGATCAGGAGGGAGTTTTACCTCCGGAGACAAGAGGCCCTGTGCCTTCCTGGCACCCCAAACAGCTCTCCATCCTGACAGACTCGCAACCATAATCACAATCACCCAGGATGGTCTTGAGACAGATGTCCCTCAAGACAAGTGCTCCAGACAAAACCACCAAGAGAACGGTTCTCCCGATTGGTTGTCCAGAGAAATCTGTTGAGACAGATCCGAATGATCGCCGTTCCACTAGTTCAGCATGCGCAGTTGCAACAGTCTGAGGTGAAACCTGGCAAAGGAAATGATGTCCAAGCTGGACACCATGAGACCAATCACCTCCATACACCAAGCTACAGATGGCCTTAAGGAGATCTGGAGGGCAAGACGTATTGAAGCTAGCTTGCAACGTCTCTTAGAAATATTCTCATGTCTATGGAGATTATTATAGTACCAGAGAACTCTACCCTGGTACTTGATACAAGAGAATTCTCTCTAGATTATCTGCCATCCATAGGATCGAAGAAGACAGGAGATATTCTGAATGGTCCACTCTTCGAAAAATTTCTTTAGCTAGACCAAACGGAAGGGCAATTAACTGGAAGTGCTGGTCCAGGAATGCAAACCTTAGGGACTGGAAGTGGTCCTTGAGGATTGGTACGTGAAGGGAGCATCCTTCAGATCTATCGTGGTCATGAACTACCCCTCTCAAATGAGGGGAAGAATGGATCTTATTGTCTCCATATTAAATGAGGGGACATTTAAAAACCTGCTTAAGCACTTTAGGTGGACAATCGGATGGAAGTTACCTCCTTCTTAGGGACCACGAAAGGTTTGAATAGTATCCCAAACCTATCTCTACGATAGGCACCGGGACAATACCTACTAAAGGACAGATCCCGTACACACCTCAGAAAGGCTTCCCTCCTTTCTGGTCAGAAAGGCAAGAGGAATCTGTCCTTGGGTGGCTGAGACGTAAAACCTATCTTGTAACCCTGAGCTATGACCTCCAGGACCCATGGATCCTGCACGTCCCTGAACCAAGCTACTGAAAAGAGCGACATACTGCCCCCTACACGATCCAGAAGAGGACCGTGGACCACCCATTCATGCAGATATAGACTTGGAGGGCTTCTTGCTCTGCTCATGGAAGGATAAGGTACCACCCTGTCCTCAAACTCTATCCAATTTAGAAATTAAAGGTTCATCAGGTAATTTGGCCTCTGGAACCTCTGAATTCACCACAAACTTCCTTTAGAAGAAAGTGCAGATTCCTAAACTAAAGTCTGGTTCCTCCACAGCCGGAGGTTTAGAGGCAGCAGACTCCGACCCAGAATGTTCATACTCTGAAGCCTCAGAAAGAACTTCAACCTTCGATAAATTATCTGATGTACTCTGGGAAGGAGTACAATATGTAACCTTTCGCTTGTGCTTAGCAGGGCGAGGTAAAGCATTAAAGGTTGCAGACACCGCCGTCTGAACTGCGCAGTACGTCTGGTGAAAAAAGGTCCCCTCCAGATGGAGGATCGGCATTGCTATGGGAAAACTGCATGTGTAGAGATATAAGAATGTAGGCTACGCACCTCACTGGATGACAACGCCTCAGAGGTGGACGGCTCCGTGGTATCAAACATGTTTGATATTAACACATTATCAAGGCATATGGAACATAATTGAGAGGGCAGAACTAAGGCCACCTCAACATATAAACAGGGATTACTCATTAGGAATAGAGGGAGTGCCCTCTAAAGTAACAGAATTATCCATCGCTAGAGCAATAACCGGAGAACTAGAGAAATAAAACATATTAAACAAATGGCACCCTTATACCCCAATGGCTGGGGCACTCACCACCTCCTATGACCCAGACAGTACAGAGATTTATGACTCCTCTCTAATAAACACCCGGTCAGGAAAAATGGAATGAACCACATGGTGCACAATGCAGGATTGTCCCTGCTATGAGAAAGCGCGCCAAGCCTGTAAGCTGCATGGCTCTCAAAGTGAAAGTGAAACCTGTATATTCCATAACAGCCTATGAGCTCATAACATCTCACACATAAAAGCAGCATAAAATCAAATAAACATATACGATTATCCCCCCTGTTCAATAATCCCCCTAAGGAGATATTAACCCTCGATTCTATACAGATAAAAGGAGTCACACTGTGACCCTGACTTCTTGCGTTATCATACATGTATAAAATATGAAAGGATCTTACCAGAATCTATGCCGTGGAACAGGAACACGGCCCTTTAAGTGTGACAGATCGTAGCATCGCTTCTGACATGGACTTGAGTGAAGAAAGCAGGCAGCGAAACTCGTCAACATTGACTTCCTATGGAGCTGTTAATATGAGTCGGGATGGTTTCGCAAAAAAACTCTCCCCGCATCTCCGGACTCTAATTTTCATCCATGCTCTCACTGTGAGGCTGACAGGACTACTTAAAACTCCAATCCCATCTCGAAGAGTACTACCCT
Organism: Bombina bombina; assembly: GCF_027579735.1. Taxonomy (NCBI): domain Eukaryota; kingdom Metazoa; phylum Chordata; class Amphibia; order Anura; family Bombinatoridae; genus Bombina; species Bombina bombina. Next base: position 746,040,177 of record NC_069500.1, read on the forward strand.
CCATAAGAAACTACTCCGAAATCTTCTAACACTTTCCTGACAACCTCCTGTGACGAAAGGCAAAGAATGGCATGGGTTATGAGGAAGTAGGGGAGGTATTTAAGCCTTTGGCTGGTGTGTCTTTGCCTCCTCCTCGTGGCCAGGTTCAGTATTTCCCACAAGTAAGGAATGCAGCTGTGGACTCTTCCCATATTAAGATAGAAAAATCCTTGGAGTTGTATTAAATGAATGCTCTTCTCTTGAATAAATCTACTTTGTGATTTCATGCTGTGGAGTCATGTCCCTGATCACCATCACAGCTGTGGCACTTGTCCTTATCAACCCCAGTGAACTATAAACCTTCAGAAAACAGTTGTGCATTTCCTTTTATTACCTGTATTAATTGAAATGGTTTTGCTGAAACATGTTAACATCTTTTAATGTGAAAAGGAAAATTATGTTCTATGCTTAATAGAAATTGTTTTAGTGTATCTTCCTTTCAGAGAAACCTAAACCTTTAACTAATTTATTGTCTCCTCTATTAACCCATAAACAAGAGACACAATTTACTTTATTAACAAAAAGATGCAAGCACATGTCATTTTCTGTTTTTACAAATAATAAATTAACATATTATGATTTTAAAAAAAAAAGTATTGTTCCTACAAAATCAGTTAAAATAGTAAATAAATAGAAGATCATGTCCAGTAATGCACTGACGAACTGCCTAGTGGAGGAAGGAAGTGAAAGGTTGCCCTCAAATGGCTGCTGTTCGCTGCTTGCAAAAAAAAGCACAGCATGGCAGCCAACAACAAAAATACAGCAATGACTGCTGCTACACTGCTCCAGCAGCCCTCTACACAGGGAACTGTATAAGTAGAACCCAGCCCGCCCACACAGGACATGCAGTGCACAGCGGAGAGAGGCACTTAAAATGTTTACCTCTTCTGCTGCTGATGCTGCAGACATTGAGCTCAAAATAAAAATTGCTGTGCACAATATTTCTACAGCCCATATTTCCCTCTTCTATTAGTTCCCACCCAAAGCACACATTGTCCGTGCTTCTGTCACCCCCCCAGGCAGATATGAGAGCTGCCTTACTTGATTGGCTTAAAAAATAATGTTATCATTAACTTAGCAACAGCTTTAAAAATCAAAAGATTTGATAGATTTTAGCCCTCAAAGTTGCACTTACCTGGTCTTCTCTCCAGGCTCTTCTGATCATATCTTCTTTTTCAAAAGCAGTTCGTGGGCGTGCTGTCTAATCACATTGTGCCTGATCGTGCTATTGAACTGAAAGTAGTGCGCTTCCACTCTGGTCTGGTAACGGGAGTGAGCTACATTAGTTCAATAGAACGGCCCATTTGGTTCAGTACACTGGGTAGCGCTTGCTGATTGGTGGCTACATGTTATTACAAATAAAATAAAAATGTAACACTAAAAAAAATCAAAAAAATCTGTACCTACTCTAACTCTCTACTGTATGTAGTCTGGAAGGGGTCCATATAGAGGTTCTTTTTTTGAAACTCTGAAGTAATCTCCCACATTGAGTAACATTGTGGAGGATACTGCAGGCAGCTACTATTTGTGCCACCTTGTCTGGGCTGTACTGAAGGCCCCTCCCATTTGTCCAAACATTGAAAGTGCATTTTCAAGAACCCAAAATACCTTTCATCGCTGATACGGTTGATTAAAATTAATGTTAGAATGGTCTGAGGGTATTGCCATACTATCAATGGATATACAAAGTTTTGTTCAAGAGCTAAACCTTATAGTGTATGAAATGATTGTTATGCCTTCATTTATGTGCAAATTCATTGAGTCTTTGATATTGACACTACATATAATTGAGGAATGTATAGCAGGAATTACAGTAAAACATAGCATCACACATCTGCTAAAAATACTTACAACAACATATAACATATTCTAACAGATGTGTATCAAACAATTAAAGGGATAAAAAATATCTAAAGTTACAGTGGGGCAAAAAAGTATTTAGTCAGCCACCAATTGTGCAAGTTCTCCCACTTAAGAAGATGAGAGAGGCCTGTAATTTTCATCATAGGTATACCTCAACTATGAGAGACAAAATGTGGAAACAAATCCAGACAATCACATTGTCTGATTTGGAAAGAATATATTTGCATATTATGGTGGAAAATAAGTATTTGGACACCTACAAACAAGCAAGATCTCTGGCTCTCTCACACCTGTATCAAAATTATAGACCTGCACCAGGCTGGGAAGACTGAATCTGCAATAGGCAAGCAGCTTGGTGTGAAGAAATCAACTGTGGGAGCAATAATTAGAAAATGAAAGACATACAAGACCACTGATAATCTCCCTCGATCTGGGGCTCCACGCAAGATCTCACCCCGTGGGGTCAAAATGATCACAAGAATGGGGAGCAAACATCCCAGAACCACATGGGGGGACCTAGTGAATGACCTGCAGAGAGCTGGGACCAATGTAACAAAGGCTACCATCAGTAACACACTAAGCCGCTAGGGACTCAGATTCTGCAGTGCCAGACGTGTCCCCCTGCTTAAGCCAGTACATGTCCGGGCCAGTCTGAAGTATGCTAGAGAGCATTTGGATGATCCAGAAGCGGATTGGGAGAATGTCATATGGTCAGATGAAACCAAAGTAGAACTGTTTGGTAGAAACACAACTCGTCGTGTTTGGAGGAGAGAGAATGCTGAGTTGCAACCAAAGAACACCATACCTACTGTGAAGCATGGGGGTGGCAACATCATGCTTTGGGGCTGTTTCTCTGCAAAGGGAACAGGACGACTGATCCGTGTACATGAAAGAATGAATGGGGCCATGTATCGTGAGTTTTGAATGCAAACCTCCTTCCATCAGCAAGGGAAATGAAGATGAAACGTGGCTGGGTCTTTCAGAATGACAATGATCCCAAACACACCGCCCGGGCAATGAAGGAGTGGCTTCGTAAGAAGCATTTCAAGGTCCTGGAGTGGCCTAGCCAGTCTCCAGATCTCAACTCCATAGAAAACCTTTGGAGGGAGTTGAAAGTCTGTGTTGCCCAGCGACAGCCCCAAAACATCACTGCTCTAGAGGAGATCTGCATGCAGGAATGGGCCAACATACCAGCAACAGTGTGTGACAACCTTGTGAAGACTTACAGAAAACCTTTGACCTCTGTCATTGCCAACAAAGGATATATAACAAAGTATTGAAATGAACTTTTGATATTGACCAAATACTTATTTTCCACCATTATTTGCAAATAAATTCTTTCCAAATCAGACAATGTGATTGTCTGGATTTGTTTCCACATTTTGTCTCTCATAGTTGAGGTATACCTATGATGAAAATTGGCAGAACTTGCACAATTGGTGGCTGACTAAATACTTCTTTGCCCCACTGTAAATGTACATGGGTTCATTTCAATTTGAGCAATTTTTCAATATGCTTTCATTTGCAAAAATGCTTCTAGTAAACGTTACTGTTTTTCAGCGGCACACGCACATACGCAAAGCCTCACCTGTCATAAAAATAAAAATAATGATAAAGTAAAATAAAAAAATTAAAAAGTACCACATTTTCCAATCATCGCTGCAAATACATAGAGAGACAGCGACCAGCTCAGCCTCCCTCTAGAGCAACAACTTAGAAGGTGCTTCCTTTTTTGAGGTCCTTCCTCTTTGGACTCTGTGAGGCCAATTTATTAAAGGCCTTGCGGACCTGATCCGACAGTGCGGATCAGGTCCGCAAAACCTCGCTGAATGCGGAGAGCAATACGCTCTCCGTATTCAGCATTGCACCAGCAGCTCTTGTGAGCTGCTGGTGCAATGCCGCCCGTTCGGAGCTTGATAGATAGGCCTCTGTGACGGGACAGTTAGCTCCTCGAAACATCACTGTACACAAACTATTGTTTTTTGAAAGTCCAGCAAGGGCGGATCAATTATATATACAGTATCTCACAAAAGAGAGTACACCCCTCACATTTTTGTAAACATTTTATTATATCTTTTCATGTGACAACACTGTAGAAATTACACTTTGCTACAATATAAAGTAGTGAGTGTACAGCCTGTATAACAGTGTAAATTTGCTGTACCCTCAAAATAACTCAACACACAGCCATTATTGTCTAAACCGTTGGCAACAAAAGTGAGTACACCCCTAACTTGAAATGTCAAAATTGGGCCCAAAGTGTCAATATTTTGTGTGGCCACCATTATTTTCCAGCACTGCCTTAACCCTCTTGGGCATGGAGTTCACCAGAGCTTCACAGGTTGCCACTGGAGTCCTCTTTCACTCATCCATGATGACATCGCAGAGCTGGTGGATGTTACAGAACTTGTGCTCCCCCACCTTCCATTTGAGGATGACCCACAGATGCTTAATAGGGTTTTAGTCTGGAGACATGCTTGGCCAGTCCATCACCTTTACCCTCAGCTTCTTTAGCAAGGCAGTGGTCGTCTTGGAGGTGTGTTTGTGGTCATTATCATGTTGGAATACTGCCCTGCGGCCCAGTCTCCGAAGGGAGGGGATAATGCTCTGCTTCAGTATGTCACAGTACATGTTGGCATTTATGATTCCCTCAATGAACTGTAGCTCCCCAGTGCCGACAGCACTCATGCAGGCCCAGACCATGACACTCCCAACACCATGCTTGACTGTAGGCAAGACACACTTATCTTTGTACTCCTCACCTGGTTGCAGCTACACCATCTGAACCAAATAAGTTTATCTTGGTCTCATCGGACCACAGGACATGGTTTCAGTAATCCATGTCCTTAGTTTGCTTGTCTTCAGCAAACTGTTTGCGGGCTTTCTGGGGCATCATCTTTAAAAGAGGCTTCCTTCTGGGATGACAGCCATGCAGACGAATTTGATGCAGTGTGCAGCGTATGGTCTGAGCACTGACAGACTGACCCCCCGCCCCTTCAACCTCTGCAGCAATGCTGGCAGCACTCATACGTCTATTTACCAAAGACAACCTCTGGATATGACGCTGAGCACTTGCACTCAAATTCTTTGATCGACCATGGGACCATGGAACCTGTCCTGTGAAACCGCTGTATTGTCTTGCCCACCGTGCTGCAGCTCAGTTTCAGGGTCTTGGCAATCTTCTTATAGCCTAGGCCATCTTTATAAAGAGCAACAATTCTTTTTTTCAGATCCACAGAGAGTTCTTTGCCATGAGGTGCCATGTTGAACTTTCAGTAACCAGTATGAAAGAGTGTGAGAGCGATAACACCAAATTTAACACACTTGCTCCCCATTCACACCTGAGATCTTCTAACACTAACGAGTCACATGACACTGAGGGGGGGGGAATGGCTAATTTTGCCCAATTTGGACATTTCCACTAAGGGGTGTACTCACTTTTGTTGCCAATGGTTTAGACATTAATGGCTGTGTGTTGAGTTATTTTGAGGGGACAGCAAATTTACACTGTTATACAGGCTATACACTCACTACTTTACATTGTAGCAAATTGTCATTTCTTCAGTGTTGTCACATGAAAAGATATAATAAAATATTTACAAAATATGTAAGGGGTGTACTCACTTTTGTGAGATACTGTATATGTATATGTGTGTGTGCAAACATATCCACTGAGATTTTGATATCTTTCCATTAAATGGGAGATAATTTTACAGTCCAATGTCCCTTTAAGTCTAGCTGTACATTAGTATGTTCACTGCTTTATGTAAACACTGTGTAACATGTAGCCAGGTCAGGTCATGATTTACAGCATAACATAATTTATGTAAGAACTTACCTGATAAATTCATTTCTTTCATATTAACAAGAGTCCATGAGCTAGTGACGTATGGGATATACATTCCTACCAGGAGGGGCAAAGTTTCCCAAACCTTAAAATGCCTATAAATACACCCCTCACCACACCCACAAATCAGTTTAACGAATAGCCAAGAAGTGGGGTGATAAGAAAAAAAGTGCGAAGCATATAAAATAAGGAATTGGAATAATTGTGCTTTATACAAAAAAATCATAACCACCACAAAAAAGGGTGGGCCTCATGGACTCTTGTTAATATGAAAGAAATGAATTTATCAGGTAAGTTCTTACATAAATTATGTTTTCTTTCATGTAATTAACAAGAGTCCATGAGCTAGTGACGTATGGGATAATGACTACCCAAGATGTGGATCTTTCCACACAAGAGTCACTAGAGAGGGAGGGATAAAATAAAGACAGCCAATTCCTGCTGAAAATAATCCACACCCAGAATAAAGTTTAACAAAAAACATAAGCAGAAGATTCAAACTGAAACCGCTGCCTGAAGAACTTTTCTACCAAAAACTGCTTCAGAAGAAGAAAATACATCAAAATGGTAGAATTTAGTAAAAGTATGCAAAGAGGACCAAGTTGCTGCTTTGCAGATCTGGTCAACCGAAGCTTCATTCCTAAACGCCCAGGAAGTAGATACTGACCTAGTAGAATGAGCTGTAATTCTCTGAGGCGGAATTTTACCCGACTCAACATAGGCAAGATGAATTAAAGATTTCAACCAAGATGCCAAAGAAATGGCAGAAGCTTTCTGGCCTTTCCTAGAACCGGAAAAGATAACAAATAGACTAGAAGTCTTACAGAAAGATTTCGTAGCTTCAACATAATATTTCAAAGCTCTAACAACATCCAAAGAATGCAACGATTTCTCCTTAAAATTCTTAGGATTAGGACATAATGAAGGAACCACAATGTCTCTACTAATGTTGTTGGAATTCACAACTTTAGGTAAAAATTCAAAAGAAGTTCGCAACACCGTCTTATCCTGATGAAGAATCAGAAAAGGAGACTCACAAGAAAGAGCAGATAATTCAGAAACTCTTCTGGCAGAAGAGATGGCCAAAAGGAACAAAACTTTCCAAGAAAGTAATTTAATATCCAATGAATGCATAGGTTCAAATGGAGGAGCTTGAAGAGCCCCCAGAACCAAATTCAAACTCCAAGGAGGAGAAATTGACTTAATGACAGGCTTTATACGAACCAAAGCTTGTACAAAACAATGAATATCAGGAAGAATAGCAATCTTTCTGTGAAAAAGAACAGAAAGAGCAGAGATTTGACCTTTCAAGGAACTTGCGGACAAACCCTTATCTAAACCATCCTGAAGAAATTGTAATATTCTCGGTATTCTAAAAGAATGCCAAGAAAAATGATGAGAAAGACACCAAGAAATATAAGTCTTCCAGACTCTATAATATATCTCTCTGGATACAGATTTACGAGCCTGTAACATAGTATTAATCACAGAGTCAGAGAAACCTCTTTGACCAAGAATCAAGCGTTCAATCTCCATACCTTTAAATTTAAGGATTTCAGATCCTGATGGAAAAAAGGACCTTGAGACAAAAGGTCTGGTCTTAACGGAAGAGTCCACGGTTGGCAAGAGGCCATCCAGACAGGATCCGCATACCAAAACCTGTGAGGCCATGCCGGAGCTACCAGCAGAACAAACGAGCATTCCTTCAGAATCTTGGAGGTTACTCTTGGAAGAAGAACTAGAGGCGGAAAGATATAGGCAGGATGATACTTCCAAGGAAGTGAAAATGCATCCACTGCCTCCGCCTGAGGATCCCGGGATCTGGACAGATACCTGGGAAGTTTCTTGTTTAGATGAGAAGCCATCAGATCTATTTCTGGAAGTTCCCACATTTGAACAATCTGAAGAAATACCTCTGGGTGAAGAGACCATTCGCCCGGATGCAACGTTTGGCGACTGAGATAATCCGCTTTCCAATTGTCCATACCTGGGATATAAACCGCAGAGATTAGACAGGAGCTGGATTCCGCCCAAACCAAAATTCGAGATACTTCTTTCATAGCCAGAGGACTGTGAGTCCCTCCTTGATGATTGATGTATGCCACAGTTGTGACATTGTCTTATCTGAAAACAATGAACAACTCTCTCTTCAGAAGAGGCCAAGACTGAAGAGCTCTGAAAATTGCACGGAGTTCCAAAATATTGATCGGAAATCTCACCTCCTGAGATTCCCAAACCCCTTGTGCCGTCAGATACCCCCACACCGCTCCCCAACCTGTAAGACTTGTATCTGTTGAGATTATAGTCCAGGTCGGAAGAACAAAGAAGCCCCCTGAACTAAACGATGGTGATCTGTCCACCATGTCAGAGAGTGTCGTAAAATCGGTTTAAAGATATTAATTGAGATATCTTTGAGTAATCCCTGCACCATTGGTTCAGCATACAGAGCTGAAGAGGTCGCATGTGAAAACGAGCAAAGGAGATCGCATCTGATGCGGCAGTCCTAAGACCCAACATTTCCATGCATAAGGCTACCAAAGGGAATGATTGTGACTGAAGGTTTTGACAAGCTGATATCAATGTTAAACTTCTCTTGTCTGACAAGGACAGAGTCATAGACACTGAATTTATCTAGAAACCTAAAAAGGTTACCCTTGTCTGAGGAATCAATGAACTGATTGGTAAATTGATCCTCCAACCATGAACTTGAAGAAACAACACAAGTCGATTCGTATGAGATTCTTCGAAAATGAGAAGACTGAGCAAGTACCAAGATATCGTCCAAATAAGGAAATACCAAAACCCTATTCTCTGATTACAGAAAGAAGGGCACCGAGAACCTTTGAAAAAAATTCTTGGAACTGAGGCTAGGCCAAACAGTAGAGCCACAAAACTGGTAATGCTTGTCTAAAAAGAGAATCTCAGACACTAAAAGTGATCTGGATGAATCGGAATATGCAGATACACATCCTGTAAATCTATTGTAGACATATAATGCCCTTGCTAAACAAAAGGCAGGATAGTCCTACAGTAACCATCTTGAATGTTGGTATCCTAACATAACGATTCAATAATGATAGATCCAGAACTGGTCTGAAGGAATTGACCTTCTTTGGTACAATGAAGAGATAAAATAAAACCCCAGCCCCTGTTCCAGAACTGGAACTGGCATAAATACTCCAGCCAACTCTAGATCTGAAACACATTTCAGAAATGCTGAGCCTTGCTGAGTCAACTGGGACACGGGAAAGAAAAGAATCTCTTAGCAGGAGGCCTTAACTTGAAGCCAATTCTGTACCTTTCTGAAACAATGTTTCTGAAACCAGAGATTAAGAACGGAATTGATCCAAATTTCTTTGAAGAAAACGTAATCTGCCCCATACCAGCTGAGCTGGAATAAGGGCCGCACCTTCATAGATACTTAGGAGCTGGCTATAGGTTTCTATAAGGCTTGGATATATTCCAAACTGGAAATAGTTTCCAAACTGATACCGCTCCTGAGGATGAAGGATCAGGCTTTTGTTCCTTGTTGTGAGGAAAGGAACGAAATGATTATTTACCCTGGAAAGAAAGGGAAAGCAAAGTTGACTTAGAAGACATGTCAGCATTCCAAGTTTAATCCATAAAGCTTTTCTAGCTAAAATAGCTAGAGACATATACCTGACATCAACTCTAATGATATCAAAAGATGGTATCACCAATAAAATTATTAGCATGTTATAGAATAATAATAATGCTATAAAATTATGATCTGTTACTTGTTGCGCTAAAGCTTCTAACCAAAAAGTTGAAGCTGCAGCAACATCCGCTAAAAATATAGCAGGTCTAAGAAGATTACCTGAACATAAGTAAGCTTTTCTTAGAAAAGATTCAATTTTCCTATCTAAAGGATCCTTAAATGAAGTACTATCTGCCATAGGAATAGTAGTACATTAGCAGGAGTAGAGACAGCCCCATAACCTTAGGGATTTTTGTCCCAAAAAACTCTAATCTGTCAGATGGCACAGGATATAATTTGCTTAAACGTCTAGAAGGAGTAAATAAATTACCCAAATTATTCCATTCCCTGGAAATTACTTCAGAAATAGCATCAGGGAGATAAAACACTTCTGGAATAACTACAGGAGATTTAAAAACCTTATTTAAACGTTTACATTTAGTATCAAGAGGACCAGAATCCTCTATTTCTAATGCAAATAACACTTCTTTAAGTAAAGAACGAATAAATTCCATCTTGAACAAATACAAAGATTTATCAGCATCAACCTCTGAGACAAAAACCTCTGAACCAGAAGAACCATTATCAGTATCAGAATGATGATGTTCATTTAAAAATTCATCTGAAAAAAAGAGAAGTTTTAAAAGACTTTTATGTATACTAGAAGGAGAAATAACAGACATAGCCTTCTTAATGGATTTAAAAAATAAAATCTCTTATGTTATCAGGAACACTCTGAAAATTAGATGTTGACGGACAGCAACAGGTAATGTAATAGTACTAAAGGAAATTTTATCTGCATTAATAAGTTTGACATGACATGCAATACAAATAACAGCTGGAGAAAACAGATACCAAAAGTTTATAGCAGACTTAGCTTGGTAGCTCCAGCACTGTGCAGTGATTTTCCTGTAGTATCTTCTGACTCAGTTGCAACGTGGAACATCTTGCAATATGTAAAAGAAAAAAACAACATATAAAGCAAAATTGATCAAATTCCTTAAATGACAGTTTCAGGAATGGGAAAAAAAATGCCAGTGAACAAGCTTCTAGCAACCAGAAGCAATAAATAATGAGACTTAAATAATGTGGAGACAAAAATGACGCCCATATTTTTTAGCGCCAAAAAAGACGCCCACATTATTTGGCGCCTAAATGCTTTTGGCGCCAAAAATGACGCCACATCCGGAACGCCGACATCTTTGACGCAAAATAACGTCAAAAAATGACGCAACTTCCGGCGACACGTATGACGCCGGAAACGGAAAATAATTTTTGCGCCAAAAAAGTCCGCGCCAAGAATGACGCAATAAAATGAAGCATTTTCAGCCCCCGCGAGCCTAACAGCCCACAGGGAAAAAAGTCAAATTTTTGAGGTAAGAAAAAATATGATAATTCAATGCATAATCCCAAATATGAAACTGACTGTCTGGAAATAAGGAAAGTTGAACATTCTGAGTCAAGGCAAATAAATGTTTGAATACATATATTTAGAACTTTATAAATAAAGTGCCCAACCATAGCTTAGAGTGTCACAGAAAATAAGACTTACTTACCCCAGGACACTCATCTACATGTTTGTAGAAAGCCAAACCAGTACTGAAACGAGAATCAGCAGAGGTAATGGTATATATAAGAGTATATCGTCGATCTGAAAAGGGAGGTAAGAGATGAATCTCTACGACCGATAACAGAGAACCTTATGAAATAGACCCCGTAGAAGGAGATCACTGCATTCAATAGGCAATACTCTCTTCACATCCCTCTGACATTCACTGCACGCTGAGAGGAAAACCGGGCTCCAACTTGCTGCGGAGCGCATATCAACGTAGAATCTAGCACAAACTTACTTCACCACCTCCCTTGGAGGCAAAGTTTGTAAAACTGATTTGTGGGTGTGGTGAGGGGTGTATTTATAGGCATTTTAAGGTTTGGGAAACTTTGCCCCTCCTGGTAGGAATGTATATCCCATACGTCACTAGCTCATGGACTCTTGTTAATTACATGAAAGAAACTTAGATTACAGCATATGACTTTCAGCCTCTGTGATATATACAATTTGTATAGCAAATGCAAGCCAGACAGATAATATACAGTATATGTTCAATGTTGTTTCATAATTTAATAATGTTATTTTACCCAAGTTTGTATAAGCTGCTGTGGACTGGCAATATCAATAAAGTCCAGGGCAGCTCAATTAGGTATACAAATATTCATTATTTTATTTTATTAGCAAAGACTATAAAACCGTTTAAAAAGTGGTCAGCGAAGGTGAACTGGGTCAAGGGGGAAGGTGGTAATTGCCACCCCCATGCCGCTCTTGATAATGGAATCAGAGCCAATGAAGAAGGTGCAGTACCCAACAGTTTTTTTTCTTTTTTCAGTAATCCATGTAAATGTGTATCTGTCGGTCTACATTATGTGTATATGAACATACATATATATGGTTGTGTAGGGTTTATTAGTAGCTGTGATATATTCGCACCATGCTGAGTGTCTGTCCCTAAACTGCCATTTGCTGTGCCTGCCCAGTGCCCAGTCCATGCAATGCATACTGGTAGTTTACTATGCACTTTAGCTGGGAGTTGCTGGCTGACTTCCATTAGAAGTCCTGGTTACTCTATAGCTGTAGGCTGCCCTACTTGCACACCATAGAAGGGTCCACATGATATGTATCCACTACCACTTTTTATTTTATGATATCAAATATAGCCACAAGTTGCCAGTCCCCCCCTGAAATCTAATTTATTAAATAATTTGAATTAAAAGGGACATCCCAGCCAAAGTTTAAATGCACAAAAGTATTACAATTTTAAATAAAGCAACGACAAGGAAGTTGGTTTCTTATTCAAACTGTTTTTTATTCGTGAAATTCTGTTTCTTATTCATGGAAGTTGGTTTCTTATTCAATTTTTTTTCTCAGACTGCTTTAAATTGACTTTAAAATAAATTTATTTAAATAACAATCGGCCAGATTACGAGTTTTGCGTTATGAGCGGCTCGGCACTAACTTGAAAGTTATTTCCACCACTCACCTTCCTATAGAGCTGCTATTACAGGTTTGCAAAAACCCGGCGTTAGCAGGCAATATGGCAGCGTTGAGCTCCATACCGCACACAAATACCAGCACTGCATTGAGCTGGTTTTACGTGCTCGTGCACAATTTCCCCATAGGCATCAATGGGGAGAGCCTGCTAAAAAAAGGCATAACACCTGCAATAAAAGAACGTAAAGCTCCGTAACGCAGCCCCATTGATTCCTATGGGGAAAGAAAAGTTATGTTTACACCTAACACCCTAACATAAACCCAGAGTCTAAACACCCCTAATCTGCCGCCCCCGACATCGCCGCCACCTACCTACACTTATTAACCCCTAATCTGCCGCCCCCAATGTCGCCGCTACCTACCTACACTTATTAACCCCTAATCTGCCACCCCCAATATTGTCGCTACCTAAACTTATTAATCCCTAATCTTCCGCCCCCAACGTCGCCGCCACTATACTAAAGTTATTAACCCCTAAACCTAACCCTAAGTCTAACCCTAGACCTAACACCCACTAACTTTAACATAATTAAAATAAATCTAAATAAAAATTACAATTAATACATAAATAATTCCTATTTAAAACTAGTTACCTGTAAAATAAACCCTAAGCTTGCTGCAATATAACTAATAGTTACATTGCAGCTATCTTAGGTTTTATTTTTATTTCACAGCTAAGTTTGTATTTATTTTAACTAGGTAGACTAGTTAGTAAATAGTTATTAACTATTTACTAACCATCTAGTTAAAATAAATACAAATTTACCTGTAAAATAAAACCTAACCTGTCTTACACTAACACCTAACATTACACTACAATTAAATTACATTAATTAAATACAATTAACTAAATTACAAAAAAATAAAAAATAAATTACACAAAATAAAAAAGAAATTCTCAAATATTTAAACTAAATACACCTAATCTAATAGCCCTATCAAAATAAAAAAGCCCAGCCAAAATAAAAAAAAACCCTAGCCTAAACTAAACTGCCAATAGCCCTTAAAAGGGCCTTTTGCGGGGCATTGCCCCAAAGAAATTAGCTGTTTTACCTGTAAAAAAAAAAAAACAACCCCCCAACAGTAAAACCCACACAACCAAACCCCCCAAATAAAATCCTATCTAAAAAACTTAAGCTCCCCATTGCCCTGAAAAGGGCATTTGGATGGGCATTGCCCTTAAAAGGGCATTTAGCTCTTTTTCTTTGCCCAAACCCTAAGCTAAAAATAAAACCCACCCAATAAACCCTTAAAAAAAACTAACACTAACCCCGGAAGATCCACTTACAGTTACATCCATCCTCATCAAGCCGGGAGAAGTCTTCATCCAAGCGTGCAGAAGTCCTCAACGAAGCCGGGAGAAGTCTTCATCCAAGCGGCAAGAAGTCGCCCTCCAGACGGGCAGAAGTCTTCATCCAGACGGCATCTTCTATCTTCATCCTTCTGACGCGGAGCGGCTCCATCCGGCGCGGCCCAAAACACCATTGGGCCAGGCTAAAAACAATTGCATATCATGGAAGGGGGATCTACCCTACATATATTAACAGTAAAACCCTACATATATTAACAGTAAAATCAGTGGCCCAATGGTCATTAACCCTTTGAAAATATTGGTTACTTATTCAAAAATGGCAATTACAGCAGCTATGCCTATGTTGGCATCAATTTCTGTCCCCAAAACTCCATTGGGCCAGGCTAAAAACAATTTCATGTCATGGAGAGAGATCTACCCTGTATATATTCATAGTGAAGTCAGTGGCCCAATGGTAATTAACCCTTTGAAAATATCAGTTACTTATTCCAAATTTTAATATTTGTATTGGTGCCAATGTATGCCCTTTTTTCCAGTTTGTATATCCAATTGTTGTATAAAGGGAATTCACCTCTGTGTAACTACATTATATGAATCATATTGTTATTTAAATAAAACCTATATTTTTATTTTAAAGTCAATTTAAAGCAGTCTGACAAAAAAAATTGAATAAGAAACGTGCAAGAACTGATGGAAGACAGATAAGTACTGTATAAACTCTGTTCATGTCACTAGCCAGGATGATTTGGCATATCTGTAAACCAATACTGACTTTTTAGCTAAGTTGATTTTTGGGGCCATGGCCCGCTCCTTATTAATGGCTTATCACACTTAAATTTTTCTCTCTTGGTTCTGCTTCACTCGTTAAATGTGTACTGTTATATCTCCAGAACCAATGGACAAGGTAGGCAATCTAGTTCTAGTCTCTAAAATGTGACTATACATATAATGTACTGTCACTACCAATGTGTTATAAGATCTGCAAATGAATGCCTTAGAAATTAACAAATGTATAGTACTACTCTGAAAAGTACAGTTGTTGTGTTGCCTAAAATTTTTTCCATAGATCAATGTTACTATAGTGTTAGAAGGTTACAGGGTTAAATATCTAACTTTTTGACATTGATGTTATTTATGTTTGTTCACTTTCTTTTAATATGGTTCTCTTTATTTAGTCTATATATTCTATGTTTCTGGTGTAGGATTAAGTTATAGAGCATACAGACCATTAAGGTTATGGCCACAGGCATACAACTATGCACATTCCAACACCGCTTCTTGAGGGCTGCATAACACACTATATAGTTAATATATACATGGGAAAATAAATTCAACTGGGGTGGTCGCCTCTGTATACACCCACACCCATTGACGCCGCAACCCACTGCTGAGACATTTCAATTAGTCCATTTCTTTTATAGAATTTATCTTTCTAAACCTATCTATTAAAAATACAGTTCAGGATCTCATTCCCCACAATTTTTAATCACCGCGAACACTGTGACAGAATAAATCTGGTAACCGTGTTTAGAGTATACGGTGGTTACGAGATTCCCTAAGGGGGAAAAAAAAAAAAAAAAGGGGGGGCGTATTACTGTGTATCTTACACTGACAAATACCAACCCCAATCTCTATATTTCACTAATATCACGTTAGTTAAAGCACTTGACAGCCAGTGGCCGATTTAGACCCAGCCCAACCCCCCCCCTTAATTTACCCCCCCCCGCCCTTAATTTACCTCCCCCACCCTTCTCCTCTAGTCTAACAGTGCACCAGACGCTACAATATGCAAATTATATTTATAGGGACGTGTCTACTATCTTACACACTCATTATGTTTAATCAGGAGTCGTCGCACCCTGTTACTTTTACCACGGCAAATGTGAAGGGCCTTAATACCCCATATAAACGAAACATCATTTTATCTGACTTGTACAAACAGAAAAGTGCTATAATATTGTTACAAGAAACACATTTTAAGAAGGGCAAAGAGCCTAAACAATTACACCATAGATACCCCACAACCTTTTTCTCCTCAGGACCTACTAAAAAAAACGGAGTTTGTATACTCATTAGCTAGATTAACATACGACTCTCTCATTAAGGAATTACAAATGCTTGAACGTGCCCATAAAACCACACCTGACGATATGGCCCTATTAGCAAAACTCACAGATATTAGAAAAGAACTTAACAAATATTTACAATATAAACAACAAAAGCAAGCTTTCATTTTACAACAACGCTACTACAAACATGGGAATAAATCAGGCAGGCTCCTGGCTAGGGCACCCCGGCACAAACAACTCAAACAACATATTCACACAATCAAAACCAGTTCAGGACAGGCTTAGCGGGACAGTATATCTATAGCAAAAACCTTTCGAACTTACTATGCCTCACTTTATAACCTGTTGGGGGCGTCCGCCCAAGACCAAATTGAGATCCCCAATATAACAGACGAGCAATCACAGAGACTTGACTCCCCAATCGAATGTAAAGAGATCCTACAGGCAATACATAACCTGCCTCCAGGCAAGAGCCCAGGGCCCGATGGCTATGGAGCCAAATATTATAAGAAATTTGCGCCCATACTAGTACCCAAACTAAAAACATTATTTAATTAATTAGAAGAATCTGGGGGGTTTAGCAGACCAATGCTAGAGGCTCATATAGCTGTTCTGCCAAAACCTGGCAAGACGCCAGACGCGCCACAAAACTTTCGCCCCATAGCTTTACTAAACATGGACGTGAAAATATTCGCAAAAGTCCTTGCAGATAGGCTCAATCCTCTGATTGGCTCGGTGGTCTCCTCAGACCAGGTGGGATTCATCCCAGGCAGGGAGGCTAGGGATAACACCCTAAAAGTACTGCAACCCATACACAAAACAACAAAATTCCACTTGCTCTGAGACGCTACGCTTTAATATGTAACACTATCATCTTTTTTTATAGCTATATGCGGTTTTTGTTAATGGTTTACAGCATACAGCCCCTTTAACATTATATAGCTCCTTTAACATTATAAAGCCCCTTTAACATTATGCAGCTCCTTCAGGATAACAGTTGTATATATTACTCAATATTTGCAGATAACCCTAATATCAGTCCTTCACAGGCCTTATGTTTTTTCACTTAGGGTTTGGAAAAGGATGTTTAGCCTGTATGGTATTAAGCAACATCTATGGCCTAGTTTCACAACTGTTTGCCCCCCTAAGGAGATATTAACCCTCGATTCTATACAGATAAAAGGAGTCACACTGTGACCCTGACTTCTTGCGTTATCATACATGTATAAAATATGAAAGGATCTTACCAGAATCTACGCCGTGGAACAGGAACACGGCCCTTTAAGTGTGACAGATCGTAGCATCGCTTCTGACATGGACTTGAGTGAAGAAAGCAGGCAGCGAAACTCGTCAACATTGACTTCCTATGGAGCTGTTAATATGAGTCGGGATGGTTTCGCAAAAAAACTCTCCCCGCATCTCCGGACTCTAATTTTCATCCATGCTCTCACTGTGAGGCTGACAGGACTACTTAAAACTCCAATCCCATCTCGAAGAGTACTACCCTCCATAAGAAACTACTCCGAAATCTTCTAACACTTTCCTGACAACCTCCTGTGACGAAAGGCAAAGAATGGCATGGGTTATGAGGAAGTAGGGGAGGTATTTAAGCCTTTGGCTGGTGTGTCTTTGCCTCCTCCTCGTGGCCAGGTTCAGTATTTCCCACAAGTAAGGAATGCAGCTGTGGACTCTTCCCATATTAAGATAGAAAAATCCTTGGAGTTGTATTAAATGAATGCTCTTCTCTTGAATAAATCTACTTTGTGATTTCATGCTGTGGAGTCATGTCCCTGATCACCATCACAGCTGTGGCACTTGTCCTTATCAACCCCAGTGAACTATAAACCTTCAGAAAACAGTTGTGCATTTCCTTTTATTACCTGTATTAATTGAAATGGTTTTGCTGAAACATGTTAACATCTTTTAATGTGAAAAGGAAAATTATGTTCTATGCTTAATAGAAATTGTTTTAGTGTATCTTCCTTTCAGAGAAACCTAAACCTTTAACTAATTTATTGTCTCCTCTATTAACCCATAAACAAGAGACACAATTTACTTTATTAACAAAAAGATGCAAGCACATGTCATTTTCTGTTTTTACAAATAATAAATTAACATATTATGATTTTAAAAAAAAAAGTATTGTTCCTACAAAATCAGTTAAAATAGTAAATAAATAGA
The DNA here is from genome assembly GCF_027579735.1 of Bombina bombina. Lineage (NCBI taxonomy): Eukaryota > Metazoa > Chordata > Amphibia > Anura > Bombinatoridae > Bombina > Bombina bombina. The sequence continues at coordinate 746,058,252 of NC_069500.1, forward strand.
AGATCATGTCCAGTAATGCACTGACGAACTGCCTAGTGGAGGAAGGAAGTGAAAGGTTGCCCTCAAATGGCTGCTGTTCGCTGCTTGCAAAAAAAAGCACAGCATGGCAGCCAACAACAAAAATACAGCAATGACTGCTGCTACACTGCTCCAGCAGCCCTCTACACAGGGAACTGTATAAGTAGAACCCAGCCCGCCCACACAGGACATGCAGTGCACAGCGGAGAGAGGCACTTAAAATGTTTACCTCTTCTGCTGCTGATGCTGCAGACATTGAGCTCAAAATAAAAATTGCTGTGCACAATATTTCTACAGCCCATATTTCCCTCTTCTATTAGTTCCCACCCAAAGCACACATTGTCCGTGCTTCTGTCACCCCCCCCCAGGCAGATATGAGAGCTGCCTTACTTGATTGGCTTAAAAAATAATGTTATCATTAACTTAGCAACAGCTTTAAAAATCAAAAGATTTGATAGATTTTAGCCCTCAAAGTTGCACTTACCTGGTCTTCTCTCCAGGCTCTTCTGATCATATCTTCTTTTTCAAAAGCAGTTCGTGGGCGTGCTGTCTAATCACATTGTGCCTGATCGTGCTATTGAACTGAAAGTAGTGCGCTTCCACTCTGGTCTGGTAACGGGAGTGAGCTACATTAGTTCAATAGAACGGCCCATTTGGTTCAGTACACTGGGTAGCGCTTGCTGATTGGTGGCTACATGTTATTACAAATAAAATAAAAATGTAACACTAAAAAAAATCAAAAAAATCTGTACCTACTCTAACTCTCTACTGTATGTAGTCTGGAAGGGGTCCATATAGAGGTTCTTTTTTTGAAACTCTGAAGTAATCTCCCACATTGAGTAACATTGTGGAGGATACTGCAGGCAGCTACTATTTGTGCCACCTTGTCTGGGCTGTACTGAAGGCCCCTCCCATTTGTCCAAACATTGAAAGTGCATTTTCAAGAACCCAAAATACCTTTCATCGCTGATACGGTTGATTAAAATTAATGTTAGAATGGTCTGAGGGTATTGCCATACTATCAATGGATATACAAAGTTTTGTTCAAGAGCTAAACCTTATAGTGTATGAAATGATTGTTATGCCTTCATTTATGTGCAAATTCATTGAGTCTTTGATATTGACACTACATATAATTGAGGAATGTATAGCAGGAATTACAGTAAAACATAGCATCACACATCTGCTAAAAATACTTACAACAACATATAACATATTCTAACAGATGTGTATCAAACAATTAAAGGGATAAAAAATATCTAAAGTTACAGTGGGGCAAAAAAGTATTTAGTCAGCCACCAATTGTGCAAGTTCTCCCACTTAAGAAGATGAGAGAGGCCTGTAATTTTCATCATAGGTATACCTCAACTATGAGAGACAAAATGTGGAAACAAATCCAGACAATCACATTGTCTGATTTGGAAAGAATATATTTGCATATTATGGTGGAAAATAAGTATTTGGACACCTACAAACAAGCAAGATCTCTGGCTCTCTCACACCTGTATCAAAATTATAGACCTGCACCAGGCTGGGAAGACTGAATCTGCAATAGGCAAGCAGCTTGGTGTGAAGAAATCAACTGTGGGAGCAATAATTAGAAAATGAAAGACATACAAGACCACTGATAATCTCCCTCGATCTGGGGCTCCACGCAAGATCTCACCCCGTGGGGTCAAAATGATCACAAGAATGGGGAGCAAACATCCCAGAACCACATGGGGGGACCTAGTGAATGACCTGCAGAGAGCTGGGACCAATGTAACAAAGGCTACCATCAGTAACACACTAAGCCGCTAGGGACTCAGATTCTGCAGTGCCAGACGTGTCCCCCTGCTTAAGCCAGTACATGTCCGGGCCAGTCTGAAGTATGCTAGAGAGCATTTGGATGATCCAGAAGCGGATTGGGAGAATGTCATATGGTCAGATGAAACCAAAGTAGAACTGTTTGGTAGAAACACAACTCGTCGTGTTTGGAGGAGAGAGAATGCTGAGTTGCAACCAAAGAACACCATACCTACTGTGAAGCATGGGGGTGGCAACATCATGCTTTGGGGCTGTTTCTCTGCAAAGGGAACAGGACGACTGATCCGTGTACATGAAAGAATGAATGGGGCCATGTATCGTGAGTTTTGAATGCAAACCTCCTTCCATCAGCAAGGGAAATGAAGATGAAACGTGGCTGGGTCTTTCAGAATGACAATGATCCCAAACACACCGCCCGGGCAATGAAGGAGTGGCTTCGTAAGAAGCATTTCAAGGTCCTGGAGTGGCCTAGCCAGTCTCCAGATCTCAACTCCATAGAAAACCTTTGGAGGGAGTTGAAAGTCTGTGTTGCCCAGCGACAGCCCCAAAACATCACTGCTCTAGAGGAGATCTGCATGCAGGAATGGGCCAACATACCAGCAACAGTGTGTGACAACCTTGTGAAGACTTACAGAAAACCTTTGACCTCTGTCATTGCCAACAAAGGATATATAACAAAGTATTGAAATGAACTTTTGATATTGACCAAATACTTATTTTCCACCATTATTTGCAAATAAATTCTTTCCAAATCAGACAATGTGATTGTCTGGATTTGTTTCCACATTTTGTCTCTCATAGTTGAGGTATACCTATGATGAAAATTGGCAGAACTTGCACAATTGGTGGCTGACTAAATACTTCTTTGCCCCACTGTAAATGTACATGGGTTCATTTCAATTTGAGCAATTTTTCAATATGCTTTCATTTGCAAAAATGCTTCTAGTAAACGTTACTGTTTTTCACACACGCACATATGCACATACGCAGAGCCTCACCTGTCATAAAAATAAAAATAATGATAAAGTAAAATAAAAAAATTAAAAAGTACCACATTTTCCAATCATCGCTGCAAATACATAGAGAGACAGCGACCAGCTCAGCCTCCCTCTAGAGCAACAACTTAGAAGGTGCTTCCTTTTTTGAGGTCCTTCCTCTTTGGACTCTGTGAGGCCAATTTATTAAAGGCCTTGCGGACCTGATCCGACAGTGCGGATCAGGTCCGCAAAACCTCGCTGAATGCGGAGAGCAATACGCTCTCCGTATTCAGCATTGCACCAGCAGCTCTTGTGAGCTGCTGGTGCAATGCCGCCCGTTCGGAGCTTGATAGATAGGCCTCTGTGACGGGACAGTTAGCTCCTCGAAACATCACTGTACACAAACTATTGTTTTTTGAAAGTCCAGCAAGGGCGGATCAATTATATATACAGTATCTCACAAAAGAGAGTACACCACTCACATTTTTGTAAACATTTTATTATATCTTTTCATGTGACAACACTGTAGAAATTACACTTTGCTACAATATAAAGTAGTGAGTGTACAGCCTGTATAACAGTGTAAATTTGCTGTACCCTCAAAATAACTCAACACACAGCCATTATTGTCTAAACCGTTGGCAACAAAAGTGAGTACACCCCTAACTTGAAATGTCAAAATTGGGCCCAAAGTGTCAATATTTTGTGTGGCCACCATTATTTTCCAGCACTGCCTTAACCCTCTTGGGCATGGAGTTCACCAGAGCTTCACAGGTTGCCACTGGAGTCCTCTTTCACTCATCCATGATGACATCGCAGAGCTGGTGGATGTTAGAGAACTTGTGCTCCCCCACCTTCCATTTGAGGATGACCCACAGATGCTTAATAGGGTTTTAGTCTGGAGACATGCTTGGCCAGTCCATCACCTTTACCCTCAGCTTCTTTAGCAAGGCAGTGGTCGTCTTGGAGGTGTGTTTGTGGTCATTATCATGTTGGAATACTGCCCTGCGGCCCAGTCTCCGAAGGGAGGGGATAATGCTCTGCTTCAGTATGTCACAGTACATGTTGGCATTTATGATTCCCTCAATGAACTGTAGCTCCCCAGCACTCATGCAGGCCCAGACCATGACACTCCCAACACCATGCTTGACTGTAGGCAAGACACACTTATCTTTGTACTCCTCACCTGGTTGCAGCTACACCATCTGAACCAAATAAGTTTATCTTGGTCTCATCGGACCACAGGACATGGTTTCAGTAATCCATGTCCTTAGTTTGCTTGTCTTCAGCAAACTGTTTGCGGGCTTTCTGGGGCATCATCTTTAAAAGAGGCTTCCTTCTGGGATGACAGCCATGCAGACGAATTTGATGCAGTGTGCAGCGTATGGTCTGAGCACTGACAGGCTGACCCCCCGCCCCTTCAACCTCTGCAGCAATGCTGGCAGCACTCATACGTCTATTTACCAAAGACAACCTCTGGATATGACGCTGAGCACTTGCACTCAAATTCTTTGATCGACCATGGGACCATGGAACCTGTCCTGTGAAACCGCTGTATTGTCTTGCCCACCGTGCTGCAGCTCAGTTTCAGGGTCTTGGCAATCTTCTTATAGCCTAGGCCATCTTTATAAAGAGCAACAATTCTTTTTTTCAGATCCACAGAGAGTTCTTTGCCATGAGGTGCCATGTTGAACTTTCAGTAACCAGTATGAAAGAGTGTGAGAGCGATAACACCAAATTTAACACACCTGCTCCCCATTCACACCTGAGATCTTCTAACACTAACGAGTCACATGACACTGAGGGGGGGGGAATGGCTAATTTTGCCCAATTTGGACATTTCCACTAAGGGGTGTACTCACTTTTGTTGCCAATGGTTTAGACATTAATGGCTGTGTGTTGAGTTATTTTGAGGGGACAGCAAATTTACACTGTTATACAGGCTATACACTCACTACTTTACATTGTAGCAAATTGTCATTTCTTCAGTGTTGTCACATGAAAAGATATAATAAAATATTTACAAAATATGTAAGGGGTGTACTCACTTTTGTGAGATACTGTATATGTATATGTGTGTGTGCAAACATATCCACTGAGATTTTGATATCTTTCCATTAAATGGGAGATAATTTTACAGTCCAATGTCCCTTTAAGTCTAGCTGTACATTAGTATGTTCACTGCTTTATGTAAACACTGTGTAACACGTAGCCAGGTCAGGTCATGATTTACAGCATACTTAGATTACAGCATATGACTTTCAGCCTCTGTGATATATACAATTTGTATAGCAAATGCAAGCCAGACAGATAATATACAGTATATGTTCAATGTTGTTTCATAATTTAATAATGTTATTTTACCCAAGTTTGTATAAGCTGCTGTGGACTGGCAATATCAATAAAGTCCAGGGCAGCTCAATTAGGTATACAAATATTCATTATTTTATTTTATTAGCAAAGACTATAAAACCGTTTAAAAAGTGGTCAGCGAAGGTGAACTGGGTCAAGGGGGAAGGTGGTAATTGCCACCCCCATGCCGCTCTTGATAATGGAATCAGAGCCAATGAAGAAGGTGCAGTACCCAACAGTTTTTTTTCTTTTTTCAGTAATCCATGTAAATGTGTATCTGTCGGTCTACATTATGTGTATATGAACATACATATATATGGTTGTGTAGGGTTTATTAGTAGCTGTGATATATTCGCACCATGCTGAGTGTCTGTCCCTAAACTGCCATTTGCTGTGCCTGCCCAGTGCCCAGTCCATGCAATGCATACTGGTAGTTTACTATGCACTTTAGCTGGGAGTTGCTGGCTGACTTCCATTAGAAGTCCTGGTTACTCTATAGCTGTAGGCTGCCCTACTTGCACACCATAGAAGGGTCCACATGATATGTATCCACTACCACTTTTTATTTTATGATATCAAATATAGCCACAAGTTGCCAGTCCCCCCCTGAAATCTAATTTATTAAATAATTTGAATTAAAAGGGACATCCCAGCCAAAGTTTAAATGCATAAAAGTATTACAATTTTAAATAAAGCAACGACAAGGAAGTTGGTTTCTTATTCAAACTGTTTTTTATTCGTGAAATTCTGTTTCTTATTCATGGAAGTTGGTTTCTTATTCAATTTTTTTTCTCAGACTGCTTTAAATTGACTTTAAAATAAATTTATTTAAATAACAATCGGCCAGATTACGAGTTTTGCGTTATGAGCGGCTCGGCACTAACTTGAAAGTTATTTCCACCACTCACCTTCCTATAGAGCTGCTATTACAGGTTTGCAAAAACCCGGCGTTAGCAGGCAATATGGCACTGCATTGAGCTGGTTTTACGTGCTCGTGCACAATTTCCCCATAGGCATCAATGGGGAGAGCCTGCTAAAAAAAGGCATAACACCTGCAATAAAAGAACGTAAAGCTCCGTAACGCAGCCCCATTGATTCCTATGGGGAAAGAAAAGTTATGTTTACACCTAACACCCTAACATAAACCCAGAGTCTAAACACCCCTAATCTGCTGCCCCCGACATCGCCGCCACCTACCTACACTTATTAACCCCTAATCTGCCGCCCCCAATGTCGCCGCTACCTACCTACACTTATTAACCCCTAATCTGCCACCCCAATATTGTCGCTACCTAAACTTATTAATCCCTAATCTTCCGCCCCCAACGTCGCCGCCACTATACTAAAGTTATTAACCCCTAAACCTAACCCTAAGTCTAACCCTAGACCTAACACCCACTAACTTTAACATAATTAAAATAAATCTAAATAAAAATTACAATTAATACATAAATAATTCCTATTTAAAACTAGTTACCTGTAAAATAAACCCTAAGCTTGCTGCAATATAACTAATAGTTACATTGCAGCTATCTTAGGTTTTATTTTTATTTCACAGCTAAGTTTGTATTTATTTTAACTAGGTAGACTAGTTAGTAAATAGTTATTAACTATTTCCTAACCATCTAGTTAAAATAAATACAAATTTACCTGTAAAATAAAACCTAACCTGTCTTACACTAACACCTAACATTACACTACAATTAAATTACATTAATTAAATACAATTAACTAAATTACAAAAAAATAAAAAATAAATTACACAAAATAAAAAAGAAATTCTCAAATATTTAAACTAAATACACCTAATCTAATAGCCCTATCAAAATAAAAAAGCCCAGCCAAAATAAAAAAAAACCCTAGCCTAAACTAAACTGCCAATAGCCCTTAAAAGGGCCTTTTGCGGGGCATTGCCCCAAAGAAATTAGCTGTTTTACCTGTAAAAAAAAAAAACAACCCCCCAACAGTAAAACCCACACAACCAAACCCCCCAAATAAAATCCTATCTAAAAAACTTAAGCTCCCCATTGCCCTGAAAAGGGCATTTGGATGGGCATTGCCCTTAAAAGGGCATTTAGCTCTTTTTCTTTGCCCAAACCCTAAGCTAAAAATAAAACCCACCCAATAAACCCTTAAAAAAAACTAACACTAACCCCGGAAGATCCACTTACAGTTACATCCATCCTCATCAAGCCGGGAGAAGTCTTCATCCAAGCGTGCAGAAGTCCTCAACGAAGCCGGGAGAAGTCTTCATCCAAGCGGCAAGAAGTCGCCCTCCAGACGGGCAGAAGTCTTCATCCAGACGGCATCTTCTATCTTCATCCTTCTGACGCGGAGCGGCTCCATCTTCAAGACATCCGGCGCGGCCCAAAACACCATTGGGCCAGGCTAAAAACAATTGCATATCATGGAAGGGGGATCTACCCTACATATATTAACAGTAAAACCCTACATATATTAACAGTAAAATCAGTGGCCCAATGGTCATTAACCCTTTGAAAATATTGGTTACTTATTCAAAAATGGCAATTACAGCAGCTATGCCTATGTTGGCATCAATTTCTGTCCCCAAAACTCCATTGGGCCAGGCTAAAAACAATTTCATGTCATGGAGAGAGATCTACCCTGTATATATTCATAGTGAAGTCAGTGGCCCAATGGTAATTAACCCTTTGAAAATATCAGTTACTTATTCCAAATTTTAATATTTGTATTGGTGCCAATGTATGCCCTTTTTTCCAGTTTGTATATCCAATTGTTGTATAAAGGGAATTCACCTCTGTGTAACTACATTATATGAATCATATTGTTATTTAAATAAAACCTATATTTTTATTTTAAGGTCAATTTAAAGCAGTCTGACAAAAAAAATTGAATAAGAAACGTGCAAGAACTGATGGAAGACAGATAAGTACTGTATAAACTCTGTTCATGTCACTAGCCAGGATGATTTGGCATATCTGTAAACCAATACTGACTTTTTAGCTAAGTTGATTTTTGGGGCCATGGCCCGCTCCTTATTAATGGCTTATCACACTTAAATTTTTCTCTCTTGGTTCTGCTTCACTCGTTAAATGTGTACTGTTATATCTCCAGAACCGATGGACAAGGTAGGCAATCTAGTTCTAGTCTCTAAAATGTGACTATACATATAATGTACTGTCACTACCAATGTGTTATAAGATCTGCAAATGAATGCCTTAGAAATTAACAAATGTATAGTACTACTCTGAAAAGTACAGTTGTTGTGTTGCCTAAAATTTTTTCCATAGATCAATGTTACTATAGTGTTAGAAGGTTACAGGGTTAAATATCTAACTTTTTGACATTGATGTTATTTATGTTTGTTCACTTTCTTTTAATATGGTTCTCTTTATTTAGTCTATATATTCTATGTTTCTGGTGTAGGATTAAGTTATAGAGCATACAGACCATTAAGGTTATGGCCACAGGCATACAACTATGCACATTCCAACACAGCTTCTTGAGGGCTGCATAACACACTATATAGTTAATATATACATGGGAAAATAAATTCAACTGGGGTGGTCGCCTCTGTATACACCCACACCCATTGACGCCGCAACCCACTGCTGAGACATTTCAATTAGTCCATTTCTTTTATAGAATTTATCTTTCTAAACCTATCTATTAAAAATACAGTTCAGGATCTCATTCCCCACAATTTTTAATCACCGCGAACACTGTGACAGAATAAATCTGGTGACCGTGTTTAGAGTATACGGTGGTTACGAGATTCCCTAAGGGGGAAAAAAAAAAAAAAAGGGGGGGCGTATTACTGTGTATCTTACACTGACAAATACCAACCCCAATCTCTATATTTCACTAATATCACGTTAGTTAAAGCACTTGACAGCCAGTGGCCGATTTAGACCCAGCCCAACCCCCCCCCTTAATTTACCCCCCCCCGCCCTTAATTTACCTATCCCAACCTTCTCCTCTAGTCTAACAGTGCACCAGACGCTACAATATGCAAATTATATTTATAGGGACGTGTCTTCTATCTTACACACTCAGGCCTAGATTTAGAGTTCGGCGGTAAAAGGGCTGTTAACGCTCCGCGGGTTTTTTTCTGGCCGCACCATAAATTTAACTCTGGTATCGAGAGTTCAAACAAATGCTGCGTTAGGCTCCAAAAAAGGAGCGTAGAGCATTTTTACCGCAAATGCAACTCTCGATACCAGAGTTGCTTACGGACGCGGCCGGCATCAAAAACGTGCTCGTGCACGATTCTCCCATAGGAAACAATGGGGCTGTTTGAGCTGAAAAAAAACCTAACACCTGCAAAAAAGCAGCGTTCAGCTCCTAACGCAGCCCCATTGTTTCCTATGGGGAAACACCTCCTAAGTCTGCACCTAACACCCTAACATGTACCCCGAGTCTAAACACCCCTAACCTTACACTTATTAACCCCTAATCTGCCGCCCCCGCTATCGCTGACCCCTGCATTACACTTTTAACCCCTAATCTGCCGCTCCGTAAACCGCCGCCACCTACGTTATCCCTATGTACCCCTAATCTGCTGCCCTAACATCGCCGACCCCTATGTTATATTTATTAACCCCTAATCTGCCCCCCACAACGTCGCCGACACCTACCTACACTTATTAACCCCTAATCTGCCGAGCGGACCTGAGCGCTACTATAATAAAGTTATTAAGCCCTAATCCGCCTCACTAACCCTATCATAAATAGTATTAACCCCTAATCTGCCCTCCCTAACATCGCCGACACCTACCTTCAATTATTAACCCCTAATCTGCCGACCGGAGCTCACCGCTATTCTAATAAATGTATTAACCCCTAAAGCTAAGTCTAACCCTAACACTAACACCCCCCTAAGTTAAATATAATTTTTATCTAACGAAATAAATTAACTCTTATTAAATAAATAATTCCTATTTAAAGCTAAATACTTACCTGTAAAATAAATCCTAATATAGCTACAATATAAATTATAATTATATTATACCTATTTTAGGATTAATATTTATTTTACAGGCAACTTTGTAATTATTTTAACCAGGTACAATAGCTATTAAATAGTTAAGAACTATTTAATAGTTACCTAGTTAAAATAATTACAAATTTACCTGTAAAATAAATCCTAACCTAAGATATAATTAAACCTAACACTACCCTATCAATAAAATAATTAAATAAACTACCTACAATTACCTACAATTAACCTAACACTACACTATCAATAAATTAATTAAACACAATTGCTACAAATAAATAACATTAAATAAACTATCTAAAGTACAAAAAATAAAAAAGAACTAAGTTACAGAAAATAATAAAATATTTACAAACATAAGAAAAATATTACAACAATTTTAAACTAATTACACCTACTCTAAGCCCCCTAATAAAATAACAAAGCCCCCCAAAATAAAAAATTCCCTACCCTATTCTAAAATACAAATATTACAAGCTCTTTTACCTTACCAGCCCTGAACAGGGCCCTTTGCGGGGCATGCCCCAAGAATTTCAGCTCTTTTGCCTGTAAAAAAAAAAAAAAAAATACCCCCCCCCCAACATTACAACCCACCACCCACATACCCCTAATCTAACCCAAACCCCCTTAAATTAACCTAACACTACCCCCCTGATGATCTTCCTACCTTGTCTTCACCATGCCAGGTTCACCGATCCGTCCTGGCTCCAAGATCTTCATCCAACCCAAGCGGGGGCTAGACATCCACTGAAGAAGTCCAGAAGAGGGTCCAAAGTCTTCCTCCTATCCGGCAAGAAGAGGACATCCGGACCGGCAAACATCTTCTCCAAGCGGCATCTTCTATCTTCTTCCATCCGATGACGACCGGCTCCATCTTGAAGACCTCCAGCGCGGATCCATCCTCTTCTTCCGACGACTAGACGACGAATGACGGTTCCTTTAAGGGACGTCATCCAAGATGGCGTCCCTCGAATTCCGATTGGCTGATAGGATTCTATCAGCCAATCGGAATTAAGGTAGGAATTTTCTGATTGGCTGATGGAATCAGCCAATCAGAATATAGTTCAATCCGATTGGCTGATCCAATCAGCCAATCAGATTGAGCTCGCATTCTATTGGCTGTTCCGATCAGCCAATAGAATGCGAGCTCAATCTGATTGGCTGATTGGATCAGCCAATCGGATTGAACTATATTCTGATTGGCTGATTCCATCAGCCAATCAGAAAATTCCTACCTTAATTCCGATTGGCTGATAGAATCCTATCAGCCAATCGGAATTCGAGGGACGCCATCTTGGATGACGTCCCTTAAAGGAACCGTCATTCGTCGTCTAGTCGTCGGAAGAAGAGGATGGATCCGCGCTGGAGGTCTTCAAGATGGAGCCGGTCGTCATCGGATGGAAGAAGATAGAAGATGCCGCTTGGAGAAGATGTTTGCCGGTCCGGATGTCCTCTTCTTGCCGGATAGGAGGAAGACTTTGGACCCTCTTCTGGACTTCTTCAGTGGATGTCTAGCCCCCGCTTGGGTTGGATGAAGATCTTGGAGCCAGGACGGATCGGTGAACCTGGCATGGTGAAGACAAGGTAGGAAGATCATCAGGGGGGTAGTGTTAGGTTAATTTAAGGGGGGTTTGGGTTAGATTAGGGGTATGTGGGTGGTGGGTTGTAATGTTGGGGGGGGGGTATTGTATGTTTTTTTTTACAGGCAAAAGAGCTGAAATTCTTGGGGCATGCCCCGCAAAGGGCCCTGTTCAGGGCTGGTAAGGTAAAAGAGCTTGTAATATTTGTATTTTAGAATAGGGTAGGGAATTTTTTATTTTGGGGGGCTTTGTTATTTTATTAGGGGGCTTAGAGTAGGTGTAATTAGTTTAAAATTGTTGTAATATTTTTCTTATGTTTGTAAATATTTTATTATTTTCTGTAACTTAGTTCTTTTTTATTTTTTGTACTTTAGATAGTTTATTTAATGTTATTTATTTGTAGCAATTGTGTTTAATTAATTTATTGATAGTGTAGTGTTAGGTTAATTGTAGGTAATTGTAGGTAGTTTATTTAATTATTTTATTGATAGGGTAGTGTTAGGTTTAATTATATCTTAGGTTAGGATTTATTTTACAGGTAAATTTGTAATTATTTTAACTAGGTAACTATTAAATAGTTCTTAACTATTTAATAGCTATTGTACCTGGTTAAAATAATTACAAAGTTGCCTGTAAAATAAATATTAATCCTAAAATAGGTATAATATAATTATAATTTATATTGTAGCTATATTAGGATTTATTTTACAGGTAAGTATTTAGCTTTAAATAGGAATTATTTATTTAATAAGAGTTAATTTATTTCGTTAGATAAAAATTATATTTAACTTAGGGGGGTGTTAGTGTTAGGGTTAGACTTAGCTTTAGGGGTTAATACATTTATTAGAATAGCGGTGAGCTCCGGTCGGCAGATTAGGGGTTAATAATTGAAGGTAGGTGTCGGCGATGTTAGGGAGGGCAGATTAGGGGTTAATACTATTTATGATAGGGTTAGTGAGGCGGATTAGGGCTTAATAACTTTATTATAGTAGCGCTCAGGTCCGCTCGGCAGATTAGGGGTTAATAAGTGTAGGTAGGTGTCGGCGACGTTGTGGGGGGCAGATTAGGGGTTAATAAATATAACATAGGGGTCGGCGATGTTAGGGGTAGCAGATTAGGGGTACATAGGGATAACGTAGGTGGCGGCGATTTGCGGTCGGAAGATTAGGGGTTAATTATTTTAAGTAGCTTGCGGCGACGTTGTGGGGGGCAAGTTAGGGGTTAATAGATATAATACAGGGGTCGGCGGTGTTAGGGGCAGCAGATTAGGGGTACATAAGTATAACGTAGGTGGCGGTCGGCAGATTAGGGGTTAAAAATTTTAATCGAGTGGCGGCGATGTGGGGGGACCTCGGTTTAGGGGTACATAGGTAGTTTATGGGTGTTAGTGTACTTTAGGGTACAGTAGTTAAGAGCTTTATAAACCGGCGTTAGCCAGAAAGCTCTTAACTCCTGCTATTTTCAGGCGGCTGGAATCTTGTCGTTAGAGCTCTAACGCTCACTGCAGAAACGACTCTAAATACCAGCGTTAGAAAGATCCCATTGAAAAGATAGGCTACGCAAATGGCGTAGGGGGATCTGCGGTATGGAAAAGTCGCGGCTGAAAAGTGAGCGTTAGACCCTTTAATCACTGACTCCAAATACCAGCGGGCGCCCAAAACCAGCGTTAGGAGCCTCTAACGCTGGTTTTGACGGCTACCGCCGAACTCTAAATCTAGGCCTCATTATGTTCAATCAGGAGTCGTCGCACCCTGTTACTTTTACCACGGCAAATGTGAAGGGCCTTAATACCCCATATAAACGAAACATCATTTTATCTGACTTGTACAAACAGAAAAGTGCTATAATATTGTTACAAGAAACACATTTTAAGAAGGGCAAAGAACCTAAACAATTACACCATAGATACCCCACAACCTTTTTCTCCTCAGGACCTACTAAAAAAAACGGAGTTTGTATACTCATTAGCTAGATTAACATATGACTCTCTCATTAAGGAATTACAAATGCTTGAACGTGCCCATAAAACCACACCTGACGATATGGCCCTATTAGCAAAACTCACAGATATTAGAAAAGAACTTAACAAATATTTACAATATAAACAACAAAAGCAAGCTTTCATTTTACAACAACGCTACTACAAACATGGGAATAAATCAGGCAGGCTCCTGGCTAGGGCACCCCGGCACAAACAACTCAAACAACATATTCACACAATCAAAACCAGTTCAGGACAGGCTTAGCGGGACAGTATATCTATAGCAAAAACCTTTCGAACTTACTATGCCTCACTTTATAACCTGTTGGGGGCGTCCGCCCAAGACCAAATTGAGATCCCCAATATAACAGACGAGCAATCACAGAGACTTGACTCCCCAATCGAATGTAAAGAGATCCTACAGGCAATACATAACCTGCCTCCAGGCAAGAGCCCAGGGCCCGATGGCTATGGAGCCAAATATTATAAGAAATTTGCGCCCATACTAGTACCCAAACTAAAAACATTATTTAATTAATTAGAAGAATCTGGGGGGTTTAGCAGACCAATGCTAGAGGCTCATATAGCTGTTCTGCCAAAACCTGGCAAGACGCCAGACGCGCCACAAAACTTTCGCCCCATAGCTTTACTAAACACGGACGTGAAAATATTCGCAAAAGTCCTTGCAGATAGGCTCAATCCTCTGATTGGCTCGGTGGTCTCCTCAGACCAGGTGGGATTCATCCCAGGCAGGGAGGCTAGGGATAACACCCTAAAAGTACTGCAACCCATACACAAAACAACAAAATTCCACTTGCTCTGAGACGCTACGCTTTAATATGTAACACTATCATCTTTTTTTATAGCTATATGCGGTTTTTGTTAATGGTTTACAGCATACAGCCCCTTTAACATTATATAGCTCCTTTAACATTATAAAGCCCCTTTAACATTATGCAGCTCCTTCAGGATAACAGTTGTATATATTACTCAATATTTGCAGATAACCCTAATATCAGTCCTTCACAGGCCTTATGTTTTTTCACTTAGGGTTTGGAAAAGGATGTTTAGCCTGTATGGTATTAAGCAACATCTATGGCCTAGTTTCACAACTGTTTGCCCCCCTAAGGAGATATTAACCCTCGATTCTATACAGATAAAAGGAGTCACACTGTGACCCTGACTTCTTGCGTTATCATACATGTATAAAATATGAAAGGATCTTACCAGAATCTACGCCGTGGAACAGGAACACGGTCCTTTAAGTGTGACAGATTGTAGCATCGCTTCTGACATGGACTTGAGTGAAGAAAGCAGGCAGCGAAACTCGTCAACATTGACTGCCTATGGAGCTGTTAATATGAGTCGGGATGGTTTCGCAAAAAAACTCTCCCCGCATCTCCGGACTCTAATTTTCATCCATGCTCTCACTGTGAGGCTGACAGGACTACTTAAAACTCCAATCCCATCTCGAAGAGTACTACCCTCCATAAGAAACTACTCCGAAATCTTCTAACACTTTCCTGACAACCTCCTGTGACGAAAGGCAAAGAATGGCTGGGGTTATGAGGAAGTGGGTAGGTATTTAAGCCTTTGGCTGGTGTGTCTTTGCCTCCTCCTCGTGGCCAGGTTCAGTATTTCCCACAAGTAAGGAATGCAGCTGTGGACTCTTCCCATATTAAGATGGAAAAATCCTTGGAGTTGTATTAAATGAATGCTCTTCTCTTGAATAAATCTACTTTGTGATTTCATGCTGTGGAGTCATGTCCCTGATCACCATCACAGCTGTGGCACTTGTCCTTATCAACCCCAGTGAACTATAAACCTTCAGAAAACAGTTGTGCATTTCCTTTTATTACCTGTATTAATTGAAATGGTTTTGCTGAAACATGTTAACATCTTTTAATGTGAAAAGGAAAATTATGTTCTATGCTTAATAGAAATTGTTTTAGTGTATCTTCCTTTCAGAGAAACCTAAACCTTTAACTAATTTATTGTCTCCTCTATTAACCCATAAACAAGAGACACAATTTACTTTATTAACAAAAAGATGCAAGCACATGTCATTTTCTGTTTTTACAAATAATAAATTAACATATTATGATTTAAAAAAAAAAAGTATTGTTCCTACAAAATCAGTTAAAATAGTAAATAAATAGAAGATCATGTCCAGTAATGCACTGACGAACTGCCTAGTGGAGGAAGGAAGTGAAAGGTTTCCCTCAAATGGCTGCTGTTCGCTGCTTGCAAAAAAAAAGCACAGCATGGCAGCCAACAACAAAAATACAGCAATGACTGCTGCTACACTGCTCCAGCAGCCCTCTACATAGGGAACTGTATAAGTAGAACCCAGCCCGCCCACACAGGACATGCAGTGCACAGCGGAGGCACTTAAAATGTTTACCTCTTCTGCTGCTGATGCTGCAGACATTGAGCTCAAAATAAAAATTGCTGTGCACAATTTTAAATTGAAAGGCAGTTGCTGCACTATATTTCTACAGCCCATATTTCCCTCTTCTATTAGTTCCCACCCAAAGCACACATTGTCCGTGCTTCTGTCACCCCCCCCCCCCCCAGGCAGATATGAGAGCTGCCTTACTTGATTGGCTTAAAAAATAATGTTATCATTAACTTAGCAACAGCTTTAAAAATCAAAAGATTTGATAGATTTTAGCCCTCAAAGTTGCACTTACCTGGTCTTCTCTCCAGGCTCTTCTGATCATATCTTCTTTTTCAAAAGCAGTTCGTGGGCGTGCTGTCTAATCACATTGTGCCTGATCGTGCTATTGAACTGAAAGTAGTGCGCTTCCACTCTGGTCTGGTAACGGGAGTGAGCTACATTAGTTCAATAGAACGGCCCATTTGGTTCAGTACACTGGGTAGCGCTTGCTGATTGGTGGCTACATGTTATTACAAATAAAATAAAAATGTAACACCAAAAAAATCAAAAACATCTGTACCTACTCTAACTCTCTACTGTATCTAGTCTGGAAGGGGTCCATATAGAGGTTATTTTTTTGAAACTCTGAAGTAATCTCCCACATTGAGTAACATTGTGGAGGATACTGCAGGCAGCTACTATTTGTGCCACCTTTTCTGGGCTGTACTGAAGGCCCCTCCCATTTGTCCAAACATTGAAAGTGCATTTTCAAGAACCCAAAATACCTTTCATCGCTGATACGGTTGATTAAAATGAATGTTAGAATGGTCTGAGGGTATTGCCATACTATCAATGGATATACAAAGTTTTGTTCAAGAGCTAAACCTTATAGTGTATGAAATGATTGTTATGCCTTCATTTATGTGCAAATTCATTGAGTCTGTGATATTGACACTACATATAATTGAGGAATGTATAGCAGGAATTACAGTAAAACATAGCATCACACATCTGCTAAAAATACTTACAACAACATATAACATATTCTAACAGATGTGTATCAAACAATTAAAGGGATAAAAATATCTAAAGTTACAGTGGGGCAAAAAAGTATTTAGTAATCCACCAATTGTGCAAGTTCTCCCACTTAAGAAGATGAGAGAGGCCTGTAATTTTCATCATAGGTATACCGCAACTATGAGAGACAAAATGTGGAAACAAATCCAGACAATCACATTGTCTGATTTGGAAAGAATATATTTGCATATTATGGTGGAAAACAAGTATTTGGACACCTACAAACAAGCAAGATCTCTGGCTCTCACACACCTGTATCTTCTTCTTTAAGAGGCTCCTCTGTCCTCCACTCATTACCTGTATTAATGGCACCTGTTTGAACTTGTTATCAGTATAAAAGACACCTGTCCACAACCTCAAACAGTCACACTCCAAACTCCGCTATGGTGAAGACCAAAGAGATGTCGAAGGACACCAGAAACAAAATTATAGACCTGCACCAGGCTGGGAAGACTGAATCTGCAATAGGCAAGCAGCTTGGTGTGAAGAAATCAACTGTGGGAGCAATAATTAGAAAATGAAAGACATACAAGACCACTGATAATCTCCCTCGATCTGGGGCTCCACGCAAGATCTCACCCCGTGGGGTCAAAATGATCACAAGAATGGGGAGCAAACATCCCAGAACCACATGGGGGGACCTAGTGAATGACCTGCAGAGAGCTGGGACCAACGTAACAAAGGCTACCATCAGTAACACACTAAGCCGCTAGGGACTCAGATCCTGCAGTGCCAGACGTGTCCCCCTGCTTAAGCCAGTACATGTCCGGGCCAGTCTGAAGTATGCTAGAGAGCATTTGGATGATCCAGAAGCGGATTGGGAGAATGTCATATGGTCAGATGAAACCAAAGTAGAACTGTTTGGTAGAAACACAACTCGTCGTGTTTGGAGGAGAGAGAATGCTGAGTTGCAACCAAAGAACACCATACCTACTGTGAAGCATGGGGGTGGCAACATCATGCTTTGGGGCTGTTTCTCTGCAAAGGGAACAGGACGACTGATCCGTGTACATGAAAGAATGAATGGGGCCATGTATCGTGAGTTTTGAATGCAAACCTCCTTCCATCAGCAAGGGAAATGAAGATGAAACGTGGCTGGGTCTTTCAGAATGACAATGATCCCAAACACACCGCCCGGGCAATGAAGGAGTGGCTTCGTAAGAAGCATTTCAAGGTCCTGGAGTGGCCTAGCCGGTCTCCAGATCTCAACTCCATAGAAAACCTTTGGAGGGAGTTGAAAGTCTGTGTTGCCCAGCGACAGCCCCAAAACATCACTGCTCTAGAGGAGATCTGCATGCAGGAATGGGCCAACATACCAGCAACAGTGTGTGACAACCTTGTGAAGACTTACAGAAAACCTTTGACCTCTGTCATTGCCAACAAAGGATATATAACAAAGTATTGAAATGAACTTTTGATATTGACCAAATACTTATTTTCCACCATTATTTGCAAATAAATTCTTTCCAAATCAGACAATGTGATTGTCTGGATTTGTTTCCACATTTTGTCTCTCATAGTTGAGGTATACCTATGATGAAAATTGGCAGAACTTGCACAATTGGTGGCTGACTAAATACTTCTTTGCCCCACTGTAAATGTACATGGGTTCATTTCAATTTGAGCAATTTTTCAATATGCTTTCATTTGCAAAAATGCTTCTAGTAAACGTTACTGTTTTTCAGCGGCACACGCACATATGCACATACGCAGAGCCTCACCTGTCATAAAAATAAAAATAATGATAAAGTAAAATAAAAAAATGAAAAAGTACCACATTTTCCAATCATCGCTGCAAATACATAGAGAGACAGCGACCAGCTCAGCCTCCCTCTAGAGCAACAACTTAGAAGGTGCTTCCTTTTTTGAGGTCCTTCCTCTTTGGACTCTGTGAGGCCAATTTATTAAAGGCCTTGCGGACCTGATCCGACAGTGCGGATCAGGTCCGCAAAACCTCGCTGAATGCGGAGAGCAATACGCTCTCCGTATTCAGCATTGCACCAGCGCTCTTGTGAGCTGCTGGTGCAATGCCGCCCGTTCGGAGCTTGATAGATAGGCCTCTGTGACGGGACAGTTAGCTCCTCGAAACATCACTGTACACAAACTATTGTTTTTTGAAAGTCCAGCAAGGGCGGATCAATTATATATACAGTATCTCACAAAAGAGAGTACACCCCTCACATTTTTGTAAACATTTTATTATATCTTTTCATGTGACAACACTGTAGAAATTACACTTTGCTACAATATAAAGTAGTGAGTGTACAGCCTGTATAACAGTGTAAATTTGCTGTACCCTCAAAATAACTCAACACACAGCCATTATTGTCTAAACCGTTGGCAACAAAAGTGAGTACACCCCTAACTTGAAATGTCAAAATTGGGCCCAAAGTGTCAATATTTTGTGTGGCCCTCTTGGGCATGGAGTTCACCAGAGCTTCACAGGTTGCCACTGGAGTCCTCTTTCACTCATCCATGATGACATCACAGAGCTGGTGGATGTTAGAGAACTTGTGCTCCCCCACCTTCCATTTGAGGATGACCCACAGATGCTTAATAGGGTTTTAGTCTGGAGACATGCTTGGCCAGTCCATCACCTTTACCCTCAGCTTCTTTAGCAAGGCAGTGGTCGTCTTGGAGGTGTGTTTGTGGTCATTATCATGTTGGAATACTGCCCTGCGGCCCAGTCTCCGAAGGGAGGGGATAATGCTCTGCTTCAGTATGTCACAGTACATGTTGGCATTTATGATTCCCTCAATGAACTGTAGCGCCCCAGTGCCGACAGCACTCATGCAGGCCCAGACCATGACACTCCCAACACCATGCTTGACTGTAGGCAAGACACACTTATCTTTGTACTCCTCACCTGGTTGCAGCTACACCATCTGAACCAAATAAGTTTATCTTGGTCTCATCGGACCACAGGACATGGTTTCAGTAATCCATGTCCTTAGTTTGCTTGTCTTCAGCAAACTGTTTGCGGGCTTTCTGGGGCATCATCTTTAAAAGAGGCTTCCTTCTGGGATGACAGCCATGCAGACGAATTTGATGCAGTGTGCAGCGTATGGTCTGAGCACTGACAGGCTGACCCCCCGCCCCTTCAACCTCTGCAGCAATGCTGGCAGCACTCATACGTCTATTTACCAAAGACAACCTCTGGATATGACGCTGAGCACTTGCACTCAAATTCTTTGATCGACCATGGGACCATGGAACCTGTCCTGTGAAACCGCTGTATTGTCTTGCCCACCGTGCTGCAGCTCAGTTTCAGGGTCTTGGCAATCTTCTTATAGCCTAGGCCATCTTTATAAAGAGCAACAATTCTTTTTTTCAGATCCACAGAGAGTTCTTTGCCATGAGGTGCCATGTTGATCTTTCAGTAACCAGTATGAAAGAGTGTGAGAGCGATAACACCAAATTTAACACACTTGCTCCCCATTCACACCTGAGATCTTCTAACACTAACGAGTCACATGACACTGAGGGGGGGGGGGGAATGGCTAATTTTGCCCAATTTCGACATTTCCACTAAGGGGTGTACTCACTTTTGTTGCCAACGGTTTAGACATTAATGGCTGTGTGTTGAGTTATTTTGAGGGGACAGCAAATTTACACTGTTATACAGGCTATACACTCACTACTTTACATTGTAGCAAATTGTCATTTCTTCAGTGTTGTCACATGAAAAGATATAATAAAATATTTACAAAATATGTAAGGGGTGTACTCACTTTTGTGAGATACTGTATATGTATATGTGTGTGTGCAAACATATCCACTGAGATTTTGATATCGTTCCATTAAATGGGAGATAATTTTACAGTCCAATGTCCCTTTAAGTCTAGCTGTACATTAGTATGTTCACTGCTTTATGTAAACACTGTGTAACATGTAGCCAGGTCAGGTCATGATTTACAGCATACTTAGATTACAGCATATGACTTTCAGCCTCTGTGATATATACAATTTGTATAGCAAATGCAAGCCAGACAGATAATATACAGTATATGTTCAATGTTGTTTCATAATTTAATAATGTTATTTTACCCAAGTTTGTATAAGCTGCTGTGGACTGGCAATATCAATAAATTCCAGGGCAGCTCAATTAGGTATACAAATATTCATTATTTTATTTTATTAGCAAAGACTATAAAACCGTTTAAAAAGTGGTCAGCGAAGGTGAACTGGGTCAAGGGGGAAGGTGGTAATTGCCACCCCCATGCCGCTCTTGATAATGGAATCAGAGCCAATGAAGAAGGTGCAGTACCCAACAGTTTTTTTTCTTTTTTCAGTAATCCATGTAAATGTGTATCTGTCGGTCTACATTATGTGTATATGAACATACATATATATGGTTGTGTAGGGTTTATTAGTAGCTGTGATATATTCGCACCATGCTGAGTGTCTGTCCCTAAACTGCCATTTGCTGTGCCTGCCCAGTGCCCAGTCCATGCAATGCATACTGGTAGTTTACTATGCACTTTAGCTGGGAGTTGCTGGCTGACTTCCATTAGAAGTCCTGGTTACTCTATAGCTGTAGGCTGCCCTACTTGCACACCATAGAAGGGTCCACATGATATGTATCCACTACCACTTTTTATTTTATGATATCAAATATAGCCACAAGTTGCCAGTCCCCCCCGAAATCTAATTTATTAAATAATTTGAATTAAAAGGGACATCCCAGCCAAAGTTTAAATGCACAAAAGTATTAAAATTTTAAATAAAGCAACGACAAGGAAGTTGGTTTCTTATTCAAACTGTTTTTTATTCGTGAAATTCTGTTTCTTATTCATGGAAGTTGGTTTCTTATTCAATTTTTTTTCTCAGACTGCTTTAAATTGACTTTAAAATAAATTTATTTAAATAACAATCGGCCAGATTACGAGTTTTGCGTTATGAGCGGCTCGGCACTAACTTGAAAGTTATTTCTACCACTCACCTTCCTATAGAGCTGCTATTACAGGTTTGCAAAAACCCGGCGTTAGCAGGCAATATGGCAGCGTTGAGCTCCATACCGCACACAAATACCAGCACTGCATTGAGTTGGTTTTATGTGCTCGTGCACAATTTCCCCATAGGCATCAATGGGGAGAGCCTGCTAAAAAAAGGCATAACACCTGCAATAAAAGAACGTAAAGCTCCGTAACGCAGCCCCATTGATTCCTATGGGGAAAGAAAAGTTATGTTTACACCTAACACCCTAACATAAACCCAGAGTCTAAACACCCCTAATCTGCTGCCCCCGACATCGCCGCCACCTACCTACACTTATTAACCCCTAATCTGCCGCCCCCAATGTCGCCGCTACCTACCTACACTTATTAACCCCTAATCTGCCACCCCCAATATTGTCGCTACCTAAACTTATTAATCCCTAATCTTCCGCCCCCAACGTCGCCGCCACTATACTAAAGTTATTAACCCCTAAACCTAACCCTAAGTCTAACCCTAGACCTAACACCCACTAACTTTAACATAATTAAAATAAATCTAAATAAAAATTACAATTAATACATAAATAATTCCTATTTAAAACTAGTTACCTGTAAAATAAACCCTAAGCTTGCTGCAATATAACTAATAGTTACATTGCAGCTATCTTAGGTTTTATTTTTATTTCACAGCTAAGTTTGTATTTATTTTAACTAGGTAGACTAGTTAGTAAATAGTTATTAACTATTTACTAACCATCTAGTTAAAATAAATACAAATTTACCTGTAAAATAAAACCTAACCTGTCTTACACTAACACCTAACATTACACTACAATTAAATTACATTAATTAAATACAATTAACTAAATTACAAAAAAATAAAAATAAATTACACAAAATAAAAAAGAAATTCTCAAATATTTAAACTAAATACACCTAATCTAATAGCCCTATCAAAATAAAAAAGCCCAGCCAAAATAAAAAAAAACCCTAGCCTAAACTAAACTGCCAATAGCCCTTAAAAGGGCCTTTTGCGGGGCATTGCCCCAAAGAAATCAGCTGTTTTACCTGTAAAAAAAAAACAACCCCCCAACAGTAAAACCCACACAACCAAACCCCCCAAATAAAATCCTATCTAAAAAACCTAAGCTCCCCATTGCCCTGAAAAGGGCATTTGGATGGGCATTGCCCTTAAAAGGGCATTTAGCTCTTTTTCTTTGCCCAAACCCTAAGCTAAAAATAAAATCCACCCAATAAACCCTTAAAAAAAACTAACACTAACCCCGGAAGATCCACTTACAGTTACATCCATCCTCATCAACCCGGGAGAAGTCTTCATCCAAGCGTGCAGAAGTCCTCAACAAAGCCGGGAGAAGTCTTCATCCAA
Source organism: Bombina bombina (assembly GCF_027579735.1). Classification (NCBI taxonomy): domain Eukaryota; kingdom Metazoa; phylum Chordata; class Amphibia; order Anura; family Bombinatoridae; genus Bombina; species Bombina bombina. The sequence continues at coordinate 746,081,728 of NC_069500.1, forward strand.
GCGGCAAGAAGTCGCCCTCCAGACGGGCAGAAGTCTTCATCCAGACGACATCTTCTATCTTCATCCTTCTGACGCGGAGCGGCTCCATCTTCAAGACATCCGGCGCGGCCCAAAACACCATTGGGCCAGGCAAAAAACAATTGCATATCATGGAAGGGGGATCTACCCTACATATGTTAACAGTAAAACCCTACATATATTAACAGTAAAATCAGTGGCCCAATGGTCATTAACCCTTTGAAAATATTGGTTACTTATTCAAAAATGGCAATTACAGCAGCTATGCCTATGTTGGCATCAATTTCTGTCCCCAAAACTCCATTGGGCCAGGCTAAAAACAATTTCATGTCATGGAGAGAGATCTACCCTGTATATATTCATAGTGAAGTCAGTGGCCCAATGGTAATTAACCCTTTGAAAATATCAGTTACTTATTCCAAATTTTAATATTTGTATTGGTGCCAACGTATGCCCTTTTTTCCAGTTTGTATATCCAATTGTTGTATAAAGGGAATTCACCTCTGTGTAACTACATTATATGAATCATATTGTTATTTAAATAAAACCTATATTTTTATTTTAAAGTCAATTTAAAGCAGTCTGACAAAAAAAATTGAATAAGAAACAAAATTTCATGAATAAGAAACAGCTTGAATAAGAAACAAACTTCCTTGTCGTTCCTTATGAAATGTTTACATTAGTAAAAACATTAAACATTATTCTAATTAAAGCTATTGATGTTTTTTTTAGAACTTTTAATTTTTGGGGAGTACATGAAGGATATATAGATATGCCCCATACGATACATCAGTATTTTAACAGTTCATCTGCTCAGAGAGCCAGTGGTGCATTGCATTTTTGATTACTCAATTTACATGATACAAGACACTGCCATTTCTCAGAGCAGACACAGTGTTTAAAATGTTGATGCTGCGGGGCGGAGTCTAGCAGCCCAGGAATATGGCTGCACACTAGCATGGCTCCATAGTCCTAATGGCTGTAGAAACAAAAATAATGGACAATATAATACAATAAGACCTAAAAAGCAGTGGGGGAAGCTTGAATAATCTCTCTAGAGACGGATCACCTAAATCCTACACCGTGCACGTAGCTAAGGGAGCAGAAACACAGCGGAACACAACCCTAGCACTAAGGTACACCCACGTGGCACAACGGCTGCAAAGAGGTCTGAAGAGCGAGAGGTCTTATCATTTATCCCTCAGTGAACGGAGCTCAATAAGGGTCACACTCACCTCGCAAACTCTGGCAACTGATCCTATCAGCGTGACCAGAGCAACAGTCTTTCTAAGACACGCTGCCAGCAACTGCTAAGAGGCGCGGCCTCACCTGCGGACATCACGGACAACAGCCGACGTAAAGCCAGAGAGCTCAGTGTGTGGAAGGGCCGCTACACATCGGCTGTGCGATCCCCTTGCTGTGGCCAGAAGTAAAGAGCTGACCGGTAAGCTGTGCTGCACTGACCCACCAATAAAAATAGCACATAACCCATGTGGAGTAGGAGGATAACCTCCATAGGCAGCATTAACCTGCACAACACTATATGGCCCCCACAGTAAAGGGTTCTTAAAAAAAACAATACAAAATAAATAACTAAATAAGCGGATAGCCAAGCGCTCTGTATCTGGGCCTCATAATTGAAGGTGGATCTATATTGCGATATCCCCTATAGCACATACATTATACCTAAAGACCGGGACATTATTAAATAGATCAAGCTATAAGGGGCAAAATACTGCATTTGTAAAAATATACATCACACGTCCCCAAACACCTCAGACCCCTGGCATGCCCTGCAAAAGGACACAAAAGGCTGAAAAACAGGCCCAGCAAGCAATAATGAACCACTTCATGAAGGCCCAAGCAAGCACTATGCCCACAGAAAGGTGTGCTGTTCAAGACCCACAACCTAATGAAAGGGAAAGAGATAAAGATGGGGACACTCAGACCCTACCAGTATCACCAAAGAGGATCTGAAATCTCTATCATCTAAGGAAGACATTAAGGAGGTGTTAACAGAGGTGAGGGGCCTATTCAATGAGTTAAAGAAAGAAATCTCAGAGGTTACCAGCAAGGTAGAGGGGCTAGAAGGTGCACAGACGGCTATGCACTCTAAAATTCAAAACAATGCGCACTCAATCTGACAACAAAATGAAGCTATTACATTTTTACTGGACAAGGTTGAAGATTTAGATAATCGCAATAGAAGAAACAATCTTCGCATAAGAGGCATACCAGAGTCAATATCCCCTATATCATTGAACGGCTGCCTACAAGATCTTTTTAGAGTAATAAAAGGCACCCCCTCCTCCCCAGACATCCCCATTGATCCCATTGAAAGGGCACATAGATCATTACGTTCTAAGCCCCCAAACAAAACACCCCCCAGAGATGTCATTGTACGCTTCCTGAGTTTCGTGGACAAAGAGGATATAGCAAGAGGAGCCAGGACTAAAGCCCCTGTCACACATGCTGGCAATGAAATTCAAGTGTTCTCGGACATCTCACCAGCTATGCTACAGAAGCGTAGAGAACTCAAATTTATAACGGAGAATCTCAGGGATCACAAAATCCCATATCGTTGGGTTTTCCCTGTCTGCATCGTGGCTAACAACAACGGGAAAGCTGCGACCTACAGGCCCGGGGAAGAAATCCAGGACTTTTACAAAGCCCTGGGTATTGCTCCTAAAGATAAGCAAGACAACACGTACAACTCTCGGGAACAAGCCCCCCAGAGCCAGAATAGAGATATGGCTCAGGCCTTACTCAAACCTACTAAGCGAGTAGCTGAAGAACCATTGACCAAAGGACCCTGGTCAGCAACAACTGACGCGCAAGAACTAATGGAAGACAGATAAGTACTGTATAAACTCTGTTCATGTCACTAGCCAGGATGATTTGGCATATCTGTAAACCAATACTGACTTTTTAGCTAAGTTGATTTTTGGGGCCATGGCCCGCTCCTTATTAATGGCTTATCACACTTAAATTTTTCTCTCTTGGTTCTGCTTCACTCGTTAAATGTGTACTGTTATATCTCCAGAACCAATGGACAAGGTAGGCAATCTAGTTCTAGTCTCTAAAATGTGACTATACATATAATTTACTGTCACTACCAATGTGTTATAAGATCTGCAAATGAATGCCTTAGAAATTAACAAATGTATAGTACGACTCTGAAAAGTACAGTTGTTGTGTTGCCTAAATTTTTTTCCATAAATCAATGTTACTATAGTGTTAGAAGGTTACAGGGTTAAATATCTAACTTTTTGACATTGATGTTATTTATGTTTGTTCACTTTCTTTTAATATGGTTCTCTTTATTTAGTCTATATATTCTATGTTTCTGGTGTAGGATTAAGTTATAGAGCATACAGACCATTAAGGTTATGGCCACAGGCATACAACTATGCACATTCCAACACCGCTTCTTGAGGGCTGCATAACACACTATATAGTTAATATATACATGGGAAAATAAATTCAACTGGGGTGATCCCCTCTGTATACACCCACACCCATTGACGCCGCAACCCACTGCTGAGACATTTCAATTAGTCCATTTCTTTTATAGAATTTATCTTTCTAAACCTATCTATTAAAAATACAGTTCAGGATCTCATTCCCCACAATTTTTAATCACCGCGAACACTGTGACAGAATAAATCTGGTGACCGTGTTTAGAGTATACGGTGGTTACGAGATTCCCTAAGGGGGAAAAAAAAAAAAAGGGGGGGCGTATTACTGTGTATCTTACACTGACAAATACCAACCCCAATCTCTATATTTCACTAATATCACGTTAGTTAAAGCACTTGACAGCCAGTGGCCGATTTAGACCCAGCCCAACCCCCCCCTCTTAATTTACCCCCCCCCCCCGCCCTTAATTTACCTCCCCCAACCTTCTCCTCTAGTCTAACAGTGCACCAGACGCTACAATATGCAAATTATATTTATAGGGACGTGTCTACTATCTTACACACTCATTATGTTCAATCAGGAGTCGTCGCACCCTGTTACTTTTACCACGGCAAATGTGAAGGGCCTTAATACCCCATATAAACGAAACATCATTTTATCTGACTTGTACAAACAGAAAAGTGCTATAATATTGTTACAAGAAACACATTTTAAGAAGGGCAAAGAACCTAAACAATTACACCATAGATACCCCACAACCTTTTTCTCCTCAGGACCTACTAAAAAAAACGGAGTTTGTATGCTCATTAGCTAGATTAACATATGACTCTCTCATTAAGGAATTACAAATGCTTGAACGTGCCCATAAAACCACACCTGACGATATGGCCCTATTAGCAAAACTCACAGATATTAGAAAAGAACTTAACAAATATTTACAATATAAACAACAAAAGCAAGCTTTCATTTTACAACAACGCTACTACAAACATGGGAATAAATCAGGCAGGCTCCTGGCTAGGGCACCCCGGCACAAACAACTCAAACAACATATTCACACAATCAAAACCAGTTCAGGACAGGCTTAGCGGGACAGTATATCTATAGCAAAAACCTTTCGAACTTACTATGCCTCACTTTATAACCTGTTGGGGGCGTCCGCCCAAGACCAAATTGAGATCCCCAATATAACAGACGAGCAATCACAGAGACTTGACTCCCCAATCGAATGTAAAGAGATCCTACAGGCAATACATAACCTGCCTCCAGGCAAGAGCCCAGGGCCCGATGGCTATGGAGCCCATACTAGTACCCAAACTAAAAACATTATTTAATTAATTAGAAGAATCTGGGGGGTTTAGCAGACCAATGCTAGAGGCTCATATAGCTGTTCTGCCAAAACCTGGCAAGACGCCAGACGCGCCACAAAACTTTCGCCCCATAGCTTTACTAAACACGGACGTGAAAATATTCGCAAAAGTCCTTGCAGATAGGCTCAATCCTCTTATTGGCTCGGTGGTCTCCTCAGACCAGGTGGGATTCATCCCAGGCAGGGAGGCTAGGGATAACACCCTAAAAGTACTGCAACTCATAGCCCATACACAAAACAACAAAATTCCACTTGCTCTGAGACGCTACGCTTTAATATGTAACACTATCATCTTTTTTTATAGCTATATGCGGTTTTTGTTAATGGTTTACAGCATACAGCCTCTTTAACATTATATAGCTCCTTTAACATTATAAAGCCCCTTTAACATTATGCAGCTCCTTCAGGATAACAGTTATATATATTAATCAATATTTGCAGATAACCCTAATATCAGTCCTTCACAGGCCTTATGTTTTCTCACTTAGGGTTTGGAAAAGGATGTTTAGCCTGTATGGTATTAAGCAACATCTATGGCCTAGTTTCACAACTGTTTGCCTGAGCTACTCCCTGGATAGTCATTATTAAAGAACATGAATGTAGCTATGAGTGTAAAGACAGGGTCAATATACTTATAAACCTCTTCCTACCAGATAGAAGGCAATATGATGACCGTAGTTTAGGATCTAAGAGCGACCTTTTATAAGGACATACACAAGTTTTCGCCATAACTTATACACCAACCTTTGGGTATAGGGCCCGTACCCGAGGGATATGGTCCTGAAAGGCACAAGAGCAGTCTATAAACTCACATTTAACCTGGTCCTGATATAACTACATTTATGCTCCCAGTCCATATAAGTGAGAATGTTGATGAAACAGCAGACCCTTTATAACTAGTCATCTTTCCCAAGAGCAAAACTGATAGCCCTTAATTGTTTATGCCTAAGCTCTCATCAGCTCACTTAATTAGGTTAGTTGTTAATTTTCTCTCTTCTAGTATGTTTTTATACTACTAGGCTCCGCCCCCCCTCTTTTTGGAGCTTATTTATTAAGCTAATCCCCTTTTACGGGGACTGGAGAAGTCAGTTTCGTATTTAGATACACTTCTCCTCTTGGTGATCCTGCGGTTCACCATACCTGGTAAAGTATTTAAAACCTCACCTGATTAATACTGATACACTCGGTTCAAACCTATAAGACACCTACTATATTGTCTGAACTGAATAGTTGGTCTTTAGTGTTTTATTCTGATTTTTCTTTGTTCATCTGTTCAATATCTGCTTTTCTCATCATCCTCTAGGTGAAAATTGAAATCCTTATAGGAGATGATTCCTAAACTGACTTTATGAAGTCCCTAGAAAGTTGAGTTAATTGATAGTACTGAAGTACTAGTTTGCCCCTGTGTTTTCAGTCTGTTCACACTATTTAAAAATGAGGTTTATATTCTTATTCAAAATAGTTAAAAATGAGGTTTATGCGGTAGATATTTTATTTCATGCTTGATATGCTTGATTTATATGATCTGCATTCTCATCAACAGCTATATCTACTATGTCATTACAACAATATAATGTTTGCATATATGTACATTTTTTTAGTCACCTGCGTTGTGACACCTGTTGTATTGCTTCATCCTCAATAAAAAAAAAATATTTATAATAAAAAAAAAAAAAAATTCCACTTGCTCTGATTTCCACAGACGCGGAGAAAGCCTTCGACAGGGTGGACTGGGACTTTCTCAGGGCTACCCTGTCGAGGCTGAACATTGGGCAGGTTTTTATAAATAAGATATTCGCACTGTACTCAGACCCCACGGCAAAGGTCAAGGTGAACTCGATCCTATCCGAGTCATTTGAGATCAAGAATGGCACTAGGCAGGGTTGCCCACTGTCACCCATTCTTTTTGCTCTCACCATTGAAATCCTGGCACAAAAAATTAGACATCACCCACAGATTAAGGGCATTCAAATAAACACATCAGAATATAAAGTGGCGATGTAAGCCGATGACATCATGCTCACTATCACAGACATAGAAAACTCGTTAACACCAATCCTCAACACATTCACAGAATATAGCAAACACTCGAATTTTCACTTAAACTTGAACAAATCGGAGATTCTTATACTGAATACACCTAGCTTGGTGGTAGAGAAGATCAAACAAACATGCCCCTTGAGAGTACAACCAACTCAATTAAAATATTTAGGGATAATCCTGACTGGCGACTTCGGACAAATGTTTATCAAGAACTATAAGACTTTACAAGCCAACATTGTTAGGGATTTATCCTGCTGGAAAAGCAAACCCATCTTGTGGATAGGTAGGGTCCACGTGATTAAAATGAATGTTCTACCCCGAATTCTTTACCTCCTTCAGACTCTACCAATACCACTACCCAAAAATTTTATAACCCAGCTACAAAGGACCTTAGAGCAATACATATGGGGCACGGTGAAACCGAGAGTACCAAGACACACTTTATATAGGCCCAGAGACAAAGGGGGCTTAGGCGTACCAGACATAACGAGGTACAGACTGACAACCATTATACAGAGGCAAATCGATTGGAGTCACAACTCTGTAGACAAACGATGGATACAACTTGACAGGGGCATCTTTCAGGTACACAACTTAAGCTGGCTGGGCTGGATGCATCCAGCACACAGACCAACTTCCACTCAGACTTATCCTCTTATTAACAAAAAATTTTCTCAATGGGACAAACTACTGGCGACTAGCACCCATATATCCTCTAGACCCTCCCCACTAACACCTCTACAAAATAATCCAGAAATAATGTCCCTCCCCCCACTAAAATTCTCCTCAACCTATGCTCCAAAACTCCCCAAACACACCTGGAAAAATATCACAGACCAAGGAAAGTTAGTCTCGGCTCAGCAGATATATGAGAGCAAAGAGGGCCTCACACTTAATTGGCTTACACACATGCAAATATCCCACTACCTGGATAAGCACAGACAAAGTCACAAGATTGGAGACATTATGCGCGGCCCCTGTCCCCCCCAGACACATAATTTCAATAGTATATGAGATCTTATTGGACACAGGCCCTGAGTCACTCCCTTCTTATTGCCTCAAATGGCAATCAGAATTAGAAAACGGAATCACTGTCAAAGAATGGCACACCATTTTTATTCACCACAAAAAGGCATCGATCTCTGCAAGGGTCCAGGAGATGAACTACAAGTTCCTCTCTCGTTGGTACCTAACCCCAGTAAGACTCAAAAAAATATATAAGCATGCCAACGACAAATGCTGGCGAGATTGTGATGAGTTAGCAGGACTACTACACATCTGGTGGCTTTGCCCCAAGCTAGGCACATTCTGGGAAGACGTCATATCATACATAAATAAAACACTAGCCTCCCAACTCCATAAATCCCCAGGTATTTTGCTTTTTCACAAAATCCCAAATCTTAAAGATGACACCAAGACAGCATTGTTATATATCATGATTAATAGTGCTAAAATACTAATTCCACAAAGGTGGAAAACGCAACAAACCCCTACATTGGCTAAGTGGAAGGAGCAGGTAGAAGTGATGTTAGATCTAGAAAGATACAATTTTTACAAAACAGGCAGGATAGATAAACACGAACTGATGCTCATGAGATGGAATGCTGCTAAGATTTGAGATCCACTGGATCCCTTATTATCCGAGACGGCTAAGGCGATTGCCTACCCCACGACCTTTCCCCCCCTTTCCCAACCCTCTTCATGTACTTTACATACGCTACCCACCTCTGCCCTACCGGGGCTATCGGTCACTGGCTGGCACTATATAAAACTCTATAACACCCTATAACAAAGCATAACTACTCACAACATTTTACAATATGCGAAAAGCTTCATACTATTTTATATTATCAAGGATAACTTGTTGTTTTGCATATATGAGTCCATCTGAATGTTTACATAATGATTTTATTGTCATTTCACTTACCAGAACATAGGAATTTAAGGGACTGATATGTTTTGTGCTTAAGGATAAACCCGAAAAAGAAGTGCTGATCACCGCGTTGCTACACGGACTGATTGGCCGATCTGTATGTTATACCTTTTTATGTTATTTTCAATGAAGCATTTAAAATGAAAAAAAAAAAAAAGTGTTGATGCTGCATGAATCATATTTAGATAACATGGCATGCACAATAATAGCTTTTAATATAAGCAAATAAATGTATTGCAAAAACATAGTTCTATTAAAATCCAAATGCACTTACAGTTTTGGCTGCAATGCCCTTTTAGGTTTAACCCCTTAATGACCGGACCATTTTTCAATTTTCTTACCCTTAATGACAATGGCTATTTTTACATTTCTGCAGTGTTTGTGTTTAGCTGTAATTTTCCTCTTACTCATTTACTGTACCCACACATATTATATACCGTTTTTCTCGCCATTAAATGGACTTTCTAAAGATACCATTATTTTCATCATGTCTTATAATTTACTAAAAAAATAAAAATAAAATATGAGGAAAAAATGGAAAAAAACCACACTTTTTCTAACTTTGACCCCCAAAATATGTTACACATCTACAATCACCAAAAAACACCCATGCTAAATAGTTTCTAAATTTTGTCCTGAGTTTAGAAATACCCAATGTTTACACGTTCTTTGCTTTTTTTGCAATTTATGGGGCAATAAATACAAGTAGCACTTCGCTATTTCCAAACCACTTTTTTTCAAAATTAGCACTAGTTACATTGGAACCCTGATATCTGTCAGGAATACCTGAATATTCCTTGACATGTATATATTTTTTTTAGAAGACAACCCAAAGTATTGATCTAGGCCCATTTTGGTATATTTCATGCCACCATTTCACCGCCAAATGCGATAAAAAAAAAAAGGTCACTTTTTCACAAAATTTGTCACAAACTTTAGGTTTCCCACTGAAATTATTTACAAACAGCTTCTGCAATTATGGCACAAATGGTTGTAAATGCTTCTCTGGGATCCCCTTTTTTCAGAAATAGCAGACTTATATGGGTTTGGGGTTGCTTTTTGGTAATTAGAAGGCCGCTAAATGCCGCTGCACACCACACGTGTTTTATGCCCAGGAGTGAAGGGGTTAATTAGGGAGCTTGTAGGGTTAATTTTAGCTTTAGTGTAGTAGACAACCCCAAGTATTGATCTATGCCCATTTTGGTATATTTTATGCCACCATTTCACCGCCAAATGCGAGCAAATAAAAAAAAAACTTTACATTTTTCACAATTTTAGGTTTCTCACTGAAATTATTTACAAACAGCTTGTGCTATTATGGCAGAAATTGTTTTAAAAGCTTCTCTCGGATCCCCTTTGTTCAGAAATAGCAGACTTATATGGCTTTGGCGTTGCTTTTTGGTAATTAGAAGGCCGCTAAATGCTGCTGCGCACCACACGTTAATTATACCCAGCAGTGAAGGGGTTAAATTAGGTAGCTTGTAGGGAGCTTGCAGGGTTAATTTTAGAGATCAGCCTCCCACCTGACACATCCCACCCCCTGATCCCTCCCAAACAGCTCTCTTCCCTCCCCCACCCCACAATTGTTCCCGCCATCTTAAGTACTGGCAGAAAGTCTGCCAGTACTAAATAAAAGTTTTTTTTTTTTTTTTTAAATAAAAATAATAAAATATTTTACCTGTGATGGACCCCTGCCTTAGCCCCAACCTCCCTGATCCCCCCTCCAGCTCTCTAACCCTCTCCCCTACCTAATTACCGCCATCTTGGGTACTGGCAGCTGTCTGCCAGTACCCAGTTTGGCCCCAAAAACCCCCCAAAAAGTATTTTAATTTTATTTTTAACTTAAAAACTTTATTTTTAACTGTAGTGTAGCAGGCCCCCACAATACCCCCACCCCCTCCCAGATCCTTTTATATTTAAAAATTTTTTTTTACCTTTTTCTCCCTTTCTGCCCTCATTCATTGGTGTCAGTGTGGCTAATGTGCGCGCGTGCACGCGCCCATGCACGTGCACATGTGCCCCGTGCACGCGCCCATGCACGTGCACGTGTGCCCCGTGCACACGCCCATGCACGTTCACACTCACCCCTTGTGCATGTGCACGCGCATCGTGCATGCGCGCGCGCACGCACCCTCACACCCGGCGGACACTGGCACCATCGCTACCGGTGCAGAGAGGGCCACAGAGTGGCTCTCTCTGCATCAGAGGCTTGTAAAGTGGTATTGCAGGATGCCTCCATATCGCATACCCCCCAACTGTCCCGATTTTCGCGGGACAGTCCAGATTTTAGGGGTCTGTCCCTCTGTCCCGAGTTGCTAGCCATCTGTCTCGATTTGCCCCAGGCATTTAAAAAAAAAAAAAAAACACTAGAGGGCATTAGTTCACATGTTTCATATAGATAACATTGAGCTCATGCACGTAAAGTGACCTAGGACTGAGCACTGATTGGCTAAACTGCATGTCTGTCAAAAGAACTGAAATAAGGGGCAGTCAGCAGAAGCTTAGATACAAGATAATTACAGAGGTAAAACGTGTATTATTATAACTATGTTGGTTATGCAAAACTGGGGAATGGGTAATAAAGGGATTATCTTTCTTTTTAAACAACAAAAAATCAGGTGTTGACTGTCCCTTTAATTTTGTTACAGGCCCACTAGAGGGCCCTCCACTTCCATTAGTTTCTATAGCACTTTTAAATGTAATCCCATTAGTCTATGGGCATTCCATTATGTCATTCACCCTTGTCATTCCATAGAAAGCAGCTATAATCTGATGTAATCTCACTTTCACAATATGCTACTGTACCCTTGGAACATATCTGGTAACTATCTAGTTGATATGTCTCATAGTTTTGTTGCTTTGACACTTTTAATTTTACATCCCATTAAAGTCTATGGGCATTCCATTTTATCATTCACCCTTGTCATCCCTTTTAGTACATCCCGTTTTTAACCTCTTAAGGACATATGATGGAATTTTTCCATCATAAAACAATTGAGCAAACTGAAAGCTGTGTCCTTAAAGGGTTAAACAGTTTTCTACTGGATTTGTATAGTGTCTATTACATGCAGTTATATGAAAATAAGTGTATACTGTCCCTTTAAATTTGCAAAAATGATACCGGGGTCAAGAACATCAGTTGGTTTTAGCTTTGTAACAAAATATGGAACGCTTCACGAATTTGCGTGTCATCCTTGCGCAGGGGCCATGCTAATCTTCTCTGTATCGTTCCAATTTTAGTATATGTGCTGCCGAAGCGAGCACAATTAAAAAAGGTTTGCAGCTTCTTTTTATAGCTCAATCTTTGCAATAGTTTTATATTAGGGAGACCAACTATTTTGTTATTATGAAAACAAGAAAGTTTTTTCTTTGTAAATATAAAAATTGCCAGTTCATTATCATCTCTTTTCTTGTTTTATTCATAAGCTTCACTCGTTTGTTACAAAAAACGAGAGCACATTGCACGCTGGAAGCTAGACATGCAAATTACTAGTTGACGTCATCTGAGAGCGCCCATAGTCGCGAAGGCAAGAGGGCTAATGCACGGTGAGGATTGTACTAAATTTGTTTTCTGTAGTTCTTTTTAAAATCGGTTCATTAATTGTATGTCAACATCTAAATGCGAATCTGCTCTTTATTACGGTGTCTAATTCTTGCGCCTGTTGTTCAGATCGTAAAATCTAATTTACTCCCGACTCTCTCTTTTTTTCTTTACTTATGTGTCCCGTGTCACTCATAATTCCGATCACTAGTCTCTCGTTAGTTTACGCATCAGTTGCTCACATTGATTTGCGCTATAAATCTGGCTGTGTACACGTTTCCGTCTGGTTCTCTCACATTACTTGGGCTTGTCTGTCACTTGACTCTACACCAACCGAGCTGAGCTTTTTCTTACATGCAAACATTGTCTCCTTTCCCATCTCTCTCACACAATCTTATTTTTCCATACATTTGTTTTGTTCTGTCAAATTCCCATAGTCCATTTTTACCCCTCTCTCAAACATTTTTTTTATTACATATTGCTCTCTTTTTTTGATAAATATATCAGCTTTTAATAGTTATTTTATTTTTCTACACCTGTTTCTGTGTCAGAGTGTATATATTTCTTTATTACACTTCCTGTGACTGATCTTTGTGTCTTTTATCCTTGCAGCCCTAAAGGCAGTTCCTTGTAAACATGGACATAGCATACATATGCGAGTGGGACCGTCGGCCACGCACCAGTCACTGCCCTTCAATCCCATTAGTCTGTGCCTGGTCTTGCCGCAATCTAATTGCATTCACCACTGATCAGCGGAATGAAGAGGAGAAAGGTGCCCATCTTGCATATCCTTACACAGGTTACTGCCTCTGCATAAATCCAACACACAGGTTTGTGCCAGGCATTTAATCCAAACTGGCTGCCTCACCTTACAAATATAACTGTACAAACACATTTCCTAGATTAAAACTGCAGTCTTTGCCTGGCTTTATTCAATTGCACACAACCCATCTTTAGCCAGATTCAAAGGAACTATTACACAGTCTTAAATAGCCATTCTATTAGGGTTTATCCTGTGACAAGACATCAGGATTATTAACTAATTAAAAAAATATTAGTGAGGCTTAAAAGACCATGTGAAAACGTTAAAAGTCCACTCAATGCTAAACTCAGTGCAGCCTTATTGCTTTCTAGTCTTCTGGGATTTTTCACCAGTCTCAGAAAAGTATACTGGTGGAAATTTACAACATTGTTGTGTATTAATTGTTTTTCAGATCTTACCCACATGATTCATATCCTGGACACAGAGCATCCCTGGGATGTGTATTCCATTAGCTCAGGACACCAGGAGGTCATCACAAGCTTAGAGTGGGATCATTATGGTAAGGCATTGGTTGACCTTTGTAACTACAGTGAATAAAAGGAAAGAGTAGTCTGATGGAAGAAATAGTATAAAGTCAATAAAAAATAAAAAAAAATAACACTGTTGCATTTCCTCTGGTTCCTCAGGATCCCGTCTTCTTTCAGCTGATGCAGATGGGTGTATCAAGTGCTGGGGGATGACTGACCACTTAGCCAACAGCTGGGAAAGTCTAGTTGGAAGTGAGGTTGATGGGGATCCTATAGTGGCTTTGTCATGGCTGCACAATGGAGTAAAGTTAGCTTTACATGTTGAAAAGGTGAGCATGACTGGAATTGTTGGTTGACCCTGCCTTATTGCAGTAGTTTTTTGCTTCATACCTTCAATGCTGGAATAGCAACCTATTCAAACTAGGGATGCACCGAAATGAAAATTCGGGACCGAAACCGATAGCGAAAATACAGGAGGCCCCTGGCCGAAAACCGAAACGAAACCAAAATTGTTTTTTTCTTTTTTTTAACTACAGTGTGTGTGTAGCTGAGAGAGTTTGTAGGCAGAAAAGCTCCAACAAATGGATGTGGTCACTTGTACCGTAGGGCGTGATCTGCAGTGAAACTGGAGCTCTATAAGGGAGAGCGTGGTTATAGCCAGACAACAATACGAGGTGGACATGTGTTTTGTTTTTGGGTGTGGTTATCCGTTCGATGGGCGTGGCTGCACCTGATCGTATCTCCGCCTGGTTCGGGTCTCACACTGACCCGTCAGATTATATGTCCAGAGCCCCAAATGGAGTCTGCCTGTCACTTATCACCAGGACCCCCGGACTTAGCTACAACCTTACGTGCAAGGTGGTTATAGAAAGTTACTGTGCTTTTTTGTATACACTGTCTGGTGGGTGCTAATTTGTATCAACTGTGTGCGAGCTTGGGGCTTATGCATATATAGTGTGCACGCATATTTGCCTCAGGCGAATAGAATGTCTATGCACAAGAGGTTGATGTATGAGCACTGTATATCAGGCTTATACATATTCACTGCGTGTGCTTAGGTCTGTGTCTGATAATATCAAGTGTTTATAAACATGTTACTTACTCCCCTTTGATTACTATATTCACTATTCAGAACTTTGGTTTCCTTCTCTGCTGATTTCAGATATCATCATGTTGTGGTACTTATGTGTGTGCTCTGTGTACCATGCCAGTTCTGTGCTGCTCACCTTATGCTAAGGATAGACATGTAACTCAATAGTACAGGGAAGGGCTGTACATTTGTAGGCATTTTGGTCCACTTTGGGACGAAATTGGAATTGCACATTTTCGGCAGGCCAAATTTTGGTGCATCACTAGTATTATTCTTTATTTAGAAGAAACAGATTTAACCGTTTTTGTTTTGCTACCAATTATCAAAATAAAGAATAGTCCTAGAAAACTATTATTATATGCAAAACAGTAAGTCAAGTAATGAACTCAAACAGCAGCTCTAGGCTGGCATCAAATTTGAAATATGCTACACAATCATTTTACCGAAAATAAAAGGAAAAAAAACAGAAAACCGAAATAACAAAAAATGCCATTTTCGGCCGAAACTTTCTGCGGCCGAAATTTCGGTGCATCCCTAATTCAAACCTCTGAGATGAAGGTTCTACTTGTAGGAACAGCTCAGACTTTCATACTCCTGTGACTGGTTGTATCATTAACGGGATAGGAAACCCACATTTTTTTTTTTCTTCTCATGATTCAGATAGATCATGCATGTAGCCACCAATAAGCAAACACTACCCAAGTGCTGAACCAAAAATTGTCTGACTTCTAAGCCTTTATTCCTGCTTTTTCTAATAAAAATAGCAAAAGAATGAAGAAAACTTGATAATAGGAGTAAATTAGAAAGTTGCATAAAATTGCATACTCTGTGTGATACGTGGAAGAAAAAAATATCCCTTTAATGTGTTCAGTAATGCCAGTACTTATTAACTGCCTTGGCTTGAAAGGTCTTTGGGCTCCCTTGCATATTAAAGGGACAGTAAAGTCAAAATAAATTCATCTTTCAGTTAGATAGGGCATGCAACGTTCCAATTTACTTTTATCATGAAATTTGCTTTGTTCTTTTGGTATTCTTTATTGAAGGTTGAATCTGTGTAGGCTCATAGGCTGATTTCTAAGCCCTTAAAGTCTTTTCACAGCTATACAGTGCTAGTTCATGTGTGCCATATAGATAACATTGGGCTCTATCCTGTGAAGTTATACATGAGTTGGCACTTGTTGGCTAAAGTGCAAGGTTGTAAAAAGCAATTAGATAAGTGGCAGCCTGCAGAGGCTTAGATACAGGGTAATCAATCACAGAGGTGTAAAGCATATTAATATAACTGTGTTGGTTATGCAAAACTGGGAATGGGTTATAAAGGGATTATCTTTTTACACAATAACCATTTTCAAGTAGACTGTCCCTTTAAAGGGCTAAATACATGTTTCTGTTATGGCTGTCATTATTGTTTTGATTTATCTCTAGTTATTTGTTTTGATAATTGTTCTGATATGTCTTCTAATTCAAATATATCTATCTCGATTTTTCAATTTCAGTCAGGGGTTTCCAGTTTTGGAGAGAAATTCTCCCGTGTGAAATTCTCCCCATCATTAACTCTGTTTGGTGGGAAACCAATGGAGGGTTGGATCGCAGTGACTATTAGTGGCCTGGTTACTGTTTCTCTGCTGAAGCCAAATGGGCAAGTACTGACAGCCACGGAAAGCTTGTGTCGGCTGCGTTGTCGTGTGGCTTTGGCAGACATTGCATTCACAGGCGGGGGGAACATTGTGGTGGCTACATGCGATGGGAGCAGTACTTCCCCTGTGCAATTCTACAAGGTTTGTGTGTCAGTGGTTAGTGAGAAGTGCAAGATTGATACTGAGATACTTCCTTCACTTTTTATGCGGTGTACAACGGACCCTGCACGCAAAGACAAGTTCCCTGCTGTGACGCACCTCAAATTCCTTGCCCGAGACATGTCTGAACAGGT
Organism: Bombina bombina; assembly: GCF_027579735.1. NCBI lineage: Eukaryota > Metazoa > Chordata > Amphibia > Anura > Bombinatoridae > Bombina > Bombina bombina. Next base: position 746,098,362 of record NC_069500.1, read on the forward strand.
GAGGGGAGAAGGGATCTGGAAAGTGTATGTTTATTTAGAAACACAGATAAGTAATGCATTTTAGCCTTTTGTGTAAAGCTGGAGTTGTTTGTATGGCTTTGCAAGATGCATGAGTAGTATACACACAGGGCTTTAGAGAGCTATGGTGTCAGTACAAAACCTTAATTTTATTCTCTCTGTTACAGGTTCTTCTGTGTGCCTCCAACCAGTGGTCCAGTGTGGTTGAGTGTTGGTCCTTGCGCAAGGAGGGACTTCCTCTAAATAACATCTTTCAGCAGCTTTCACCAGGAGGTAGGTACTAATCTCCCCACTTCCCTTCTGGTTATTCTAGGTGCCTTTCCCCTTTTTGTCAT